>NW_026705234.1:349814-699629 GCF_029867415.1 Vicia villosa
TCCTTCCTCCATGGTATTTTCATTAACAACATCTGAACGAATAGTGACAACAATAATTTCATGTCGTTTACCAGTAGCCTGTGCCCATGCTAAAACTTCAGATAAGGATTTAAATATTTGTCAATTACAACACATAAATATTAAACTATCACTTTCAGAAATACGGGAAAACAATTCAAAACTGCATTAGTTTAATAGGAAACATACGGTATCTAAGGTGAATAACTCTGTAAAATCTGTACAGGAATTTGTCAAAGAAGCTGCCGCCTCTAGACCGCACAAGAAAAGAACATGATATGCAATCAGACCGAAAATTTCAATCAATTTCAAAATTTTTGATATTATCAGAAATTTCAAAATTCCCAGTAGAATTTGGGGCAAATCAGAAATTTCAAATATTCCGGCAAGTAACTCTGATTTTCTCTTTCGGCACCAAAATTTTTGAAATGTCCTGTAATTCGCTACCGAAAATTCGTAAAATACGAATAATTTCTGGTAAAAAAAAGCAATTTTATGTACCAAAATTTTTTAAAAGTGTACCAAAATTTTTAAATTTTACTGATTTTAAAAAGTGAATGTTTTTAACAAATGAAATTATTTTTTAAGTAAACAACATCAAAGACATTTTTGTCAATATAAAAATAGGGAGGATGTCATATATAATTTAGAGGGCAGTACGTAGAATTCTCGGAGAAAAACCAAGAAGAAGCAAATCCATTTCTTCTACTTTTACGTTTACGTTCTCATTTTTTTTTTTTAATTTATTTTTCTCTTAAATAATAGATCTATTTTTTGGTTATGAAAGAGATTAGACGCAATCATTTACTTGGCTAGAGAAAAGAAAATAAATGATGGAGATCATGTCATTTTTTTTCTCTCCCCTTCTCGCATTCTGATGTAACTTATCAATTCTCACTAAATATGTCCTATATATTAACAACTTTGGCGTCAAAATTGAGGTTATATTTGTAATTTTATATTTATATATTTATATTTTAATTATTTATTATAATTATTTATCTCACTAACTTATTGTTTTTTAATTATTTATTACTATTATTATATATATAATATATAATTTTGTATTTCTATATAATTTTATAATTTATGATATCCATATTCATTTATATTTTTATTTTTTTTTGCTAAACATTAGCCAATCCCTTTTTATTTTATGTTAATATTTACAAGTGTAGTTTGTGTTTGAAAAATGTAAACTGGTATTTTTTTTTATACTTATCTTTCAATGGTGGTTTTAATTGGAACTAAAAAGATAAATTTTTTAGCATTCATAGCAATACTACCTCTCAAAATCCGAATAATGTTGAGAGAAGTTTGTAGAATACATATTTTGTTTGCAAAGAGATTATTTATAAGAAGTAATTTTTTTAGATTTAGATCTTCATCTTTTTGATCGTAACATTATAGAAATCAAACCGTTTAATTTTAAAATATAACATTCATAGAAATCAAACCGTTTAATTTTAAAATATAGATACTTTATAAATGAACTTCTTCCACTAACTACTAATATACATCCGCGTCCGCATAGGTAAAATTTATTTAATAGTGTAAAATTATACTGCAATCTGAGAGTTGTGATTTTGAAATAAATATTGTAAAAATCATAAAAAGCTAAATAATGATCTTTTGTAACAATGGAGATATATAGAATTGTCATTCAATTTTATATTAATATAGAATTGTAATTATTTTTATATTTATATAGACTTGTCATTCATTTTTATATTTATATATATATATATATATATATATATATATATATATATATATATATATATATATATATATATATAATTGTTAATTAAAATAAAATAGATATCGTGTTGATAGTGCTCCGTAATAAAAATAGAAATTTTGACATTTGGAAATAAGAATTTTGTGTCTCAAATAAAGATAATTGTTAATTAAAATAAAATATATATTTTGCTGATAATGCCCCGTGAGAAAAATAAAAATTTTGACAATTGAAAATAAAAATTTTGTGTCTCAAATAAATAAATAAATATTTCAATTAAAATAAAAAAGAAATTTCGCTGATAGTGACCCGTTAGTAAAGTAAAAATTTTAACATTTGAAAATAGTTTTTTTAAATAATTATGAATATTTTTTTAATAATCATAAAATAATTATGTTTTCGGTTAAGTACATTTTTACGTGTTCCTCTTCATTTCATTAAAAAAAATTCAATTTATTGATTTATTTATGTGAAAAATAAAAAGAGAAAAAAATTTAGGGAGAAAAAATTAAAATAAAAGTGAAAATATTGGAAAGAGAGAGAAATACAAAAGTGAAACATGTGAAGTGAAGGGAGACAAAGAAAAATTCAATGGTCATTGCACGTGGCGGTTGGATATTTATTTGAAAGGTTGAAATATTAACTTGATTATTAAAAGACAAAGCAATCCTTTTGGCTTTGTAAATTTTGAATGAGTGAAGGATATTTTGGATAGAATGGTGTCATCTTTCAATAATAGCTAGATAGTAGATTTCTTTAAGACAAAACTTAGGTACAGTTTTTTTTTGTGTGGTTTTTATTATTTCTCAATGAAAATATGACAAGTGTATAATTTCCTCTTACACGTATGTAAATTTCTCCTATTTTCACTCACTAAATGATATTCAAGTATATTTATCATATTTTCATTCAAAAATAGTAACAACCACACCTAAAAAATTGTACATAAATTTTGTCCTTTCTTTAATTCATTTAAAATTAACTTTTCCTACTAACTCCCACAATTAATTCTTTATATATTTTTACACGACTATTTCTATTTCATATCTTTAATTTTTCCTCTTTTACATTTAACTATTTAAGTATAATTATTATTATTATTATTATTATTATTATTATTATTATTATTATTATTATTATTATTATTATTATCAACTCTAATAGGATTCCTTTTAAAAAATGCCTATCATAATTATTTTGATCAAGTATGTATAGAATTAAAATAAATATATATTTATAGTTAAATTTAATTTCTTTTTAATTAATAAATATATTATATTAAAATTTATTTAAATATAATTTATTATTATATATTATTATAAATTTATATTAAAATTTTCCGTATATCGCACGAGTTTAAATACTAGAGCATATATAAACATTTTTAGGTTTACAATTATTTTAAAAACAACTAAATTGCATTTTTGTTTTAATTTTTTTCAACTAAAAAAATAAATCAGAATGAATCAAAAACAAATAAAATCAGATGCGTGTTATGCCGAAAAATAAAAACAAACACATTAAAAATATCCGATTAAATAGGCTCTGACTGTACAAGAAGCAACTGCAAACAAAGTCGAAAAAATAAAATGAGCACAGTGAAATAACCTACTCACAACATAGTTTCATAAAACAGTCTGGTAGAGGTCAAAACTCAAAATATTTTATCTGCTAATTTTATGCGCAATGTTGAATTACTTTTACCAATTTACCTATAGAACCGAAAATTCATTCTGATTAAATTTTGATCAATTTCGCACAATACATGAGGGGATGTAAATAAATAAAAATATAGAAAGTATGAATTCAGGTATTCTTTTGACTTTTTAATAATACAAACCTTAATTTAAGGTTAACTTTGATCAACCTTCTAGTGCATGTGCATGTTTGGATTGACTTATCCGATCCCTGATGCATAGAAATGATTGTGTGTTTTATGATAGACTTAAGACTGTGAGGATGGTGGTGGGAGCCAGAGCCGTCTTAAATTTTTGGAGGCATTCTGTATGTTAGTTATAGTTTGTCTATAGCAAAATAAATATAGGCACATTTAATCACGATTTAATTAAAAAAATAATTTATGAGGCTATTTATCTATAATTTAACTTTAAAATTTTTAAAGCTCTATGCAATAATCCGCTTTGCAAGTCCTAAAAACGACTTTGCTGGAAGCTATAAAGATTATGTTGTGGGAGTGGATAGGAAGTAGCTTGGAAGGTTGTGATCATGTTAAGTGGGATGTTTGGAATTGTTTCATAATTTTTTTCTTGAATTATATTTTAGTGGGTGGAGTACCTTTATGCTCTATTAGTTCAATTTTTCTTTACCGATAAGAAAAAAATCAAAAAGCGTGTCTATCACTGACGTTTATTTGTGCAAGTGGCAAATAATTTATTCGGACAAATGTGCCCTTCACCGACTTTTAACAATCCAAATGACAAATAAATTAACACTATTATTATTTTGCAAAAACATAGGAGATAAATAAAAACACATTATCACTGATGACATGCAAAGAGGATAGAGACTACACCCAAAAAGACGACAAAAAATAAGAAATACAATATCACCTTGATAATGTTAATGAATCTCGGCCTGCCCCATATAAGTTCCTTACGGGTTGTCTTTTTGTAGCAGGAGTATATTCTTATCAGTTTATGTTGGCAGGTGAGTAATGTGCATTTGAATTTATCTTTTAATGGCTAGTGGAGCGGTATGTATGCTTTATTGTATTGCTGTTTTTTTGTTTGTTTTTGGGTGGGTATTACTTGCCATGCATTCTCATATGAAAAATGCTTATTAGTACTAATCTAGAAAACATATGAAAAATACTTATTAGTAATAATCTAGAAAATAAGAATTGCAAGAATAAAATTGCTATCATTGCTTACAACTAACACCTCCATGATTTCAGTAAAAAAAAAAAAAATTTAAAGTTAAACCACTATTTAAAACACTACCCCATTGTTTACAACCACCACCCCCATGATTTATGTAAAGAAGAAATTAAATGTAACATCACTCTTTAAAATATTGTCAATAAGTGTCATTTTTGCATTTCTTCTACAACATCTTTAGTAAAAAGTAACAATAGTAGTAGAAGAATAGAGAGAAAATTGTAATTATTAGTCAATTGGAAAACAGTTATATGAATAACTCTACATGCAGTACATGTACAAATCCATATTGGTCAAACTAATTGAAGCCAAATACGAGGTTCAACAAACTAATAGCAAATACTCTAAATGTACAATTACATTCAACATCATTCTTTAATTCACATTCAGAGCAAAAATCAACAAGATCAATTTCATCTTTCAAATTGATGAAATAATGTTCAGTCTTGACAGTCTTCATCAGAACACCTGCAAGTTGTTTCTGAGTGCTACAGTGCACAACTTCCTGCACTCTGTTTTGGACTTGATTCCTCATAAAATAGAATTTTGTGTCAATGTGCTTGCTTGTCCCATGCAACACTGAGTTTTCTTGG
Source organism: Vicia villosa (assembly GCF_029867415.1). NCBI lineage: Eukaryota > Viridiplantae > Streptophyta > Magnoliopsida > Fabales > Fabaceae > Vicia > Vicia villosa. The sequence continues at coordinate 355,064 of NW_026705234.1, forward strand.
CAAAGCTTATGGCAAATTTGTTGTCAATCATCAACTTCACAGGCTTCTTCACCTTTTATAAATATATGATTAAATATATTTTTGATACCTATAAATATCTAAAATTTGACTTTTAATCCCAATAAAAAAAAATCATATTTTAGTTTTTATAAAATTATTTTTGTATTACTTTACACAAACTAAAACTACTTGTATAAGTAATTTTGAAAAGAATATATATATATATATATATATATATATATATATATATATATATATATATATATATATATATATATATATATATATATATATATATATATATATATATATATATATATATATATATATATATATATATATATATATATATATATATATATATATATATATATATATATATAATTACTTTTAAGTAGACAAAATAGAGCTTACATTTTAAAGGTGATTCATGATATATTTATTATAGGGCGCTGCTAATCAGTTCTAAGAAGTAAGAACTAATAAATTGTCTTTAATCACATTTTAACCACACTTGTATTCATTTTTAAAAAATATTTATTAAATATACCAAATTATTAAGTTACTCAAATTAATTTATTCATTCATCGAAAGTAAATGACATTATGAGGTTCAAATATTATAATTTCAATATACACGTGATTTACTAGAAATAAAACCAATTAATTGAAATACTTCATAATAAATTAACAATAAAATACTATGATCAAAATGGTTAACAATAGTTTTTAATAATCATCCTCCAAAAAAACATTATTGAACATTCATTCAAATTAAAATTTCTTATATTAACAAATTTATTACTATTTATCATCTACAAGTAAAAATAATATAAAAATAAATTATAAAATTTTATTGTAAATGTCAAAGAATAAAACAAATAATATAAATTGTAAAAAAATAATAAATCATATCTCACAAAAATAAACAAATAGGAACACACCATATTAAAAAAGAAATAAACAAATATATGTCATATTCCAAAATAATAAATAAATAAATAAATAAGGTTTAATCTGAATTATTTTTGAAAAATAATCCTTAAATGTTAAAACTTTTTTGATTTTAGTCTTTCAAGTTAAAATCCGCAGGAAAATCTGCAGAAAACCAATAGATTTTAAATAGTTCAAATTAAAAACTAAAAATAAAAATACACTATTTTACATGGTGGACCAAGATACTCACTTTGGATCATCTCTTTCCATCCTTCCTTCTTCTTCAAACAAAATAAGTGTGAGAAGAAAGAGAAAATAAATAAAAATATTATAAATTAAAGAAGAGATGAAATATAAGAGAGATAGAGAGAAATTAGTGAAAGAAAAAATTAGAGAGAAATTAGTGAAGGAGAGGATCCAAATCCAAGATACTATTTAAGTAAATCATACATAAATAAAACATATTTCAAAAAGTGAAGAACATGTACCTGATGCAACGAGGGGTACTTAAAAGTGAACATTGAAAAAGTAGGAGACATGAAAAATAAGACATGTAGAACCAGCAAAGCACTTTGATAAGCAACAGAAAATAGAAATGGAAAGTATGTAACGTTTCAATTTATCTCTTTATAGTTTAAAAATTTAAATTCTTTTAACCTTAAAAAAGTGATGACCCATTTTAATCATTCATGAAAACAACAGCATAATCTAAATTAATTCTCAAAAAAAAATCCAATTTAATCCTTACAAAATTTAATTAAATCGTGATGGGACCGTCAAGTTGAAATTTATTTTTAAAAATATTAAATTGATTTTATTTTTATTTTAAAATAATTCATATTTGAAAATATCAAAACAAAAAAACTTGATTCCCTTAAAAAATTGAAATTACACGATCCCTTATAAAATTTAACTAAATCATGAGGGGACTGTCAAGTTGGATTTCATTTTTTAAAATACTAAATTGATTTTATTTTTATTTTTAATTTTATTTTATAACAATTCATATTTGAAAATATCAAGATTTAACTAAATCATGACGGAACCGCCAAGTTAGATTTCATTTTTAAAAATAGTAAATTAATTTTATTTTTAATTTTAATATATGATTTTTAAGCCACATCTAACACCTTTATCCCTAAGCCAATGTACATTCGTGACAAATAATTCTCAAAATTTATAGTAATATTAAACAACACTGAATTTAAAACAAAAAATATATAACCTGTAGGGTCACAAATTCAAATCCCTTCAAATTAAATGATTGTCACTTTACTGTAAATATAAAAAGTAATCTAACAGGAAGGTGGATTGATAAGATTAACTGGTATTAGTGAATTTTTCTCGACTATAAATGTTACCAATGTTGTTCTTATTTTTTCGGAACTCTTATGAATTAGCACCGAAAATAAATCTAGAAAAATAAAGAACACAAACACTACGCCAAAATTAAGCTACTAAAGCGCAGCTACTAAAGTGCTTTTACATAAAAGCACTCTCGTAGGTTTCGCTAAAAACAAAATTAATAAACAAAGGGAAAATGATGAAAAAAGCGCTCTGGTAGGGGGGGGGGTATGAGAGCGCTTTTGAAAAGCGCTCTGGTAGGGGGGTGTATGAGAGCGCTTTTAAAAAGCGCTTTGGTAAGGGGGGGTATGAGAGCGCTTTTCAAAAGCGCTTTGGTAAGGGGGGCTATGAGAGCGCTTTTCAAAGCGCTGCTATAGGGGGGTTTAATGAGAGCGCTTTTTAGTCAAAAGCGCTGGTATATACCAGGCTATGAGAGCGCTTTTCAGAAGCGCTTTAGTAGCCTTTATTACTAAAAATTAAAACCAAAAACACGCGTTACTGTTTCTCACTTTCTCTCTTTCGTTTTCTGTTCTAGAACCCTTCCGTCCACCACTGTTCTTCATCCACTGCACGCGAACCCTTCCGTCCACCACCATCGGCCACCACCGTCGGCGTCCCTCCGTCGGCTTCTCCTCCGTCACTCGTTTTCTCCACCGCCGGTGAGTTTTAGGCGTCACTTATTTTAATTTTCAGTGAAAATTTTATTTGGTATCAAAGATTGAACTTCTGCCTGCAACTTGTTTGATGAAATGCCTGAAAGAAATGATTTGAGTTGATAATTGTTGAAATGATTTGAGTTGTATAGCTACTGTTTTCAAGGTTGTTTATTTTCATTTTATTATTAGTTACAATTGTGAGAGCCATTTGATTCTTCTTCAGCCAAAGTGTTGCTGTGGGAGATAACACTCGGAACTGCGTATTTCTTGGGGCTCAAACGAACTTACAAGCTCGCTCTCAAGATTCAACGGAAACTCGTTAGCCCTAAGTACCCGAAAACCCGTCGATTTCTTCACAGGTTCGTTTCTTCTCGTTTTTCATCAACTTTTCGGTTATGGGTTATGTGAAATTGTTGTCGAGATTCTTGATTCTCTTGCGAAATGATTGTTTCGTTGTGATTTTTGCTGAATAGAACTTCTTGAGGTTAAATATTATTAGTTTTAGATTATTAGTTTTTGATTCTCTTGCTGAATAGACAAGTCTGTATACAAATTTATTGTCATATTTCTTCATAGCTAAATACTATACAGCAATGTACCAGCTCCTTTGAATTATTTTGTACTCAAACTTAAAAAACAGACAAACTAACATATGTAATGCCAATTTTGCTTCTGAATTAAGGACTTGTTGATTCATGAATCTTTGAATCTTTGAATTGGTCATCTTAGCAAGATTCATATATTATTCAATTGTATTAAGTATCTAAGGTAGTAGTAATGTATTCTATTATACGATGACTTATGATTGTCTCTTTGTATCTGCAGAATCTGAATCTCTAAAAGAAAATTGCTTAACCTTGTTCCCAATATATCACCACTCTTCTTTCTCCTTAGTTCAGGTTTGTGCTCTTAACTATACTTAAGTATACTTAAGTTAGGTTGTTATGCTTCAGGTTTTGTTGACTTATTGGAACAATGTTTCGTGAGGTTTTATATAAAAGTATAAGTTTTGAAGTTCTACTGTTATTTTGATTACATGAAAACTTTGGCATACTATTTCGTGAGGTATATTTATATATTTACTTATTTGTGGGATTGAGAATGAAAATGCTATCTTTATTCTAAACCATGATCGTTGTGCACTATGAGCATGTTTGAATGTAATACAAACATTTCAACTCTTCCTCTTGCTATTTTGTAAATTGAAAAAGGTGTCTTAGTTTGGTCTTGGATTTAATGTATGAGTTCATATTGATGTCTCTACTTTATTGCAACTTGGTTTATGGAATTCTACAAATTTTGAAATGGATTGAACTATATTAAAACATGCTCATATATTAAATTGACTTTAAGAGATAAGAAGGAAATATCTATATTTATTTCTGAAATGAAATGAGATGGGAAACATTCACATTATTCTCTTTCAAATTTTACATTATTCTCTTTCAAATTTTTACTAGTGATTTCATTTTCAACCAGTTTTTTGGTTTGTGGACTTATATTACCTTGAAATAAGGTAATGTCTTCTTTAAGAAATCGGGTATTCTGATTAGGTATTCTATTATGATGATAGCTATTTATTATCTTGACAGAATTCATTAGTACCTGATAGAGAAACCAAGAAGCATTTGTTTAGCTTAATTAAGACATGGATAAGACATGGATGAATTCAAACCGATTGTCGAAACAGTACGAGAAAGGGGTATGGGAATTCGTTGAGTTTGCGGTTAAGCACTCCGAAGACCCGCTTCGAATGCCGTGTCCTTGCTTGGGTTGCTGTTATGGGGGTAAGGTTGACGGGGAACAGTTGGGATCCCATTTACTACGGTTTGGAATTGATAGAAGTTATACATGTTGGACAATGCATGGTGAGAAAAGTAACGGGAATGCTGAGTCGAGGTGTAATAGGAAGTATGCTTCAAACGACGATTGCACAGACACATACGATTGCGATCGAGTCGAAGAGATTGCAGAAGCGCTTGAAGAAGATCTTGCGGATTGTCCCAAAATGTTTGAGAGGTTGGTAAGCGATGCAGAGAAACCGTTGTATGATGGTTGTTCAAAATTCACAAGATTGTCTGCGGTGTTAAAGTTGTACAACTTAAAGGCGGACAATGGATGGTCGGATAAAAGTTTCACAGAGTTATTAGCCCTTATGAAAGATATGCTACCAGAGGATAATGTTCTTCCCAATCGAACGTATGAAGCCAAAAAGATGTTGTCCTCTATTGGCATGAGCTATGATAAGATACATGCATGTCCAAACGATTGCGTTTTGTTTCGAAACGAGTATGCAGCGTTGAATGAGTGTCCTAAATGTGGTGCCCCTCGATATAAGAAAAAGTTGTCTCTTGCTAAAGTCTTATGGTATTTTCCTATAATTCCGAGATTTAGACGCATGTATCGTAGTGAGACCGATTCAAGACACTTGACTTGGCATGCAGATGAAAGAATTATTGATGGAAATTTGCGACATCCGGCAGACTCACCATAATGGATGAAAGTTGATACTGATTATCCTGAATTTGGAAAAGAAGCAAGAAACCTTCGGTTGTCATTGTCTACTGATGGAATGAACCCGCATGGTATTCAAAGTATCTCGCATAGCACATGGCCTGTGATTCTTATGATCTATAACCTACCTCCGTGGCTATGTATGAAGCGTAAGTACATGATGTTATCTATGCTAATTTCTGGGCCTAAACAACCAGGGAATGACATAGACGTATACTTGGCACCGTTAATCGAAGATTTAAAGTTTTTGTGGGACAACGGTGTGGAGGTTTACGATGGGTATAGGAAGGAAAGTTTCAACTTGAGGGCGATGTTGTTTGGAACAATTAATGATTTTCCAGCATACGGAAATCTATCCGGGTACAGCAATAAAGGTCAAAAGGCGTGTCCCGTTTGTGAAGATGAAACCGATACGACACGATTGGAGCTTTGTCAGAAGAATGTCTTTCTCGGCCATCGTAGATTCTTAAATTCTAATCATCACTACCGTGGGTGGAGAAAAGCATTCAACGGAAAGGCCGAACATGGTACAGCCCCGCCTTTTTTGTCAGGTGATCAAATTTTTGAAAAGGTGAAAGATGTGAGCACTCAGTTTGGCAAGCCTTTTGCACATTCACTTGTCAAGGGTGGGTGGAAGAAGAAGTCCATTTTTTTTGAACTTCCATATTGGAAGTCGTTGTACGTAAGACATTTCCTGGATGTTATGCATATTGAAAAAAATGTATTTGACAGCGTCATAGGTACGTTACTCAATATACAAGGAAAGTCTAAGGATGGCCTTAACATAAGGAAGGACATGGTAAACATGGGGATGAGAACTGAATTGGGACCTGTGACGAAAGGAAGACGAACATATCTGCCACCTGCTGTTTACACTCTATCTAGAAAGGAGAAGAAAACATTGTGTAAGTTCCTCAGTGAAGTTAAAGTTCCAGAAGGCTACTCTTCAGATATTAGAAGACTTGTGTCCATGAAAGACCTCAAGTTAAAGAGTTTGAAGACGCATGATTGTCATGTTATAATGGAACATTTTTTACCAATAGGTATACGTTCTATTCTGCCAGAAAAAGTAAGAAGCGCAATAACTAAGCTGTGTTTCTTCTTCAGGTCAATTTGCAGTAAGGTGGTCGATCCCGCGATCTTACCAACATTGCAAAAAGAGATAGTTGTTACTTTATGTGATCTTGAAATGTATTTTCCTCCCTCGTTTTTTGACATAATGGTTCATCTAGTCGTTCATCTTGTGAAAGAGACACAATTGTGCGGACCAGCTTACATGAGATGGATGTACCCTGCTGAACGTTATATGAAAATATTAAAAGGGTACGTGAAAAACAGAAGTCGACCGGAGGGTTGTATTGCCGAACGATACGTTGTTGAAGAAGCGGTTGAGTTTTGTACTGAATATCTGTCAAATGTTCAATCAATTGGACTCCCCAAATCTCATATTGTCGAAAAAAAAGAAGGAAAAAGGCTAATTGGAAATAAAGTTGTGACAGTATCAATGGTCGAACGGGATCAAGCGCACTTGTATGTTCTGCACAATGAGATTGAGGTTGAGCCGTATGTTGAAATGCACAAGGTTGTTCTCCGAGATTTAAATCCAAATAGAAATGAGAACTGGATAGTACGAGAGCACAATCGAAGTTTCATACCGTGGTTTAGGGATCATATTTATTCAAAGTATCGTTCAGATCCTGCTTCAGTAACAGAAAGGTTGAGATGTTTAGCCTATGGTCCAACTGTAATTGTGCTTTCTTATAGCGCATACGCTATTAATGGATACACATTTTATACCAAAGAACAGGATGATAAAAGTACTATGCAAAATAGTGGTGTTACCTTGGTAGCTGAAGCAATGCACATATCAAGTGCGAATGACTTAAATCCGAAATTTGCAAATTTGTCATATTTTGGGGTTATCGAGCGCATTTTGGTGTTTGATTACGCGAAGTTTCAGATTCCTGTATTTGGTTGCAAGTGGGTTGAAAATAATAGTGGCATACGAATGGATAAGTCAGGATTTTTGCAAGTGGATCTCAATAGGGTAGGGTACAAAGATGAGCCTTTCATTCTAGCCTCTCAAGCTAAACAAGTGTTCTATGTCAATGATCCGACAAGTACGAAATGGTCTATAGTGCTTTTATCTAACAAAATAGTTGATGAAAACATTGAAGATCAAGGTGATATTGGTGTTGGCATTGAATCTTGTACAAGAAACGATCAAAATGAGAATGAATCTTGTACTAGAAATGATCATAATGAGGGTATTTGGATCAATCCAACCGTCCGCGTTGTTAAGAGACGCGTAGAACACAATCCTACCAAGAAAAGAAAGAGACGTTAGTGATAAAGGTAATAGCATACATATTCCGACTAATTTGTTTTATTCAATTTGTACCGATTGTTTTAATCAATAGTATAGTACTTATTCAATTTTGGTGCATATTCCCGTTTGTCGACTTCTTTACATGTAACTATACTATTTTGACGATTCCGGAGCTGCTCATGCACTTATCTTTACATTTCGGGACTGTTTTTTTATCGGTTTTGCTTCTGCCCGTAATCAAAAGTCGGGCTTAGGGTCTGAATTTCGGAAAACCGACTTTATTTTTGAGTCCGTGGGGACGTTTTACCATAGCCATGTAAATTTCGTTCAATTCCGACAACTTTCTTTTTTGACGCTTATTTTGATTTGTACCGATTTCGTTTCCGATACACTTGTACATGCATGGTTTGACTTCCATTTTACTTGTATAGATTGTTAGCTTATTAATAGTGTACTAATGTGCTTTAGTTTGTTTGATACAGGTTAAATGGCTCCGGATAGAGGTGCTCCACCTGAAAACTCACAAGAAAACTCACAAGAAAGAGATGCTCAAGAAAGAGATGCCACGGATACAAATGCTCCACCTGATACTGAAGCAAAAGAAGTTGCACGAGGCATCACTATTATGAAGGGAATCGTTCGACATAGAGACCAAGGATTAGTATACCGTTTGGATTGGAATTCTGATAAACAAGCAATTGGTCCTAATTCTGCAAAGTTGACCAGCTATATTGGTACACTTGTTCGTATGCATATTCCGGTCTCCACAGCTAAATGGAATCTGAAAAGCGAAGAGTTGGATGCGAAAAAAAAAGCAATTTGGGACGAGCTTCAGGTATATATCATATATGGTTAATTGTTGTTATTATCTTGACGATAAATTGTTTAAATTACTTATACTAACACACTATGCGTATGTTTTTTTGAAGAGGACTTTTGAGATACCAGATGATCGTAAACGCTACATACTTAGTTTGGCCGGCAAAAGATATAGAGGGTGGAAAGCCTTTTTGACAAACACCTATCTTAAGGATAAAGATGGAAACTTTCTTGAAGAGGCACCGGGACGGCCAAAAAAGTATGAGATCTTCATTGGTGAAAAAGATTGGGCTGAGTTTGTAAATCAAAGAGATGAAGATTTTCGGAAAAGGAGTGCCACGAATAGTGCGAGAGCATCCAAACCCGCGTATCCATACAAAAAAGGGCGTATGGGATATGCACGCTTAGAGGATAAACTTGTAAGTAAATAGAAATGCATTTTAATTAATTGTCTAAATGTGTTTTATTTGACGATTTTATCATTTGTGTCAATGCATAGTTAGAGGAGTCTAAAAGTGAGGAAACCTCACTTCCTGTACATGTGTTGTGGAGGGAAGCTCGTGTGGGCAAGAGTCAAGCTGTCGATCCCGAAGTTCAGAGAGTTTTTACTGAATGTGTAAGTATAATACTGTGTCTTTAATTAAATCAAATGTTTTTTAATATATAAATGATTTTTTAATGTAAATGAATTACAGGAGACCTTGTCGCAATCGGCACCCACCGGTGAGGGGAGCGTACTTAGTAGAGCACTAGATGCTCCTGAGTATCCCGGTCGGGTGAGGGGTAAGGGTCATGGTGTGACTCCAACCTCTTTTTACAAGAGTCCTAGGAGAAGAAATCCTTCAAATGAAGAAGTGTTGCAAAAGTTGGCGGAATTGCAAGCACAAGTCTCTGAATTGCAAAGAGATAAAGAAGTGTATATGAGAGAAAAGTGCAACACTTCATCGGTGAAAGAAACTAGTGATAAGTCTAGTATCAACTATCAAAGGAAATTTCCCGAGGTAATTATAATTTTTTTTCCTTTTAAATTGTTCTATTTTATTAATGATAATGACTTTATATTTACTATTGGTTTAGGGCATTTCATCTTGCCAACTATACTTATCGGAACCGAATTATCGACTAGTTGGCAAGGGAAAAGTGCACAACACTTTGGGAGATTTACTTCACCATAGACCGCTCCCGGATGGACACCTGAAAGTATCGGTGGATGTTGTAGTAGATCATGATGCGATGCTACCGGTACCTGACATGGTCTCAGAGACGACATTGCTGCGAGATGCAATAGGATCATTTGTTGCATGGCCCTCGGAGCTCATTACCATTAGTGATGAGGTATATTGAAAACGATTATGAATCATTTAGTTTTCGAATGTCAATTCTAAACCGTTTATTAATTATTTTTTACATTTTAATTTTAGACTGCTCCTATAAAACCCACAGTTAAGGGTAAAGGGATTTTACAGGAGGAGGAGTCCGTTGCATCACTAAAAGAGGTACATTTAAAGTGTTAATAATTAATCTGAATCTAAATCTGCAAATTTTTATATTTTACCTAACTTATATGATTTTTAGGCATCCACTCGGGAGTCACAACAAGTGACGCAGCAAGTTCGTACCGTACCACCCACTGGTCCTCCGAAGCCAGCGGGAAAAAAAGGCGGTGCTTTTGTGCCTCGGTACCGGTCGACGCTCGCAACAATGGTTGATATGTCCGATTTGAAGGATGGTGCTTTACGTGAAATCGTTATGGATGAAAGTGTCTTCGGTATTGAATTCAAGTCACTTATTACAATTGATGACTTGGAGGAGATTTTTAAGCATGATCAACTAGGCGTCACTAACATGCACTCATACATCCGGTAATATTCACTCATCCGATATATTATTTAATTAGTCCCACAATATAATTTATTTACACATTTCAATGAAAATAATCTAATGTTTATTATGTTTTTATTTAAGGTTGTTGTATGACAGAGTGTTGCGCGGGACTCCGTTGTCTAACAGATTCCGTTTCGTGTCTTCCGCCCACTGCAGCGGAATGACAATTGCTTCGGAACCGGAATCAGTTAGACAGCGCTTAGTAGATAGATTCATGTCCACCGGCAATACAGAAAGTCTGCATCTTTGGGCGTATAATACCCGACCAGTAGGGTTAGTTTCTCATTCTTTGTTCATCTAATCTCTGTTTCTTTTGTGTATAACAAAATTTTCATATAACCTATTGTTTTAATTTATAGAGCACACTGGTTGCTGCTTGCTATCAACCCTATAAGGGAAGTCGTGTATTATCTGAATTCGGTAAATGGTGAATGGACCAATTATCCGGCCATGAAGGACATCGTTGATTTGTAAGTGGGATCGTTCTAAATATATATTCGTGTATATTTATATATTTACTTATTTGTGGGATTGATCTAAACATATGCTTTTATATATTTGTTAATTAGATCAATACAAGTGTTCCGAAGTCAACGGGACGCACAGGTATCCCGAACTAAATCTAACAACATTACTTGGATCCAAGTGCAGGTACATTATTTTTCACAATGTTGCTTATAATATATTTATGCTACTTGATAAAACAAGACAACTATATAATCTTATTTGTTTTTCTATGTAGTGTCCGCAACAGCGAAACAGTTACGATTGCGGATACTTTGTTTTGAGGTATATGAAAGAAATCCTTCAGGCGAATCAATTAGAGATTCCGCTCACGGTATGAATTTATAACTTAAGATAATTTCATATAATTTATTACATTTAACTAAATATATCATTCATATTATGTTTTTGTTTTGTAGTACCTTGACGAATTCCGTGCTGCTGCGTACCCGAAGCTTAAGTTGGAAGAAATCAAAGAAGATTTGTGTCAATTTTATATTAAGCGCTTTTTCATGTAGGATTTGTGTCGATTTGAACTATAATATTATTGATGTTGTAATGATGTATATATATAATTTTGGATATTATAATGGTATTATATTAGTATATATATATATATTGTCTTACTGATGGCTGAAATAATATCGTCGAAAATAAATTACAGGTCGAAAATATTACAGGTTGAAAACATATTACAGGTCGAAAATATTACAGGTCGACCGGGAGGATTAAATTACAGGCTGCACATTAAAATACCTCATTTAACAACGAAAGCGCTTTTGAAAAGCGCTCTTAAAGGCCCACCTACTAAAGCGCTTCTTTGTAAAAGCGCTGCCAAAGATTAATAAAAAAGCAAAAAAAAAAAAAAAAGCAACATACTAAAGCGCTTTTGGAAAAGCGCTCTTATAGGGGGGGCTATCAGAGCGCTTTTTCCAGAAAAAGCGCTCTTAAAGCCCACCCTATAAGAGCGCTTTTCCAAAAGCGCTTTAGTATGTTGCGTTTTTTTTTTTATTTTTTACTCTCACAGGGGGGCCTATCACAGTGCTTTTCTGGAAAAAGCGCACTTAAAGGGGGGCCTACCAGAGCGCTTTTTCCAGAAAAGCGCTCTTAAAGGGGGGCCTACAAGAGCGCTTTTTCCAGAAAAACGCTCTTATAGGGGGGCGCTTTCAGAAGCGCTTTTGTTAGCTACGCCAGCGCCACCTTTCACAGCGCTTTTAAAGGCTATAAAAAGCGCTTTTAAAGCCCTTCCTCGTTGTAGTGAAAATATATTCGGGTTGCCCTTTTCAAAAAAGGGTACTGCATTTTCCTCACACCCTGTGAGAGATTTCACTATGTCAGATACGTTACGATCGATCAACTTAACTCTCTTAACTATCTAATACAATCACAAAGGCATAAGACCTTTCGATTTTAGAACATACAAGATAAAGCATACCATTTTCACATGAATACAATGATCACTTACACTTAGTGAATAAAATGGAGTTTGACTAATAGATTTGTACGAAGTTGTTGTACTTGTATCAAACTCTATATAGAGAATGATTTTCTCTTCCAGTAATCAATTTAAATGAATATAAGTTAAATTGCTCAGAAACTTTTCTAAAATATGATGTGAAAGTTATGTAGAAAAAATTTCACTTAAAATTTTTAATGATGAATACTTAAATTAATAATTTAGAATATATAATTTTGCTAAAATTAACATTATTTTTTTCTAAAATAACAAGTTATTTGTTAAACCTGACAAATCATCGTATATAAATATATAATTGAATTTTGTAGATAAAATATAAGTTAAAAGGTCTCGGGTTTAATGTAAGTATAAATCATGAGATTAATATGACCCGGTTACATTTTGTAAAAGATTAAATCAAATTTTTTTGATGAATTAATTTGAGGTTTGTAGTTTTTTATGATAAACCGAAAAGTCTTCACTTTAATCCTAAATAACACTTTTAATGATTTCCCTTTTGTAAATAATATTAGTGGACCCAAATAATGCATTTAAATTTAATTATGATTCTTAACCATTACCTTAGGGCACTGTTTTAGCATTCCCCATTTATTATAATTATCAAAAAAGTGATCCATGATATATTACTACCTTCTATAAATGAAGGTTCCTAGTTTCAACCAAAATTATAGCTTAGAAAGATATAGCTGAAAATGGGAGAAATACAAAGTGAGGTAACATGGGAGAAGAAGGAGGAGGAAGAAGAAGCAGAAGCTCAAGTTGAAATATGGAAATACATATTTGGTTTTGTAGAACTATCTGTGGTGAAATGTGCAATTCAACTTGGCATAGCTGAAGCAATTGAAAACCACAAAAAACCCATGTCACTATTAGAGTTATCATCATCACTAAAATGTGACCCTTCGTATCTTAACCGCATCATGAGATTCCTAGTACATAGGAAAATATTCAAAACCATATCTACCAACCATGACAACTATCCTAGCTATGTTCAAACACCACTTTCTCGCCGTTTGATTCGTAACGGCGAGAAAAGCATGACTGCTTTTCTTTTGCTGGAAAGCAGTCCTGTTATGGTAGCTCCTTGGCTTAGTCTAAGTGACCGTATTTTAGAAAACGGAAACCCTTCTTTCAAGAAGGTTCACGGTGAAGATGTTTGGCGCTATGCTGCTTCAAATCTTGATCATAGTAATCTTATCAACGATGCTATGGCTTGTGATGCTAAAGTTGCTGTGCCTGCTATTGTTGAAGGTTGCAGTGAGTTGTTTGATGGTGTTGGATCATTAGTAGATGTTGGTGGTGGGAATGGTACCACCTTGAGCATCCTTGTTAAGGATTTTCCTTGGATTCGAGGTATCAACTTTGATCTTCCTCATGTCATTGATGTGGCTCCAAAGTTTGATGGTGTAGAACATGTGGCAGGTGACATGTTTACAAGTGTGCCCAAAGCTGATGCTGTATTTTTTAAGGTGAGCTGTTAAAAATCAAAATCATATATTGAATTCAAACTTAAATTTTTCCTAAAAAAATCTTTAATTAATTATATTTAGGGTTAAGTATGTTTTTGGTCCTTATAAATTATCAAATTTTATTTTTGATTCCTATTAAAAAATTACATGTTTTGGTTCTCACAAAATTATTATGCACGTAGTTTTAGTCACTACTATTAAACCGATGTGTATTTTTGAATGATTATTTTACAGACATATTTAAAACGTTATAGATAGTTTTTTATAAAAAAAATCAAAATTTGATTTCTAAGTCAAGATTTGCGTTAATTTTGTCATTATATTTTGAAATTTAAAAAATTTATATTTAATTATTTTCCTTTTAAAAAATTCTATAATTCTATAAAGAAATATTTTATAGTATTCTAAATACGTAGAAAAAAAATTATTTAAAAAATTAAGAGTAATTAAACAGTTTTCAAAATTTTAGAAAATATATTTAACTCTTATATATTTAATAGTGTAAGATAGATTGTCTTATACCTAGTGTATTATGCATGGATAGACACCAAATACTTCATTATTAAATATTTTTAACTTCTAACTTTATTATTAGTAAGGGATCCTATACTAATTAATTAAAGTGTATGATTAAAAAAAAAGAGATTTGGTTCTGATTTGATTGAATAATTAATTGCAGTGGGTTTTGCATGATTGGGGAGATGAAGAGTGCATCAAAATCTTAAAGAATTGTAGGGAAGCTATACCAAAAGAAAATGGAAAAGTGATTATTATGGAAGCAGTTATTGAAGAAGAAGGAGGAGGAGGAGGAAAACACAACAAGTATGAAGACGTAGGGTTAATGTTAGACATGGTAATGATGGCACATACAAACATTGGCAAAGAAAGAACACTAAAAGAATGGGAGCATGTGATCAGAATGGCTGGATTCAGTACAATCACTGTGAAATCTATCAATGCCGCACAGTCTGTAATTGTCGCCTCGTGCTAAAATTATGATAAAGCATGGATTTAAATCAATAATATATGCTGAAACATTCCCAGTTTGTCAAGTGTGAAAGTGAAGCGCACTAACGCTTTTGTACAAGGCGACAAGCTTTTCTACTTAATTTATATATGAATGATTGATTGTGTGACCCATTATGTGTTTACACAACAGAACTCTTATTTACTCTATATTTGAAATTACTTTTGAGTTATTAAAAATATTAGTTATTTTAAAATCACATAAATACCTTTTTTTTGGCCAAAATATCTCTCTCACACACACATATATATATTTAAGGACTTGAAACCAATATTCTAAAAAAAGAAAAATCAAAATTCCTTAGTGCCATTTTCATGCAAGGTGTAGTTTTCAATTTAAATAACTATAAAAATTATTTATTATAGTATTTGTAAAACTATTATATTGGTGTGATATGATTTTGTAGAAGTAAAAAAAATTAATTACAAATATGTTTTTTTTTTTAAAGTCAAGCACTCATATTGATGGGAAGTTCGGTTTCGACGATAGGGGTTTGAATTAGTGCTAGTATCTTTGTAGGAAGTCTTTTATTTTGTGCGTTAAGCCATAAGTCACATCTTATAATTTTTTCTCTCTGATCAATTACTAAGTTGAATAGTTGATTTAGATCATACTAATATAGTTATGTTTGGTAATTCATACAATAATAAATTCGCTATATGAATTTGTCAACACATATAAATCAATGAGCATAAAATTAACTGAATAACAATATTGAATTAATCAAAAGTGTCTATAGTATAATACGCCAACATATGGCCTCATCTAGCAAGCTCTAATCAATAAAAATTTAGCTACTCGTGTTAAACATTATATGAATCTCTGGTTAAAATTTGGTTTCTGATGAAGAAAGACTTCATTCAAAAACTCCAAAACTCGCTTCACTGTCAAGAATTATGTACCAAAACTGTCAAATCTCTTTGTCCTCTATGTTTTCCCTTCTTATAGAAGTCAAAACGTGTTTGGAAAAATGTTACATTGTGCCAAGATGACTTTTCATCTCGTCGCGATATGGAGCATATCACTACAAGAAAATTGTTGATTAGTCGGGTGAATTTTCCAGGTGACAAACACCTTGCAAAATATTGCAGTTGCGGGATGCATACCACCTCGCAACCCTGATTTCTTAAAAAAAATAAAAAAATGTTTTTCCATCTCGCAACGGAGGGAGGGAAGTTTGAAATTTTGGAAAAAAAAGTTGTAGAGTGTTAAACACCCCGCAACAATGTTTTAAAAAAATTATTGAAAAGATAAATATTACACTTACTGAGAAGTCAGGGTGGCAGGTGAGCTTTTGTTGATTTTATTGACACAAAAGTTGCATAGTGCAAATCACCCTGCAAGTCTCAACACCATTTTACGTTGCGAGGTGAGGACCACTTCGCAAGATTTTTTTTAAAATTTTTGGAGGAAAATAAATCTGGCAATTAATAATGGTACAAAGTGGTAGGTACATGTGTCAGACACAGAGGTTGCGGGGTGAGAAGCATGCCGCAAGTGTCAATGACAATAAAATTTGCTGGGTATTTCTCACCTAGCAAAGTTTCTTTAATATTTCCTTTTCATCTCCATCTCCCACGTTCTCATTCTCTCTATTTTTCCACTCTGCCTCCCACACTTGCTTGATTCACTGAAGAAAAAACAAAATATTCACAGAACCCTTAACCCAACAGGAACCTCGCAAGCTGCATCGTTCCTTCCAAGCCTTCCACAAGTTGCAATCATTCATTTCAAGCCTATATAGATTTGCAATGTTTTCGGTAAGAAGGGTGGGGAAGAAAAGGAGTTTGAATGGTTAACTACTTTCACTGTTTTTTGATGGGTATATATGTCACACCCGGAAATTCGATTATTCGCTTAATTTTGACGTTTGGAGTATTTAGTGAAATTTTCGTATTTTGGGACGATTTAGTCGGTATTTGTTTGGGATAGCGGGTCGACAATTAATCGAGATTTTTAATATTTTTAGTATTAGAAATATTATTAGAGTGTCAGGTATTATTTTGGGAATTTTCTAAATAAATAAAATTAGACCGTAAAATAAGAGTTAACGAGTAAATTGAGAGTTTTAATAAAATAAATTTATTTGGGCTATAATTGTTGCACGTGTGTTTTGAGTGGAGGCCCAAATTGAGTCTAGTGACGTAAAAGTATAGGGTTTAGAAACACTCAGTCACACTACGCCAAATTTGGCTTTTAGCAGCACACCTACGAAAGCGCTTTTGCCCAAAAGCGCTTTGGAAGGTTTGGCTAAAAACAAAATTAAAAATTACGCTAGAAAAGCGCTCTTATAGGTGGGGGTAATGAAAGCGTTTTTTAAAAGCGCTCTTATAGGGTGTGTTATGAAAGCGCTTTTTAAAAGCGCTCTTATAGGTAGGGTTATGAAAGCGCTTTTGAAAGCGCTCTTATAGGGGGAGGGTACAAAAGCGCTTTTAGTAATAAAGCGCTGGTATAAGGGGGGTGTATGAAAGCGCTTCTGAAAAGCGTTCTGGTAGCCCTTTTTAAAATTTTCATAAAACTAAAACACGCTATTTTATTCAGAAACACAAAACTCCTCCGTACATCTTCTTCTTCTTCCTCGCTCACGTACTCTCTGCTTCCTCGCTCTCACTCCCTCCGCCGTGGTCTCAGCCCCTCCTCCGTCCCTCCGTCGTCGTCTCACTCTCACTCCCAAACCAACTAGCCGCCGCTGCTACGCCGTTCTGTGGGATTTTAGGGTTTTTCTTGGTCAAAATCAAAATCTTCTTGCTGCTTCTGTTCAGGTAAAGTCTTCCCACTATTTTAGTTTTCATTTCATTCATACTTTTCCCACTGCCTCGATACCAAACCTTGCTACTGAGTTTTATCCACCATATTGTTTCTATGATTTTCCTAAGTTTTCTGATATTAGTAAAAGGAAAAACAAATGTGCACAGTATGTTTGTACATCTGATTTTGAATGTTCATTTCAAAGTACAATGCCTACTGACAAGTTAAGGTGAATACAAGCATGGAATAATTATTCAAAACTTACTCGTAATTGTGTAATTGTATGAATGTTTATGTTATTTCCACATTTTCGGAATGTAAATCACGATTTACTTGATGCCCATTTTATATGTGGTTGTGTTGATAATTGGTGAGTATTGTAGCATGTTCGTGCGATTTTGGCTCGACCTTTCGAGCATTCCATGTGCGATTTTGGCTCGACCTTTCGAGCATTCCATGAAGCTTTTATCTTGATCATATTTATGTTGACCATTGACATTGTTTTAACACCTAAAGCCTTTAATGCTAGTGTGATGGTATCGTAGTTGCTCGCTTTTGCGACAACTTTTTGTGTGCTTTCTCGTTAGACATTAATGCTGCCCCGTTATGAAAATACATGCTAAATTGTTGTTTTCTCATGAGATATAATTGCTCCACCTTTATTTCTCCATTTGTATGACTCGACTATGATTTGTGGTCGTTTTCACGACGTTGTTTTGACATGCGTAGTTGCTGCCCCGGTTTCTAAGTAGTTGTTAAACTTTGATTTACCTTGCGGTACTATGTATCTAGAATTGCTATAACATCTGGGTGATGATTATTTTTCAGGGGATATTAAAGATTTTTTAAAAGAATATCACTAGAGACATCAGATTAGCTTACGGTGTGTGGTTCCAGAAGTTTATGAATTTCTCTAAAGGTAATTAGTTATTCTTTTGCTATACTTTCTGAATCTCTCTCGTCAAAGTAATTAGTTGTGATTTGAATGAACTGCTATGATGGATCGTTTGCACTTTAATTAGTTGCTTATTTCATATTGGCATGTAGATAGAGTTTCAATTATAGTAATCATTCCCGAATAGTTATGCATAGCGTCCGATCCCAAAAGTACTTGGGGGATAGTGATGCATAGCGGCCGATCCCAAAATTTAAATTTTCCAAAATGACCATGAATACCTTAAAAAATAGAAGGGGACTGAATACTAATAGTTTATTTTTAGATTATATTAAGTAATACTCATTATTCCGACATGTGGAATATTCTTGATGTCAATTTCATTAATCGTTAAGTGATGAACTTACTAACTTTGTGAATTGAATTCGCCATAGGGGTTACTTGTGAAGAGTGAAAGTTTGACCGTTTTTGTTTAACTTAATTAAGACATGGATAAGACATGGATGAATTCAAACCGATTGTCGAAAGAGTACGAGAAAGGGGTATGGGAATTCGTTGAGTTTGCGGTTGCGCACTCCGAAGACCCGCTTTGAATGCCGTGTCCTTGCTTGGGTTGCTGTTATGGGGGTAAGGTTGACGGGAATAAGTTGGCATCCCATTTACTACGGTTTGGAATTGATAGAAGTTATACATGTTGGACAATGCATGGTGAGAAAAGTAACGGGAATGCTGAGTTGAGGTGTAATAAGAAGTATGCTTCAAACGAAGATTGCACAGACACATACGATTGCGATCGAGTCGAAGAGATTGCATAAGCGCTTGAAGAAGATCTTGAGGATTGTCCCAAAATGTTTGAGAGATTGGTAAGCGATGCAGAGAAACCATTGTATGATGGTTGTTCAAAATTCACAAGATTGTCTGCGGTGTTAAAGTTGTACAACTTAAAGGCGGACAATGGATGGTCGGATAAAAGTTTCACAGAGTTATTAGCCCTTATGAAAGATATGCTACCAAAGGATAATGTTCTTCCCAATCGAATGTATGAAGCCAAAAAGATGTTGTCCTCTATTGGCATGAGCTATGATAAGATACATGCATGTCCAAACGATTGCGTTTTGTTTCGAAACGAGTATGCAGCGTTGAATGAGTGTCCTAAATGTGGTGCCCCTCGATATAAGAAAAAGTTGTCTCCAGCTAAAGTCTTATGGTATTTTCCTATAATTCCGAGATTTAGACGCATGTATCGTAGTGAGACCGATTCAAGACACTTGACTTGGCATGCAGATGAAAGAATTATTGATGGAAAGTTGCGACATCCGGCAGACTCACCACAATGGATGAAAGTTGATACTGATTATCCTGAATTTGGAAAAGAAGCAAGAAACCTTCGGTTGTCATTGTCTACTGATGGAATGAACCCGCATGGTATTCAAAGTATCTCGCATAGCACATGGCCTGTGATTCTTATGATTTATAACCTACCTCCGTGGCTATGTATGAAGCGTAAGTACATGATGTTATCTATGCTAATTTCCGGGCCTAAACAACCAGGGAATGACATAGACGTATACTTGGCACCCTTAATCGAAGATTTAAAGTTTTTGTGGGAGAACGGTGTGGAGGTTTACGATGGGTATAGGAAGGAAAGTTTCAACTTGAGGGCGATGTTGTTTGGAACAATTAATGATTTTCCAGAATACGGAAATCTATCCGGGTACAACAATAAAGGTCAAAAGGCGTGTCCTGTTTGTGAAGATGAAACCGATACGACACGATTGGAGCTTTGTCAGAAGAATGTCTTTCTCGGCCATCGTAGATTCTTAAATTCTAATCATCACTACCGTGGGTGGAGAAAAGCATTCAATTGAAAGGCCGAACATCGTACAGCCCCGCCTTTTTTGTCAGGTGATCAAATTTTTGAAAAGGTGAAAGATATGAGCACTCAGTTTGGCAAGCCTTTTGCACATTCACTTGTCAAGGGTGGGTGGAAGAAGAAGTCAATTTTTTTTGAACTTCCATATTGGAAGTCATTGTATGTAAGACATTTCCTGGATGTTATGCATATTGAAAAAAATGTATTTGACAGCGTCATAGGTACGTTACTCAATATACAAGGAAAGTCTAAGGATGGCCTTAACATAAGGAAGGACATGGTAAACATGGGAATGAGAACTGAATTGGGACCCATGACGAAAGGAAGACGAACATATCTGCCACCTGCTGTTTACACTCTATCTAGAAAGGAGAAGAAAACATTGTGTAAGTTCCTCAGTGAAGTTAAAGTTCCAGAAGGCTACTCTTCAGATATTATAAGACTTGTGTCCATGAAAGACCTCAAGTTAAAGAGTTTGAAGACGCATGATTGCCATGTTATAATGGAACATTTTTTAACAATAGGTATACGTTCTATTCTGCCAGAAAAAGTAAGAAGCGCAATAACTAAGCTGTGTTTCTTCTTCAGGTCAATTTGCAGTAAGGTGGTCGATCCCGCGATCTTACCAACATTGCAAAAAGAGATAGTTGTTACTTTATGTGATCTTGAAATGTATTTTCCTCCCTCGTTTTTTGACATAATGGTTCATCTAGTCGTTCATCTTGTGAAAGAGACACAATTGTGCGGACCAGCTTATATGAGATGGATGTACCCTGCTGAACGTTATATGAAAATATTAAAAGGGTACGTGAAAAACAGAAGTCGACCGGAGGGTTGTATTGCCGAACGATACGTTGTTGAAGAAGCGGTTGAGTTTTGTACTGAATATCTGTCAAATGTTCAATCAATTGGACTCCCCAAATCTCATATTGTCGAAAAAAAAGAAGGAAAAAGGCTAATTGGAAATAAAGTTGTGACAATATCAATGGTCGAACGGGATCAAGCGCACTTGTATGTTCTGCACAATGAGATTGAGGTTGAGCCGTATGTTGAAATGCACAAGGTTGTTCTCCGAGATTTAAATCCAAATAGAAATGAGAGCTGGATAGTACGAGAGCACAATCGAAGTTTCATACCGTGGTTTAGGGATCATATTTATTCAAAGTATCGTTCAGATCCTGCTTCAGTAACAGAAAGGTTGAGATGTTTAGCCTATGGTCCAAGTGTAGTTGTGCTTTCTTATAGCGCATACGCAATTAATGGATACACATTTTATACCAAAGAACAGGATGATAAAAGTACTATGCAAAATAGTGGTGTTACCTTGGTAGCTGAAGCAATGCACATATCAAGTGCGAATGACTTAAATCCGAAATTTGCAAATTTGTCATATTTTGGGGTTATCGAGCGCATTTTGGTGTTTGATTACGCGAAGTTTCAGATTCCTGTATTTGGTTGCAAGTGGGTTGAAAATAATAGTGGCATACGAATGGATAAGTCAGGATTTTTACAAGTGGATCTCAATAGGGTAGGGTACAAAGACGAGCCTTTCATTCTAGCCTCTCAAGCTAAACAAGTGTTCTATGTCAATGATCCGACAAGTACGAAATGGTCTATAGTGCTTTTATCTAACAAAATAGTTGATGAAAACATTGAAGATCAAGGTGATATTGGTGTTGGCATTGAATCTTGTACAAGAAACGATCAAAATGAGAATGAATCTTGTACTAGAAATGATCATAATGAGGGTATTTGGATCAATCCAACCGTCCGCGTTGTTAAGAGACGCGTAGAAAACAATCCTACCAAGAAAAGAAAGAGACATTAGTGATAAAGGTAATAGTATACATATTCCGACTAATTTGCTTTATTCAATTTGTACCGATTGTTTTATTCAATAGTATAGTACTTATTCAATTTTGGTGCATATTCTTGTTTTGTACATAACTTTTGAACCATGTATCCGTTTGTCGACTTCTTTACATGTAACTATACTATTTTGACGATTCCGGAGCTACTCATGCACTTATCTTTACATTTCGGGACTATTTTTTTATCGGTTTTGCTTCTACCCGTAATCAAAAGTCGGGCTTAGGGTTTGAATTTCGGAAAACCGACTTTATTTTTGAGTACGTGGGGATGTTTTACCACAGCCATGTAAATTTCGTTCAATTCCGACAACTTTCTTTTTTGACGCTTATTTTGATTTGTACCGATTTCATTTCCGATTTACTGGTACATGCATGGTTTGACTTCCATTTGACTTGTATAGATTGTTAGCTTATTAATAGTGTACTAATGTGCTTTAGTTTGTTTGATACAAGTTCAATGGCTCCGGATAGAGATGCTCCACCTGAAAACTCACAAGAAAACTCACAAGAAAGAGATGCTCAAGAAAGAGATGCTCCGGGTACAAATGCTCCACCTGATACTGAAGATAAAGAAGTTGCACGAGGCATCACCATTATGAAGGGAATCATTCGACATAGAGATCAAGGATTAGTATACCATTTGGAATGGAATTATGAAAACCAACCAATTGGTCCTAATTCTGCAAAGTTGACAAGCTATATTGGTACACTTGTTCGTATGCATATTCCAGTCTCCGTAGCTAAATGGAATCTGAAAAGCGAAGAGTTGGATGCGAAAAAAAAAGCGATTTGGGACGAGCTTCAGGTATATATCATATATGGTTGTTGTTATTATCTTGACGATAAATTGTTTAAATTACTTATACTAACACACTATGCGTATGTTTTTTTGCAGAGGACTTTTGAGATACCAGATGATCGTAGACGCTGTAACACCCCTTTTATACCCCAAAATAAATAAGCATATAATCAGAGAATAAGCATGCATATAATTCAAAAGGGCGTCACATCGATGTTTTCAAAAACTAAAAGCTTTTAAAAACCGACATCATTTATCTACAATATATGATACACCTGGTCATTTCAAATAACACTTCTTAATTAATCATATTTTATCCAGAATGTGCATTCACAGCGGAAACTACTAAATACTCATGTGTTTCATAAAATGATCCATGTCCCATACCATGATCAAGTCTCAATAATCATATCAACATAAATTAAAACATAATTCAGAATATTTGGCTTGAAAACCTCTCAAACAACAAGTAGCCAAATAACAAGTTCTCAAGTCATAAACATAATACATAACCAAATAGAAACATGAGTTCAACACGACTAATCTACCCAGTGTTACATGACCAGAGCATCGACTCACTACCTAATCTCCAACAAACACGGAAGAATCTCCGACTAGATCACACACGAGCTACTAAACTCCAGAACCTGCATGTCGCCAAACGAGGGCAACATTAAAACAGAAGGGTGAGAATACAAATCATTATGAAGAAAGTATAATAAGATACAATGATTCAATCAACAGTTTTAGGAATTCATCACACTTATATAACCATGTAAATAATACTAACCAACATTTATTTCACATGTTACAAGCATACATCAAAACTCAAGGAGTATAATATTAAATTCCAATACTATATTCCCAAATAATACACATAATTATAATTATCACATGATCATATATTTTACCAAGTCATGTGTCCAAACATCACCAAATCCAATTATCACATCTCATGTACACATAACAATCACATAAATGCATATATTCAAACATTACATAACCTCAATGTGACTCAATGCAAAATATGTGACACTATGCATGCGGTACCGTAATGTGAACCCAATGTTTCACCGCTTTCCGATTCAATATCTAGAATCCAAGCCACGCTTCCGATCCGGACAAGACCAAAGCCCACCAAAATGTAAACATATAGTTTACCGCTTCCGATTCACTCTAGAATCTAAGCCTCGCTTTTGTTTCAAAGCAAACCACCTTTGTTTCAAGGCACACCATGACATGAATGTATGTACAATGTTAACAAACATATGCAATCAAGATTATCTCATCAATCTTAACTTATCGCATACCCATAATAATTCAACTCTATGAATTATATATCAAATTGTACACAACATTCACAACACATTGATATCAATCCACATAATAGAAACAATATTCAATTATGATTCACCAAAATACAATTAACACTAGCAAACCATACTGTTCTGGACTGGGCCAAGGCTAGGCCCATCACCGCTTTCGGCCCAATAAGCCTCAGAGGCCCATGAATAGTTCATGGCCTTCCCGACACGCCTTGCTCGGCACTAACATCCTACCCGGACGTCATCCTTCCCGACACGCCTCGCTCGGCGGTAACTCTCCCCCCGGACGTCATCCTTGCCGAGGACCCTGCTCCGCGCAGGGGTCCTTCACATCCAATCCTCCGAATAACTCGGATCCCACGTGGCTCCTAAAAGACCGCGTCTTCCCTTGGACTTCGGAGCGGTTAACCAGGACAGAGGGCGTACACGCACCTCCGATATTTCCGCTCAGGAAACCTGGCAGTCTCCTAGTTGGGCTTGGGAATCCAACCCAATAGCGAGATCATGGCCCAGCGCTGGGGGCTATATATACCCTCTTTAACTAGAGGGTCAGGTATTCAATTCTTACTCACTCTTAGCTAGTACTTGCGCTCCTTTGCTCGTCAACTTACTTTGGCATTGGAGTACCTTGCAGGTACACCCCCCTCCTCCTCCTTCCTAGAAGATCCAGTCCGAGCAGCCTACGACGATTCTTCTGATCAGGTACGATCAGTGGCGCCGTCTGTGGGAAACTTGCTTCCCCATCTTTAAAGAACAAAGATCAAAGCTAACCATCTCCAATCGTCATGGCTGACAACAACAACATCCCAAGCGCTGACCCTTTCCTCCTTCAAGAGCTGATCGAGGAATCCTCCCGCGAGCTAGCTAATCATCGCCGGGGGAATCGTCGGCGACAAAGGTCCGGGCATGAAACCCAGGACACCCAGCTGTTGCAGGTCCTACAACTGGTCCAGAATGTTGACCATGTTCCTCCAGAAGGGCACGTTCAGAACGGCGAGCCGATCCGAACGACCAACGTGCCGGAACATGCCCAGAATGTGAATGAAACCGACCCTCGTGACGGGCAACATGCTTCCTCATTCACCCACACTTCCGAGAGGCAGAGAGCCCGTCATGGAGAAGAAGAGGAGCCGCTCAACATTCCCGAAGGCACTGACCCCATTACCGTCCGCTTGCTCAAGGAAATACAATTGACCAACAGCCTCCTCAGAATTCAGGATGACCGAATTCACGAGCTGGAAAGACAGCGGCGACGTCGCCCTTCCCCACGGAGGCGCTACAGGTCACGCTCCTATTCCTCCTCGCGCTCACCGCCGAGAAGATACCGTCGGCGTTCCCCGTCCTCTTCAAGGTCTCCCCCGAGAAGACATCGCCGCCGGAGGACTCGTTCCCGTTCTCCACACAGAAAGAACAGGAAGAACCAGAAACCTGAAACCGCTGAACAAAGAAGCCCCTCCCCCGAACAGGGCCGTCGGGGCCCCTCCAAAGCTACGACGGGTAACAACCAAGAGGATCCCCGACGAAACAGGCACTACAATTCACCAGGACCGAGCGACGAGGAGGACTTCCGCAGCCCCTTGTCCGCCAGTATCCGGAGAGCCCGCCTCCCTCGGGGGATGGAAAAACCGCCAGTATTGGACCAATACGACGGAACCACTGACCCCGACGACCATATCCGGAGCATCGAAGCGGTCATGGACTATCACGTCGTCAGAGGCTCGATCAAGTGCCGCATTTTCCCGACCACCCTCAGGAAGGGAGCGATGAATTGGTACAGGAACCTCCCTTCGAACTCCATCCATTCTTGGACCGAGCTCAAAGAACTCTTCTTGAGCCACTTCACAGCCTCCCGACGGCAACCGAAGTCGGAAGCCAATCTCGAGGCCGTAGTTCAAGGACCCAACGAGCCTCTCCGAGATTACCTTGAAAGATTCAACAAGGAGGCCGTCCAAGTGCAGACAAAAGACTACATGAAGAGGTACATCTTGGAACGAGGACTTCTCCCCGGCAGTGACTTCAAGAAAGCTATTAAGATTGAGAAGGTAAACTCGATGAATGACCTCCTCAGCAAAGCAAAGGTATTCATCGATTTTGAGGAAGGCGAGGCAGCCGCAATCAGAGCCCCGAGGGGCAGTGGTGCCGCTCGCAGCTCAAACCTCGAAGACTCGGGGTCACGCCGAGGACAAGACAAAAGAAGGGACGACCGGGCCCGAGATGTCAAAGAACGGCGAGGACCAGCAGGGCGTTTCAACGACTACACTCCTTTGAACACCTCCCGGGAGAAAATCCTGTCCGACTGCCAGAACGCCGAGTTCAAGAAATCCAACATCAGGCCCCCGAAGTCAAATCCTACAAGACCGGGGACGGACAAGTCCAAGTACTGCAAGTACCATAAAAGCCACGGGCATATGACTGACGAATGCATAAATCTCAAAGATGCCATAGAGACCCTGATCAAAGAGGGCCACCTGGCAAGATACACCAAGAAGGGAGAACCCCCCAGAAGAGGCGTCCCTCGAAACTCTGACGAGGGGAACTCACCAGACAGCAGACCACTTCAAGTCGCACTGTCCGTAACCCGACCGGAAGACTTCATCCCTTCGCTCGGCGTGACGACCGCCCTCAGCACCTGGGAACATTTCCCCACCGTTATGGTCATCTCCAACGGCGGGGACCCCGGCTCTCTCATTGTCAGTTCAGTCAAGAGAAAGTTCGACGAGCTACTCAGCGCCAATGCAGATCTCGGCCCTACTCTTCGGAAATTCCGAGGAAAGTCAGAGCCAATCACTTTCTACCTCGAAGAACTGCCCGGCGGAGCTCCAAATGCCACCATTCCCCTTCTCGTCCGAGCCAGAATGGCAAACTTCGATGTGCGACGGGTCCTGGTAGATGAAGGCAGTTCAGTCGACATTATGTACTCCCACCTCTTCCAAACACTTCAGCTGGACGACTCGCACCTCACTCCCTATGTGGGTTCCGACCTCCAAGGTTTTAACGGAGCCACCACCAAACCATGGGGCTACGTCGAGCTGATTGTCACCTTCGGGGAAGGGGAAGCGTCCAGACAAGTCAAAACCAGGTTTCTGGTAATCGACTGCAAAACATTGTACAACTGCATCATCGGACGCCCAACACTGGCCGAGCTAACCGCCGTGCCCTCCACGGTCCATCTGAAGATGAAGTTCTACACGAGGACAGGGAAAGTGGCCACCATCAACGCCGACATTGAAGCTGCGAGAAGGATCTTCGATGCATCCGTCAAAGGACTAGAGCTGATCGCTCCTCCGACCAGCTCCAACAAAAAACCAAGAGCCGAAGACAAGCATCCTCGGGAAGATCAGGTTCCAACGGCCAACGTCAGCTCAGTCGACCTCGACGCAAGGTTCACACAAGAAGAACTGAAGACCGGGGAGGAAACACAATCGAATCCCGTCCGACCTGTTCCCGACGGAGATTTCGAGCTGATCCCCCTGGGAGACAACCCCGACAGAGCAGTGAAGATCGGCAAAGGCATCCCTGACCTTCCGAAGAAGCAACTCGTAGCCTGCCTTCGAGCCAATGCCGACCTGTTCGCCTGGAGCGCCGCAGAGATGCCCGGACTCGACCCTGAGGTCGCCTGTCACCACCTCTCCATCAATCCAACCGCCAAGGCCGTAGTACAACGTAGGCGTCGGCAGTCTCCCGAGAAAGCGGAGGCTGCCGAGAAAGCTGTAAAAGACCTCCTAGAGGCAAATTTTATTTCCGAGGCCAAGTATTCAACTTGGCTCTCAAATGTTGTACTTGTTAAAAAATCTAATGGAAAATGGAGAATGTGCGTTGATTATACTGATGTTAACCGGGCATGTCCAAAGGACGCCTACCCTTTACCTAATATTGATAGACTGGTCGACAACTCGGCCGGCTATAAACTGTTGTCCTTCATGGACGCTTATTCTGGTTACAACCAGATTCCCATGGCGAAATGCGACAAGCAACGTACGGCTTTCATGACCGAATCGGGCAATTATTACTACAACGTAATGCCCTTCGGACTCAAAAACGCCGGAGCCACTTACCAGCGGATGATGAACAAGGTCTTCCGAGGTGAAATCGGCGACACGCTCGAGGTGTATATGGACGACATGATCGTCAAATCTCGAGAAGACTCTGACCACACGCTACATCTCGAGCGGGTCTTCGAGCAGGCCAGGTCCTGCAGGATGCGCTTCAATCCAGAGAAGTGCACCTTCGGAGTGCGGGCAGGCAAATTCCTCGGCTTCTACTTAACAGAACGAGGAATAGAAGCCAACCCTGATAAATGCCGAGCATTCTCAGACCTCCCTACTCCCACCAACAAAAAATCCATCCAGGTACTAAACGGAATGCTCACAGCATTATCCCGCTTCGTCGCGAAATCCGCCCAACATGCACTTCCATTCTTTAAGCTTCTTCGGAAGGAAGCGGCTTTCGAATGGTCCGAGGAATGCGAACAAGCATTATCCCACCTCAAACAAGTGCTCTCCAAACCCCCGGTGCTATCCCGACCAGACAGCAACGAGGTTCTCTATCTCTACTTGGCCGTTTCTGGCGAGGCGGCCAGCGCGGCCCTGATCCGAGAAACGGAAGACGGGCAGAAGCCAGTGTACTTCACTAGCAAAGCCCTACAAGGACCCGAGGTCCGCTACCAACAAATAGAAAAAATCGCGCTGGCCCTGATAACGGCCGCCAGAAGACTGAGGCACTACTTCCTCGCCCACACTATCATCGTCCGGACAGACCAACCGATCAAGCAACTTCTCAGCCGACCAGACATGGCCGGGAGAATGCTGAGATGGTCCCTCGAACTGTCCGAGTTCGACATACAATACGAGGGCAGGAAAGCGCTAAAAGCCCAAGCACTCGCCGACTTCGTGGCCGAGATGACGACGATCTCCAACTCCCCAACACCCACCGAGAATAAGTGGACCATCTACGTTGATGGCGCCTCAAGCCACGCGGGCAGCGGAGCCGGTATCATCTTGGAGAACGACGAGGGGCTCGTCATCGAAGTATCCTTAGTCCTCTCCTTCACCACATCGAACAACCAGGCCGAGTACGAAGCCCTCCTAGCAGGCCTACGCCTTGCCAAGGACGTAGGCGCTCGGGAAGTCGTGATTTATACCGATTCACAACTGGTCGCGTCGCAAGTTAGCGGCGATTACCAGGCCAAAAACGACACACTAGCCGAGTATCTATCTCTCGTCAAAGAAAAAATGAAAGGATTCGCAAAGGCAGACGTCGCGCACATCCCTCGGGAACACAACTCGAGGGCCGACCTCTTATCCAAGCTCGCAAGCACGAGAAAGAAGGGAGGGAACAAATCGGTGATACAAGAAATCTTGTCCGACCCGAGCGTAGGCAAAAACGCGCAGGCCATACAAGTGTTTGCCATCGGAGACGACCATTGCTGGATGACTCCGGTATACAATTACCTCATGAACGACGAGCTCCCCGATGATCCAAAGGAAGCTTCAGCCATTAAAAGGAGAGCCTGCTCGTACACAGTCATCGAAAATAAACTCTATCGGCGCGGCTTCTCCATTCCCCTTCTGAAATGCATCGACGACTCACAGGCAACGGAAGTACTGCAAGAGCTTCACGAAGGGATTAACGGCCAGCATCTCGGCGGCCGATCTCTGGCGAGGAAAGCCCTCAGAGCCGGCTATTACTGGCCGACTATGCAGCAGGACGCCAAGGAGCATGTTCAGAGATGCGACAGATGTCAGCGGCATGCCGACATGCACCTAGCTCCCCCCAACGAGCTTAAATCCCTCTCCTCCCCTTGGCCTTTTTCCACCTGGGGAATGGACCTCCTCGGACCGTTCCCCGTCGGCTCGTACCAAAATAAATATCTCGTGGTCGCCGTCGATTACTTCACGAAATGGATAGAAGCCGAGGCGCTTGCCAAGATCACATCTCAAAACGTGCTCCGTTTCTACAAACGAAACATACTTGCCCGGTTCGGGGTCCCTCAGGCCATAATCACCGACAATGGCACCCAGTTCACTGACAAAAAATTCCAAGAGTTTGTGGCCAAGCTTGGCACGAAGCAACACTTCACCTCAGTCGAGCACCCTCAGACGAACGGGCAGGCCGAGGCAGCCAACCGAGTCATCCTCCGAGGATTAAAGAGAAGACTCGGCGAAGCCAAAAAAGCCTGGGTCGAGGAACTACATAGTGTACTCTGGGCGTATAGGACGACACCCCATTCGAGCACAGGCGAGACTCCTTTCCGACTAACCTACGGCACCGAAGCCGTAATTCCCGTAGAAATCCGAGAGCCTTCTCGGCGCACCGAATTCCCCCTCGAGGAAGAACTTAACGACGAGGCCATGAGGGAAGAACTCGGTATGGTAGAAGAGATCCGAGCAGGGTCAGCCCTCCGAGAAGCTAAACTAAAACAGCAAATAGCTCTTCGCCATAACGCCAAAGTTATAAAGCGCGAATTTGAAATCGGCGCCCTAGTACTTCGCAGAAACATGAAAGACTCGCGCGAAGGCAAGCTAGCCCCAAACTGGGAAGGCCCGTACCGAGTTTATGACAAAACCGAGAACGGCGCCTACTACCTCGAGAATCTTCTCGGTGAAAAACTTGCTCGACCCTGGAATGCTGAAAAACTCAGACGTTATTACAGTTAAACATAAGCTAAAACGCCCGGCCTCTAACCCAAACTCAGGTAACGGACGGGCACGGATCCACGTCGTCGGTACGGACGTGAGTATTCCACGACAGCAACGATCGATTCCTCTCGTCGGATAGATGGACCGACCCCTCGGCGGATTCTACACCTAGACCCCCCGTGGAAGTACCTGCATGGCAGAACCCCAGCTCGCGATGGGATCGTTCACGCCGCGAACGCTTGGCCGCAACCGCGGTCTCGCGCTCGCTAAAAGCGCATACCTGCTCTGCGCACCCGGCCCGTACTCAACACGCCCGGGCAATCAATCTAGGTCGAGCATAGCCCACAAAATAAATAATATCACAAGTATACTGGTGATTCTCCGGTATGTCCGAGCATAAGTCATCAGTTACCTAGAACAATCGCAAAATACTCTAAGTATAGAGGAAATACCTCGTCATGCAAGCACGGCAGGAAAGTTATCAAAAATAACAAGCATACAATGATAACGCCGAAAGTGA
Source organism: Vicia villosa (assembly GCF_029867415.1). Taxonomy (NCBI): domain Eukaryota; kingdom Viridiplantae; phylum Streptophyta; class Magnoliopsida; order Fabales; family Fabaceae; genus Vicia; species Vicia villosa. Next base: position 386,691 of record NW_026705234.1, read on the forward strand.
AACCAAACAGATATAAGCAAGCAGAATTGTAAGACAGTAAAATTGCCGACCAACTTGGCCGGCGATGTCAAAAGTTACAATCATTGCCGGGCACGCAGGCCCCAAAAATTATCCGGGCATAGCCCAACAAAAAGAATGGCACGCAGGCCGGGAAAAACGGGCACGCAGGCCCGGAACTACACTTTCTACTCTTCGCTCCCCGGGGACTCAGGCACCAACACGCCATCCACGATCCTCGAAGAGAGCCCGACATTATCCTCCTTCAAACCAGGGTTCAGAAGCCTCAGTTGGTTAAGAGCACGCTCGAAACCGACATCGGCCATGTCGGCCAGGCTTATCTTCAGGCTTTCTATCTTCTCCGCAAACTCAGCCCTAGACTTTAGAGCTGCCACATCCGGCGACTCGTCAGCCGAGGGAGCCCATTTAAGTCGAAGGTCAGCCAGCTTCTTCTTCTCAGCCGCAACCTCCGCGTCTTTCTGCTTCAGGGCCGCGTCGACCTTCTTCCTCAACTCCTTGCGCTCGACCTCCATGGCCTTCACCTTGTCCTCGGCCACCTTCTTAGCCGCCTCGGCCTCCTTCAGGGCCTCGGTCGAGCCCGAACCTCCGCTGGCCAACACTTGGGCCATCTCCAAGACCCTCACCACGGCGGCACTGTCGCACGCCAACTGTTTCTGAAGGGACGGGGGGTCCATATCACTGATCCGACGAGCTTCGTCCGGTGAGGTAGCCAAGGGGAACTTCTCGAAATAGCCTCCATCCTTGTAGCAAGAAGGCAACACGAAGGCGCGCCCGGGACCTAGGTTCGACTGATCTGGACGTCCCCCCTCGGAAAGACGAGGTCTCTTGGGTAACCTCTCGTCGGCTTGAATCTTGTGAGGAGAGCCTGCCGAACCTGAGTTCTCTCCAGCTCCGGATCCCTGGTTCTTCTTCTTCTGATTCTTCCTCGCATCCAAAGCCTGTTTCAGGATACTATCCTCCTTCTCCGGCATAGCATCTGCAAAGAAAAGAAAAACAAGTTAGCAAAATACCGGGCGGAGATCACAAAACAAGGTAAATGGACACAACCTAACAACGTCCGGATCTCCTCCGGAGTCCGACAAGCTAGCAAAGCCTTGGTATTAATAGGCCGCTGCTCCGTGATCGGCACCCCGTCCTCGTTCAGTATGGGATCTCCATTCCTCGTCACCCAACAAGACATGGTAAAGCTATCTACGTATTTGCAGAGGACCGAGTATGACTCCCGGTCTTGATCATCCAAATCATCGTCCTCCCAAGCGTAGTATTTCGGAGGAGACGCAAAATGACCCTTCCACCAGAAAAACGGAAACGTCGTGCAGAACTCCTTTACTTCCTGCCCATGTTCATCCCTTACTATCTCCCCCTCGGCCTCCCGCTCGGCCACCATATCCGACACCGAAGAGTAGGCCGTTGGACTTAGGGGGCGGACAACGAAGTATCGATCCTTAAAACCCTTCACGGAATCAGTATACATTCCGAAAAGTTTACGCTCGGCGTTCCTGAACGAAACCCAGCTGTACCGCCCGTTTGACGCCTGCCGTTGAACACGGAAACACCTTCCGAACAACGCAGACGTTGCACCTATACCCAAATAATCACAAACAATCTCGAATGCCCGCATAAAAGCAAAGGCATTCGGATGAATTTGGGACGGCGCCAGAGATAGAAACGCCATAACTGAAACCTGAAAATCAGAGAAAGGTAACCGGAAGCCGAGCTCCCTAAACACGTAATCGTACATCGCAAATCCGTCACCGGCAAACCGAGAGCATATGCGTTCGTCCGGAGACGGGCAACCTATTTGATAATTGGGCGGATCTCCTTCCCCCAGGACCTCAATTTCTGTAAACGCCCCATCCAGAGACGCGGTGTACCGAGAAACAACGGACAGAGCCTCCTCGGCTATCCAATCGGGCGCAACGGTATGTTCATAACTGAATAGCGGCATAGGGGAAACCCCTCCCTCGGCATTCGAACCAGGGGATCCCGTGTGAGCGCCTTCGGCCGAGGGAGTGCCATCTTCATCAATAATTTCGACGTCGGAACTAGTTGCCGTCGAGCTGTCGGAATCACTGGTCGTCGAGTCGGTGTCCGAGCCGATTCTTGAGGTAGCACTCGAATCTGATTCACCTGCACGCAGAAGGGAGAAGTGAATTCGATAGCCTATCAAATCCACCCTTCCACCGCAAGGCAAGCGAAAGGGTAGAGCAGGAGCAGCAGAGCCCCCGGCCAAACCCCCCATCGAGGAACAACGCTCGTCAGCCGAGGACTCACAGACGACACGACAACGGGAAAGCTTATCTTAAGCAGCTTAACGCCAACACAATCCGGCCCGCCAACTCACGCTGACCCCCGGGCATCGCTTAGATAACCCGGGGAGGATGATGATGGCGAAGACCTCGAAAGCGAAACACAAATCCTATGCAAAATATTAAAGCGACGACAGGCTAAACAAACTTACTTGCAGACATGATGTGGATGGCCGGGGAGAATCCTTCGCTAAGCAACGATCTTGATATGATGAACGAGCTGGGAAATTATTCTCCGAAGAACCCTTGATCGAAGCCGAGCAGATAAACAGAGAAAGGAAAACTTCCTTATGAGAGAATTCGCCCCCTTTTATAGGAAAATGGCTCGGAAGGCGAAGCGTCACCTCTCCTGACAGGCGCCGCCTCCTATACCCTAGGCCATAATTGCCTATGCCACGTCAGCGCGTGGTGCCCACGCGCGACGATTCGCCCACCACTGGATTTTCCGCCGAGCGCATACATGTAACGAGGACCGATCCACCGAGCAACCACGAGAATTGGAGTCCGAGCGTAGAAGCAAAGTCACAGCTTCTTAACCAGAAAACTCCGACTTGGGGGGCTCCTGTTCTGGACTGGGCCAAGGCTAGGCCCATCACCGCTTTCGGCCCAATAAGCCTCAGAGGCCCATGAATAGTTCATGGCCTTCCCGACACGCCTTGCTCGGCACTAACATCCTACCCGGACGTCATCCTTCCCGACACGCCTCGCTCGGCGGTAACTCTCCCCCGGACGTCATCCTTGCCGAGGACCCTGCTCCGCGCAGGGGTCCTTCACATCCAATCCTCCGAATAACTCGGATCCCACGTGGCTCCTAAAAGACCGCGTCTTCCCTTGGACTTCGGAGCGGTTAACCAGGACAGAGGGCGTACACGCACCTCCGATATTTCCGCTCAGGAAACCTGGCAGTCTCCTAGTTGGGCTTGGGAATCCAACCCAATAGCGAGATCATGGCCCAGCGCTGGGGGCTATATATACCCTCTTTAACTAGAGGGTCAGGTATTCAATTCTTACTCACTCTTAGCTAGTACTTGCGCTCCTTTGCTCGTCAACTTACTTTGGCATTGGAGTACCTTGCAGGTACACCCCCCTCCTCCTCCTTCCTAGAAGATCCAGTCCGAGCAGCCTACGACGATTCTTCTGATCAGGTACGATCACATACTATCTCATGTTAATTCATATCTTAACAAAATATAAGAATACACTTCTAAACCAAGTATCAATTCATTAGTATTTGGTCAAAATACAATTACGGTTAAATTCTCAAGATATCGTACTTTATCGACAAAACCGAATAATTGAACTAATTCCAAATTTATTCCAATCAATTAAACTTATTGAAATTAATTCAACTATTAAGTAAATCAACTAATTAATAATTACACTACTTTAGTTCCAAGTTTCTAATTCATTTTCTATTCCAAAAACTAATATTTAATATAAAAGATATTTAAATTCACACTATTTTGGTCGGTTCGTAAATATCACATTTTCAACAAAATAACATCACTATGTTAATCTACTAATTAAACTTAGCTACCACGTAAATTTTCATCAAATTTCGGACAACTAATTATACCGCTTAATTCGGCTATTCCGATCAAACGGGACTGTTTTGCATTTCATTGTAATAGGACATATATGAACAGTAACGGAATAACATAATAGGACACATATCAATTATTAAATTAGTTATTGGATGAATGAACTAACTTAATCAAAGTTTATTAAATATATTTATCTTCATGCTTTACACATTAATTTATCAAACCTCTGTTTTTTTTAATATCAAACCAAGCCAAAATTACAAATCACCTTACTTAATTTTCCAATGGAAAATATAGATAAATAAATAGTCACATGAAAATGAAAACAGTAAGTGGTGTTTTCATTTCTATTTTATATACCAGTGATAGCACATGAGAATACCGCACAACATGTAAAACAGAATAAATGAACACCATTGGAAATAGCTGGGAATGAAATAAGGTCACATCACCCAACGAAAAAGAAATGGAACGAATCATATAGAAAATGGCATAAGTTCCGACCGTCCTGGGCATGGGTGCCGTTATTTTCCTCCGTTTTCTCCCATTTCCAGTAAGCACAACATTGCAAATTATTTCTAAATTCAATTTCTATTTTCTACACAAATACCTAATCATGTTAATCTACCCATTGACCCAATCATACAAACGTATAATAATAAGGATTCTCCCCCTTACCTCTTTGATTCTTCAAACCCTAGCTCTCACTTGTTCCCCTTTTGCTCCTCTTCTCCACCTTCTATTCTCTTCTTTAAAATTCAGCAAATGAAATGATAATGTTATGTCTACTCTCCTCAACTCTTACTATCTTATGTCATATTGGGCTTATAAATAACACCCCCTATTTACTTCTAACTCTAATAAATAGACTCAATTAACTATAATATCTTAATATCTCTATTTAGCTCAATAAACTAAACCAATACAAATATACACACAGTCAATTAATCAAATTAATTATTATATCACCAAATAATTAAATGAATAATTAACACATCAAATAATTAAATAAATAATTAACACACCAAATAATTTAAAATAGTATAGTAAAATAAATACTAATAAAATCCTCCAATAACTCAATGTCTCATATTTCCGGTCTAATCTTAATTACTCGAAAAATTTCCAAAACGCTAAATATTAACTCATTAATATTTCTAATAATAAAAATATTAAAATTTTTGATTAAATATCGATCCGTTATCCTGAACTAATACCGACTAAATCGTCTCAAAACGCGAAAATTTCAATAAACATCATAAATGAATAAATAAGCAAATAATCATTAAAAACACCAGATAATAGAATTACTAATATAATTAATAAAATATTAATAAAAATCGGGATGTTACAGACGCTACATACTTAGTTTCGCCGGAAAAAGATATAGAGGGTGGAAAGCTTTTTTGACAAACACCTATCTTAAGGATAAAGATGGAAACTTTCTTGAAGAGGCACCGGGACGGCCAAAAAAGTATGAGATCTTCATTGATGAAAAAGATTGGGTTGAGTTTGTAAATCAAAGAGATGAAGATTTTCGGAAAAGGAGTGCCACGAATAGTGCGAGAGCATCCAAACCCGCGTATCCATACAAAAAAGGGCGTTTGGGATATGCACGCTTAGAGGATAAAATTGTAAGTAAATAGAAATGCGTTTTAATTAATTGTCTAAATGTGTTTTATTTGACGATTTTATCATTTGTGTCAATGCATAGTTAGAGGAGACTAAAAGTGAGGAAACTTCACTTCCTGTACATGTGTTGTGGAAGGAAGCTCGTGTGGGCAAGAATCAAGTTGTCGATCCCGATGTTCAGAGAGTTTATACTGAATGTGTAAGTATAATACTGTGTCTTTAATTAAATCAAATGTTTTTTAATATATAAATGATTTTTTATCTCCACTAATAATTATTGAAATGTAAATGAATTACAGGAGACCTTGTCGCAATCGGTGTCCACCGGTGAGGACCAGGATGATAGGAGCGTACTTAGTAGAGCACTAGATGCTCCTGAGTATCCCGGTCGGGTGAGGGGTAAGGGTCATGGTGTGACTCCAACCTCTTTTTACAAGCATCCTAGGAGAAGAAATCCTTCAAATGAAGAAGTGTTGCAAAAATTGCAGGAATTGCAAGCACAAGTCTCTGAATTGCAAAGAGATAAAGATATGTATATGAGAGAAAAGTGCAATACTGCATCGGTGAAAGAAACTAGTGATAAAGCTAGTTTCAACTGTCAAAGAAAACTTCCCGAGGTAATTATAAATTTCTTTTCCTTACAAATTGTTCTATTTTATTAACGATAATGACTTTATATTTACTATTGGTTTAGGTCATTTCTTCTTGCCAACTATACTTATCGTCACCGTCTTATCGCCTAGTTGGCAAGGGAAAAGTGCACAACACTGTGGGAGATTTACTTCACCATAGACCGCTCCCGGATGGACACCTGAAAGTATCAGTTGATGTTGTATTAGATCATGATGCGGTGCTACCGGTACCTGACGTGGTCTCAGAGACAACATTGATGCGAGATGCAATAGGGTCATTTGTTGCATGGCCCTCGGAGCTCATTATCATTGGTGATGAGGTATATTCAAAACCATTATGAATCATTTAGTTTTCGAATGTCAATTTTGCACCGTTACGTTAATTATTTTTTACATTTTAATTTTAGACTGCTCCTACAAAACCCGCAATTAAGGGCAAAGGGATTTTACAGGAGGAGGAGTCTGTTGCATAACTAAAAGAGGTACATTTAAGGTGTTAATATATAATTTGAATCTAAGACTGCATGATTTTATATTTTATCGATCGTTATTTGATTTTTAGGCATCTTCTCGGGAGTCACAACAAGTGACACAGGTCGTTCGTAGCGTACCGCCTAAGGGTCCTCCGAAGCAAGCGGCAAAAAAAGGTGGTGCTTTTGTGCCTCGATACCGGACGACGCTCGGAACACTTGTTGATATGTCCGATTTGAAGGAAGGTGCTCTCCGTCAAATCAATATGGAGGAAGGTATCTTTGGTGTTGAATTCATTTCACATATTGCAATAGATGACTTGGAACAGATTTTTACGCAAGAACAACTAGGCGTCGCTAATATGCACTCGTACATCCGGTAATATTCACTCATCCGATATTATGTTTTTCACTCATCCGGTAATATACACTAATATGCACTCATACATCCGGTTATTCACTCATCCGCTAATATGTTTATAATGTTTTTATTTAAGGTTGTTGCATGACAGAGTGTTGCGCGGGACTGCATTGTCAAACAGATTCCGTTTCGTTTCTTCCGCCCATTGCAGCGGAATGACAATTGCTTCGGAACCGGAATCAGTTAGACAACGCTTAGTCGATAGATTCATGTCATCCGGCAATACAGAAAGTCTGATTCTTTGGGCGTATAATACCCGACCAGTAGGGTTAGTTTCTCATTCTTGGTTCATTTAATCTTTGTTTCTTTTGCATAGCAAAATTTTTATATAACCTATTGTTTTAATTTATAGAGCACACTGGTTGTTGCTTGCTATCAAAACGATAAGAGAAGTTGTATATTTTCTGAATTCGGTAGATGGTGAGTGGAGCAATTATCCGGCTATGAAGGAAATTATTGATTTGTAAGTGGGATCGTTCTAAATATTCTTGTATATTTATATATTTAATTATTTGTGAGATTGATCTAAATATATGCTTTTATATTTTTGTTAGATCAATACAAGTGTTCCGAAGTCAACGAGACGCACAGGTATCCCGGACTAAATCAAACAACATTACTTGGATCAAAGTGCAGGTACATTATTTTTCACAAGTTTGCTTATAATATTTATGCTACTTGATAAAACAAGACAACTATAAAATCTTATTTGTTTTTCTATGTAGTGTCCGATACAGCGGAACAGTTCAGACTGCAGATACTTTGTTTTGAGGTTTATGAAAGAAATCCTTCAAATGAATCAATTAGAGATTCCAATCACGGTAATGATTTATAACTTAATTAGATAACTTCTTATAATTTATTACATTTAACTAAATCATTCATATTATGTTTTTATTTTGTAGTACTTTGACGAATTTCGTGCTGCTTCGTACACGAAACTTAAGTTGGAAGAAATCAAAGAGGAATTATGTCAATTTTATATTCATCAGCTATTCATGTAGTAGGATTTGTGTCGATTTGAAGAGAATATTATAGTACTCCAGGATATATGGTTACTAACTTTGTTCATATTGTTGCCAATTAATATTTGAAGTATAATATTGTTGATGTTAGAGATTTAGTTTGATTGACATAATGATGTATATATATAATTTTGGATATTATAATGGTATTATATTAGTATATATATATATAGTCCTACCTATGGTTGAAAATATATCGTCGAAAATATATTACAGGTCGAAAATATTACAGGTTGAAAATATATTACAGGTCGAAAATATTACAGGTCGATCTGGGAGGCTGAAATTATAGGTTGCACTTTAAAATATCTCATTTAGCAACGACAGCGCTTTTAAAAAGCGCTCTTAAAGGTCCACATACGAAAGCGCTTTGTTACAAAAAGCGCTGCCAAAGATTAAAAAAAAGAAAAAAAAACGCAACCTACCAAAGCGCTTTTGGAAAAGCGCTCTAGTAGGGGGGGCTACCAGAGCGCTTTTTCCAGCAAAAGCGCTCTTATAGGGGGTCTACCAGAGCGCTTTTTCCAGAAAAAGCTCTCTTATAGGGGGGTCTACCAGAGCGCTTTCTGTAAAAAGCGCTCTTATAGGGGGGTCTACCAGAGCGCTTTTTCTGGAAAAAGCGCTCTTATAGGGGGTCTACCAGAGCGCTTTTAAAAGCGCTTTCGTAGCCTACGCCAGCGCTGGCTTTGGCAGCGCTTTAAAGCGCTGTTAAAGGCCAAAAAAAGCGCTTTTGTTTGTCTTCCGTGTTGTAGTGTGAATAACACCAATTTTAGAGGAGAGCAAATAGCAGAGGAAGAAACTGGTGCACGAGGGATTCCGTAGCAGTGAACGCGAGGAAGAGGAATTTTGGGGATTTTCGGTCGGGACGATTTAGAGCAACCTTCGATCCAAAGGTAAGGGTGGGGTTCTTGCTCTATAAACGGAGACATGATAGATTGTATATGGGTTTGGGAAATTTTATTGTCTCTGTTGTGTCGATTGAAATTTCCGATATATATACATGTTTGTGTGCCTCTGTATTGAAATTTGTCGGTGAAAGTATGATAATTGTTTCATTATTTGATTGTGACTCTGTGATGGATGATATGTGGGTAAGATTGGTATAAAATTGTCTCTGTGTGGGTAAATTGTGTTGCAGAAAAATTGTCTTCATATGTAGTTATCTCTGTCAAATAGTGCTTTTTGAGATTAATTGTTGTCTCTTATTCCTGTGAAAATTTTAGTTGCTGCAATTAATATATTGCTCGTACATTGCTCATACATGAGACTGATAATTAGAGGAAGTTCTATTCTGAACTGTGCGTAGAGGAAAAAAAATAACTTGGAGGATCTACGATGCCGAGGGGCACACAAAGTGTGTACCGAGGGGCACACAAAGGAGTTTCTAACGGCACCTAAGTGAGAGGGGGGTGTGCCAAGTGGCACATCTATTGGAGAAGTCATGGTGGCGTGGGACACACCTCTTTCCTGATGATATATATATATATATATATATATATATATATATATATATATATATATATATATATATATATATATATATATATAAAAAGTGTTTCTCATTCAATATGTACTAATTCACTTAGTTTGAATAGTAATATAATAATAATAATAATAATAATAATAATAATAATAATAATAATAATAATAATAATAAGAATAGTTATGAGATAAGTAATGATATTATTTAATAATTTTAGACATATAATTGAAAGGATTAATTTAACATAGTAGTCTTATGTAGCAGTAACTAGTAAGATACCCGTGCTTCCGCACGGGTAAATTTATTTGATGTTGTATAAAATTTAATTAAATACGTATAAATTTAAAATGAATGGTTTAATTATAAATGAAAAATGATTATATAAATTCAATTATATTAAATAATCATATAAGAAAAGAATCTGTAAGATAAAGATAAAAAAAATGAAATTTAAAAATTTAAAAATAAAAATTGTCTCTCAATTAATAGGAATTGTTGATTAAAATAAAAAAGATATTGTATTGATAATGATCCGTGAAATAAAAAATTTATTTGATGCGATATAAAATATATTTAAATACAAATGTAAAGTGAATAATAATTATATATATTTAATTATATTAAATAATCATAAAAAAATGAATTGTGTTGATAGTGACCCGTCATAAAAATAAGAATATTATCTCTCAAATTAAAACAATGATTAATTAAAATAAAATAAATATTATGTTGATAGTGACCCGTCCGATAACGAAATTTTTAATTTTATTAAAATTAAAAAATAAATTATTTTTAAGGGATAATAACTAAAAAGAAAAAAATTAAAATGAAAGTAAGAAAGTGTGGGAAAAAATGTGAGAGAAATTTGAAATTTTAATTAAGATAGAGAAAGTGTGTAATGATTGATAAAATAAATTAAATATTGTGTTCATAGTGACCCGTGAGATAAATAAATATTTAATTTTATTAAAATTAAAAAATAGGTTATTAACATTTTTTGTGTGATAATAAGTAAATGTAGAAAATTTAAAATGAAAGTAAGAAAGTGTGGGAAAATGAAATGTGAAAGAAATTTGAAATTTGAAATAAGAGAGAGAAGATGTGTGTTGGGAGAAAAGGAATTGAGGTTGCCAAGTGTCCAATGATGATTGAAAGGTGAATGCTTATTTAGCTAGTTACTAAAATGTCCAAATGGTAGTGTAAATTATTTTAGAAGAAAGGGCATAATTGACAGTTTGGTCAATCTATTAGTATTAGCTTTATAGTAGATTAAATAGCAGACTCAACAAAATAGCAGAGAAATATATATTAACAAGCAGTATATTTTGGAACAGAATAACAGGAAAAATTAATTAAAAATATTTAGTAGTAGAATAATTGAGTAAAAGGGAACTAGTACATAGAGACTTAATGAGACTGTCCGATTAAATTAGTAGGACTTAATAGTATGTTTTGAGAAAATTTAGCGAATCGTATGCCTTTGTATAAATTGAGGATCTTGTGATGTGGTGATTTTGGTTGTCTCAATCGTGATGAGTATGATGTTTGTGAAGTGTGATGTAGCTATTATGCTAAAGCGATGTTGTTGGAAATTTTATGTGACGAGTAATTATCAATAATGATTGATATATTTTGGCGATGTAGGCGAATGCCTTATGCGACATTGTTATGTGATTGGTTGTGATTTGTTGCATTTCATTAGTGTCTCATGAATTGCATATTTTAGCGACGGCCTTGATTTGGCAAATGCGACGTAGGCTTACGCCTGTTGAATGCCTCTATTTATTGGCTATTGGCGATGGGGGCTGAAGCCCTGGGTACCACAGGCATGATGCATTGTCGAGCCTCATTCATTTGTTTTATTGCGACGTAGTGCGTGATTATGTGATTTTGATTTTGAATTGGTTGATTGAAATTGAAACGTGAGATATATATATTATGACCTGAACCGTAATATACTTTTTATCATGACTTTATTTATATTGTTTGATATCTCACCCTTTGCTTGTTTTCGCCGTTACCTTTATATTGGTAACGTGCAGGTGACGCTAGTGAGTGAAGATTTAGACGCCGTGAGTTGAGTCGGTTGTCGCTCTGATACGTAGCACTCGGGGGATAAACGATTGGTTTTATTATTGTTTTAATTGCTGAATTTTATTTAGTTTTGATTTAAATTGTAACTTAAAGTTATCGTGCAAAGATGCTACGACTTGGTTTGAATGTTTATGAAGTTTGATGAATCCCGATGCGAAGTAATTTATTTGATGAAGTGTTTTTTAGGATCAAATTAATCATATGTCCGCTTTCGTTTAAGTGCTATGTATCTATGTGGAGGCGTAATTGCAATATGTGAATTAAATGACGAATGTGACATCCTATTTCATCGTATGAAAATTTTAAAATACTCTGATTTTCCGTATAAATTATCGGGTAGATTTTGGGTGTTACAATATACACTTGATGGTGGATAATGTGGATGTTCTTTGAATGTCGTATACTAATTATTAGTTTTTTAAATTATGGTATCGGTTGCGGTCGCGTCATGATTCTTGATATTGTAGAGAAACATGGTCGAATGGGCTAATGCATTCTCAGTGTTGCAATTTCGACAACCTCAAAAACCATTATGTTGTGAGCCTAAATTGCAGTCATAGACTTTTATTTAAAACCCTGTTATATTAGCACATTTGCTTTAACTGTTATATGAGTTTGGCTTACCCTTGAAAACAAGTTTGAATAATAAAGTAATGATTTTTCTTTTAGAAACATGAAAAATAATATGAGTTTTTCATCCCAATATAAAGGGGATACCAAATTGACCCTTAAATTATCATTTGAAAGATATATTTTGTGTGAAGTGTCTTGATACTTTCTAAGGTTCTTACTTTTGTCAAACTCTTTCCTTCATGCAGTTCAGTTAGACTTGAGATACTCAGATATTGAGATAAGGTTAGATAAATGTGAAATATGTTATTGTTAATAAAAGCTTGAATATGCATTGCTCTTGGCTCTTGAATGTTTGGATTTTTTAAACTGAATGTGTATGTATTATTTTGTGCAATTTGAATGTGTGAGTTTGGGGCTGATATGAGGTTTGGTTTTGATGCGTGATTGCATGTCTTTTCTCTCGGATGGATGCGAAATAAGATGGCTCGAGTTGAACTGATACAATGAATTGACATTGGCCTTGAAGTATTTTGGCTTGGTATGAATATGTAGAACTTAAATTGAATCTGTAGCTCTGAATTCCTCTTATGCATAGTTTCTGAAATGATTTACAAATGTCAGCTCTTTTGACATAGAATTACCGTTCGTATTTGCCGTTCATATATAATTCTTGTAGTGCTGAGCTGGTTATATTTGTCATTTGTATTTGCCGTTCATATATAATTCTTGTAGTGCTGAATTGTTAGTGGTAATAGTTAGAACTGTTAGTTGTTTAAAACCATTAGTTAGTTTAAACTGTTCGTATTTGCCGTTCGTATTAAACCATGATGTTCATAAATAGTTAGTTTAAATTGTTAGTGGTAATAGTTAAAATTGTTAGTTGTTTAAAACAATTAGTAAGTTGATGAACCAAATTTGGTTAATCATTGTACTGCTAAATTTTGTATGGATTCGTCATAGTTGTTCGAATTCTCAGGTTATGCTCCATTGTTTCAGAAGTTGTTAAGTAGCTGTTTTATTTCATTCACTTGTTATGGTTGCTTCTTGTTTTGTTCGAAGCATGATTTTTCTGTGAAAAATGTTAGATTTTGATAAGAAGTTAAGCTTTTGAAAAATGTTATGCGCTTTCGATTTGCATGTATGTTTGGTTAATGTACATGATTAAACCAACAGTGTTGGTGTAACTATTTTAACTTGTTGTGAAATATGTCCTGTAGTAGACTGGTTTATAATTTAGCAGCGGTTGTTAAAGTCACTTCCCATCTAGATTCATATATTTAAAAACATTGTCAATTTCATAAAAACTATAATCTTCATGGTTTCAGAAAACAACTCAAACTCACCTGTGTAACAAGTGCATACAGTGGTAGGGTACTGCAACTACATAGCATCTGAATAACTATCCTATAATATTTTGTAACAAAAAAGTGTAAGAGAAAAGGTTCAAGGTTCAAAAGTCACATTATAGAAAGATTTAGTATTGTAGTTACCCAACAGTGAGCCTTGGAATACTGTATTGAATTTTTTCCATTATACATGAATCAAAACCATATGTTACCTGAGATACACAATATTTTTGTAAGGTGATAATCATTAGTTTTGGCCTTTTTTAATATTCAATGTTTGATTATTCTTGCAGCTCTTTACTTTGTTGCTGTAGCCACTCTTGCTACACTAGTTGGGCAGCATTTGGTGAGGAAGCTAACTGCCTTTTCTGAGTGGAATATCACTAGGCAAGTGTTAGTAACTTGTTTGATTTGCTTTATTTGTTATCTGTGAGTATCCTCTTTGTAATTATGACTAGCAATATGTTTTGTTTTATTGAATTTAAATTATAAAAAAAAAGAGAAATATCAAAACAAATATTAATCACTACTCGTTGTTAAGGAATATTGGTACACTTCTTTGATTCTCTAAGTTTGTGTATGTTTTGAAAAACCAAAAAATTAAAGAATATTGGTACACTTCTTTGATTTTCATGTACATATGATATTGATATTATTTTTCTGTTTGAGGCTTATTACATCTCTAGTTATTATGATGTAGAGATAGCTAACCATGCAATTATTGTAATCATCCATTGCTGTTTTTTTTTAAACTACAAACAGTCTCGATTTCTGAATATTTGACATTGCATTTGTTTGTTGCAGATTCACGGGCTTTCCGAATATATAGCACAGGTGATATTTCTTTCAAAATTATATCTACTCTATGTATACTTTAAACTTTGTTGGGTTTTTCTTTTTTATTTTAATTTTTTATTTATGAGAAAGTGTTGTGGTGATGAAGATTGGTTATGTTGGCTTTTCCGAGTGAAATATTCTTACTTGACTTTCAAGATAGTTGTGTTGTGTTGTGTGGTGGGGAAGATGAGATTGAGAGATAAAAATCAGTTTTAGCGAAAGAGAGCGTTTTGATAGATTTGAAATTCAAGAACCTAGAGGAAGTTGGCTGTGGGTGGATAGTGACAAAATTTATCCTTTTCTATATAATTGGCAATGAAATGAACAAGTGTTGTTTCACTTATATAAAGAATTTGTCTCTTACTCCTATTCAAAGAAATTTAATAATATATTAATTTTTTTCATTTTTTCATTTCAACATAAAGCCTCTAAAATCTAAGTTGTTTAATAACTTCTAGAAATTAACCTTTGAAGTTATTGTATGCAAACTCTATTTACCGTTCGTTTAGTAAAAATTAATTGAATTACTTTATATCTACATTTCAAACGAATCTGAAATATTTTTCTTATACTCTTACGTGTTGAACGGTTTTAATGTTTGATGAAATTTAAACATTATAAAAATTAAATATCTAAAATAAAAACACATAAAAAAATGTTTACAATAATGACTTGACATCTCCTTTCTTTGATGGATATGTCAATTATGAATAGTCTCTTGTGCCTTGCTATAATATGTTTACTATGTTTTAACATAGAATTATATAATTGACCAAAATTCCCGAATTGGTCAATTGATTAAATTCATTTCTTTTATTATAATGGATACAATATTGTAAATGTGCAGTATGAAAAGTTACATGTACTATCATAGTTGGATGTACGATCGTATGTATGCTGGGAGACGTGGATTTAAACCACTTTTTGAGGAAGGAGTTAAATTGTTTATTACATGGGCATTTGATCAAGAATGTTGTCGGACAGAGGGAGGAGTGAGATGTCAGTGTCTTAAATGTGGATGTAGACGTATAATAAGTGATCCGAAAGAAGTAGAAACTCATTTGAAGAGAAAAAGATTTAAAGAAAATTATTGGGTTTAGACATCAAATGGGGAACAAATGCCGATGAATATGCCAGAGACTAGTAATTTCCAACATGGCTCCAGTAGTCTATCACAGATGGAAAATGAAGAACAATTTAATCTACGCGATGACATAATTGGCGATGCTTTATGGGTGAATATGGCCTACGATGAACAACTAGATAGTGATGAGGAAGAGTTGCCGAATGAGAAAGCTCAAAATTTTTACGAGTTGTTAAAAGAAATAAACACGCCATTGTTTGAGGGTTCGTCAGACTCTAAATTATCTATGTGTGTAAGATTGTTGGTTGCGAAGTCAAACTGAAATGTTCTTTCACAAGAGCAAATAATGCTTACACAACAACAAATTCAACAACAAGTGCAATAACAAATACAATAACAGATGCAACAACAAATGCAACAATTATTTCAACAACAATATGGTGGTGGTGGATTTAGAGCGGTTGATAACCAAAGAGTGGTAGACGAGAATGACGAGTGTTACGTTACAGGATAGTATTTGGCTTTGCGGGGTGGTATGCACCTGGCAAACTTGAGTTTTTTTTTAGTGTATATCTCCCCACAATGTGCATGCGAATTTTCTAGTAGCAATTTGTCATTTTTCTTCACAACTCACCACTTTTTCACCTTTTTTCTTAATTTCTTCACTTCTTTATTTTGTTCTTATTTTTATTCAAACTTCAACCTAATTAGTTGAAAATGACTAAAAACAAAGACAAATACTTATAAAATTACATGCTGATAGAGTGTCATTAATAACCACTAAAATCTTAATCATATATTATTGATCTGATACGGTGTTAGGGTGAATTCGGTGCATGGTCCATGTATTTTGGGTCATTCCCACATCATAGATCTTTTAAAATATCTTCTTTAGCCGTTAGATGGTTCCGATAACCCATTTATGAGGTCCCCTATACCAAAAAAGGTACACTTAAATATTTTATAGTACTTACCAAATATGGATCACACAATCAATCATGGACATTTATAATAAATTAAGTTCAGGGGCTTGTAGCCTTGTATACAAAAGCGTTACTGTGTCCCACTTATACAAATACAACATAACAAAGTTCAAACACTCATGACAGACAAAACTTTTTTTCCACTACAATAATTGTTTTTGCAGTGCTTCCTTTGTCATAATTTTAGCACGAGGCGACAATTACAGACTGTGCGGCATTGATAGATTTCACAGTGAATCTGTTGAATCCAGCCATTTTAATCACATGCTCCCATTCTTTCAGTGTTCTTTCTTTGCCAATGCTTGTGTGTGCCATCATCACCATGTCTAACATTAACCCTACGTCTTCATACTTGTTGTGTTTTCCTCCTCCTCCTCCTTCTTCTATAACTGCTTCCACAATAATCACTTTTCCGTTTTCTTTTGGTATAGCTTCCCTACAATTCTTTAAGATTTTGATGCATTCTTCATCCCCCCAATCATGCAAAACCCACTGCAATTAATTGTTCAATCAAATCAGGACCAAATCTTTTTTTTTTTTTTTAATCATACACTTTAATTAATTAGTATAGGATCCTTTACTCATAATAAAGTTAACAGTTAAGCATATCAAATAATGAAGTATTTGGTGTCTATCAATGCATAATACACATGAGTAAATATATGAATTCGACAACACACCTTAAAAAATACAACATCAGCTTTGGGAACACTTGTAAACATGTCACCTGCCACATGTTCTACCCCATCAAACTTTGGAGCCACATCAATGACATGAGGAAGGTCAAAGTTGATACCTTGAATCCAAGGAAAAGCCTTAACAAGGATGCTCAAGGTGGTACCATTCCCACCACCAACATCTACTAATGATCCAACACCATCAAACAACTCACTGCAACCTTCAACAATAGCAGGCACGACAACTTTAGCATCACAAGCCATAGCATCATTAAGAAGATTACTATGATCAATATTTGAAGCAGCATAGCTCCAAAGATCTTCACCATGAGCCTTCTTAAAAGATGGATTTCCATTTACCAAAACACGGTCACTTAGACTTAGCCAAGGTGCTACCATTACAGGACTGCTCTCTAATAAAAGAAGAGCAGTCATGCTATGTTCGCCGTTACGAATCAAACGGCGAGAAAGTGGTGTTTGAACATAACTGGGATAGTTGTCATGGTTGGTAGATATGGTTTTGAATATTTTCCTATGTACTAGGAATCTCATGATGCGGTTAAGATATGAAGGGTCGCATTTTAGAGTTGATGATAACTCTAATAGTGACATGGGTTTTTTGTGGTTTTCAATGGCTTCAGCTATGCCAAGTTGAATTGCACATTTGACCACAGATAGTTCTACAAAACCAAATATGTATTTCCATATTTCAACTTGAGCTTCTGCTTCTTCTTTTTCTTCCTCCTCTTCCTTCTTCTCCCATTTTACCTCACTCTGCATTTCTCTCATTTTTGGCTAATTAAGTTCATAACTAAGGGGGTGATATTTTGGCTCATACTAGGAACGTTCATTTATAGAAGTTAGTAACATATTATGGATCTTCTTAAAAAAAATCATACTAATAAATATCACGAACAACCTTTGGAATGTGAGCTTGGTTTATCTTTTGGTTTAAATATAATTTTGGATTCTCTATTTTTTTCATTTAAATTCATGATTCTGGTTCTCATTTTCAAAAAAGTATGGCATTTTTTTTCCTGCACAAGGTGATGAAAGAACGTAAAAGAAATATTATATTTTTTTCTAAATAATATCTACTAAAGCTGTGAAATGGTTAGGTTTAAATGAAAACTACTATTAGTGTATTTATACATAGAAAACAAGGGCCACATAGACAACATACTAAAAAAATACTAAACTACTCTTAAATTGCCACGTAGACATAATAAACTTAATAGCTAAGCTAACAAAACAAACTAACTCCAGAAATTAAACACACTTCTAGAACGGTCACCTCATAAGCTTATGCTTCTGAGCTGCTTCTAAATAATCACCTCAGAAGCTTTTGACTCTAACAACAGCTTCTGAATACGAATTACTTCCAACATCATCCCTTAATTCATATTCAGCTAAACAAATACAACACCAATTCCATCTCTCAAATGGATAAAGTATTTAGTCTTGACATCCTTCGTCAGAACATCTGCAAGTTGCTTCTGGTTGCTACAACGTGCAACTCCATTTAGAAAAACATATTTCTCCTTGAAAACCCATCTGACGCTGATGGCTTTCTTCTCCTTTGGAAACTCAGGTAACTCCCAAGTCTTGTTTCTTTCTATAGCCTCAAGTTCTTCTTTCATGGCATTCAACCATACTTTCTTCTTGAGAGCTTCTTCAATACACACTTGTTCAAAATCTTCTTCTGATTCTGGAACCGTATCTCCTTCTAGAAATTCTTCAGAAGTACGACTACCACAGGAAACTACACCTTTGTTAACTTCTGGACCTCGTCCAAAACCACTACCTTCAGAAGTACCGCCTTCAAAAACTTTTCTTTCAGAAGTTCCACCTTCAGAATCATGACCACCGTCAGAGGCTGGACTACCTTCAAAAGATCTGCCTTCAGAAGTTCCACCTTCTGAGGCATGATTAACACCATAAACATGATAATCTCCAAAAGCTTGTCCTCTAAAACTTACGTCTTCAGAGTTTTCCCTTCCAGAAGCATGATCACCACCAAATTTACAATTTGTATCAGAATCAGATGCACCATCTAACTCGTCTTAATAGTCTTCTTCTTCTTCCTCAGACTCACCTTCAGAACTTTCAAGTTCTGACTCATCTTTAGAACCTTCAGACTCCGTTTTATCTTCAGAAGCATAATCTTCTTTAGATTCTGACTCATCTTGTGATTCTCCTTCATACTCAGAATCACCTTCGGATCCAGACTTGTCTTCAGCTTTAGAGTCATCTTCTGACTCAGAATCATCTTCAGAATCTTCAAAGTCATCTTTTGATTCTGACTCATATAAAAACACTCCTTCAGAATATTCAGAGTTATCTTCTTCCCATCCAGAATCAGAAAACGACAACCTCACAGGTTCCTCATCAAATTCATAAGTCATTAATAGCACAAGTTCATCATCAGAATCTCCTCTGGCTATTTTTTCTTCTTCTTTGTTTGACCAATAATCCTTAGCAAAATGGTCAAACCTATTACAATAGTAACACTGAACCATTCTCTTGTCATACTTCTCTTTTCCCTTCCGATGTTTCTCCTCATTAGAATAGAAGACTTCTGACTTCTAAGACCTACCATGTCTTTTCTGCTTATGGTCCTTCTTGACAATAGAAGCTTTCAGAGCCTGCTCAACCTCCCTCTCAGAGGTTCTTTCAGTCAAACGCAACTCTTACGCCTCTAGAATTCTTTGTAGCTCTTCTATTCTCATGGTGTCCAGATCATTAGAATGTTCAATTGCTACAACATTGTAATCAAATTGAGGAGTAAGAGACCTCAATACCTTCTATATGATTACTTGTTCAGAAAGGGTTTCTCCACAAGCTTTCATCTCATTAGTGATCAGAATCACTCTGGAGACGTACTTAGATACTTTCTCATTGTTCTTCATATTGAGATTCTCATACTGCTTTCGTAGGGAATAAAACTTCATCTTCTTCATTGATGCATCACCACTATAACACCTAACCAGTGTGTCCCAAGCAGCCTTTGTCGTCGCCGAATCAGCGATTTTCTCAAACACGTTCATATATACACACTGATGAATGTAGAACAACGTCTCCTGATCTTTCTTCCTTGTTTCTCTCTGTGTTTATCTTTGTTCCTCTATCGCATCCGCTGCAACCGGAATATAACCTTAGGTAACAAGATCAAGAACATCTTGAGCACCGAACAACACACGCATTTTAATCATCTACCTATTCCAGTTCTTTCCATCAAGCACAGGAAATTTTGTATTTAAATTACTTCCACTCATTTTAACCTTGTGCAAGTCACTATGATCTCGCCTAACACAATGTTTCCTAATCCCACAGAATTAGAAAATGTAATTCTGTTCCGGTTTTATTCATGATTCAACAAGAATACAAGAGCCAAAATCTATCACACAACGCCTCACCGTTTCACTCGTTTTTCCTATGTTTCCCCGTGGATCCGAACCGGAGCTCTAGATACCAATTGTTAGTGCACAAGATGATGAAAGAAAGCAAAAGAAATATTATATTCTCTGTAAATGATGGCTATAAAAGTCGTGAAATGATTCGGTTTAAATGAAAACTACTACTAGTGTATTTATACATAGAAAACTTGTGAAAAAATCATTAGTGAATGTCATAAAATACTTTGAACAACCCATGGAGACCTCTTTGATAGGCATAAACACACATAGTCTAGAATTCCCTTTGCTTTTTTTTTTCTTGGTCTTAAGCCAAACATGTCACTTATTCTCAAATACACAATACTTGCACAAACTCAACTTGTAATTACAGACGCCCTTCAATAAATCTCTCTTAAAATTCCACCATCCAACGCTTATCGAGATGACCTAGACCCATGTTCTAAAGTTTGACTGCTTCATTAGCCTAAAGTAGTACAATTTGTAGGTTATGTTTGTTTCAAGGTATGGAATGACATTCCTTGGGATCATATTTTTAGGATTATAATTTCTAGAAATAATACTTCTACTCATATGTTTGGAAAAAAATTAATTTTTTTTGGGAATGATTATAAAATTTGTTTAATTATAAATTATAAAAATAAATGTGAATGTTAATGGAAAGTAACACTCTGTTGGAGTTTATTCTTATGGAAATCTTAGATTCTTACACTTTAAACATATGAATGACTATGAAAAAAATCATGGATAAATAATAGGGTTAAATATGTTTTGGTCCTTATAAATATTTTAAATGTTATTTTTAGCCCTTATTAAAAAAATAACATATTTTAGTCTTTACAAAATATTTATACGTGCAGTTTTATTCCCTGCTATTTTTTAAAATTTTGAAAATTATTTAATTACCCTTTAACTTTTAAATTTTTGAATATTTTTTTCATACATATTTTAGGATACTGTAAAATATTTATTTATCAAATTATAGAATTTTTTAAAATGAGAAGAATTAAATATAAATTTTTTAAATTTTAAAATATAATGATAAATGTAATGAAAATTTTGATTTAAAAATCAAATCTTGAATTTCTTTTATTTCAAGGAACTTTTTATAACGTTCTACATGTTCGCAAAATAATCATTTAATATGTCTTTTTTATAATAGACAAAAAATAAAATTTTATAATTTTATAGGAAATAAAAACATACTTAACCCTAAATAATATTCCTTAGAGTAAACACTATCCGAGAACAATTTTAAAAACTTAAAACAAACATGAAAATGCCGTATTCCCAAAAATGTAATTTCAAACGTTGAAACAAACACATAGAGGTGTGATCTATAGTCCTCTTAGTTCTCGTAACTACCAGGACGGGCTAGTTGACCGTTCATATATTCTTCAGATCTATATGAGAAATTATTTGTTTGTAGGAAAATCAAATTCTTCCTTAATTATAGTACATATTTGACATGATTTAATGTTTGCAGACCACCATCATCCATAATAATTTTAATTTGTCCTATTATTGTGATAACATGTGCTTCATCAATACTCAGATAAACGAATTCAAAAGTATTTGATCAGACTCTGCTAAGAGCATCTAGAGTTAAGAATCCACGTTTTTTTTTTGCACTTGATAGATGAAATAGAGATTATATCTCCTCCACTGCAAGAGTCATTTGTTTGCACAGTGTTAGTTTGCACTTGATAGATGAAATAGAGATTATATCTCCTTCACTGCAAGAGTCATTAGTTTGGACAATATTAGAAAAACTTGTTGGGTTCTGCAACAGTCAATAGTCTAAATAGCTCAACTTTTGGTTAAAATGAATCCTAAATACCCCCATTTTTAAATTAACAAATAGGTCAAAATAGATTAAATTTAAAAATAAAAATCTAATATACGACGAATAAGCTTAAGTTTAAAACATACCCCGTTACTAGCTCAATCCAAAAATAAATGAACCAGTATGGACCAAACGCACAAAAATCGATACTTTTTTGGATTTTATTGGGCTTGCGTACCTCACCCGTGGGTTGGGCCAAATGGAGGTTTGGACCCAAACCTCATCAGCATTTGTCTTACAATCTTGTCATAATCTATGCAGTGACCAGTCAAAATTTGGAGTCAGATTAAGACTAACAAGCACAACAATGATATTGAAAAAAAATAGTGACCAGAAAGATAATGCAAAAATACTAGATGATACCGGGTTTGACATTAATCAACCAAAAGAATTATGAATGTAAAGATGAAAACTTGACATTTGACTGTATGATACCGCATTGTACATTCAATACCTCATTACATGTCTGGAAAAATGGTATACAATATGTGTCAATTGCTTTTATACTCACCTGCAATGATGTATCTCTCACTCTTCTAAATGTATAGCTAGAAAGTAGATGATGGTCCACTCAATTTCTTTCATAAAACAAAATGTATGCCTCGCATCGAAGAACTTCATCAAGGGAAACTTCACGCACATAAGCATCGCTCGCATGATACCATGTGGAATTCACATTCTCGTTTTCTTTATTATTGACCTTCTCTCTGTTCTTCTGGCCCCCTCTAACGTAAGCAACATAATGACCCCCTCTCATTGTTCCCGAGTGCTCCACTATACCAACCAACTGGTATTCATACTTTTCTTCATTTATACACCTTTAACAATAGAATCGGGAGTGAATCACATGCCAGTGGACCAATACAAATGAATAAAGATAATCAGTAAAATCTAAGGTAAAACTGAATTCAGAAATCCAAATTGTACACGATGATTTTCAAAACAGTTCCTAATTTCCTAAAGTAAGATGCACTGGGCAATTATAAGTTGTTCATACTTCAAAAAGAAAGAAACTAGCAAGTAAAAACATACCTGGGGTCCATATAGGATCTAAGATCCAATGTTTCTCTGAAGTCAACATGACCATTTAATTTACTTAAGCGGCCACGAGCATCCTGGCTGAATCTCTTTAGATGAATGGTCAAAACAGGTGGGGCTTTATAAATGAGGACCCTCTTAGTTGCATCCCTATTCACTCTCATGCTTTCTAATTCGGTCTCTTTGTCGCTGCATTCTTCTGAGTCATTATCATCATTATCGGACATTGGAGCATCTCGTTGGACATTTCCAGAAGTACAAGAATCAGCGGCTGAATCATTGCAGCTTTCTTCCTTGCTAGCTTGTTGAAAAGATGAAGACTGTAATTCACCATTATGCAGCTCTGTGCCGTGCTGAACATGTGAAACTGAACTTTCTATATTCTTGTCACTTTTAATATCTCCATTTCCGCTACTATTGACTTTAAGAGAACACGAACATGAGTTAGATGCATGACATGATTCATCATGACTACCACTTGCATTTCCATCAGATAGAATTCTTGCCTGCTTTTTCGCTTTCTTCTTTTGACGTTGGAGGATTTTTGAACAGTTCTCACAATGCCAAGCATTTTCATCAGAAAGAAGCTCGGGTTTTATAAAATGTGCCAAGCAACTCTCTACAGAGACTGGAGAATCTGTATCATCTACTTCATCTGGATCAGATTCACTGATGTTTCTAATGATAGTAACAGCTTCCACATCACCGGATGAAGAAGGTCTGGGAGCAGGACCAGCAACAACTTCAGGTTCATTAAATAAGCCACCAAAGACATCAAACTCTGATTCTTCTGGACCACCCCCCAAAACGGATGAGGAGTCCTCACCACCCTCTCTTCCCATGATGTCCCCGACTGAAGAACTTTCTTCTTTGTATGGAAGTAACAGCACTTCTGAATTTTGAACTTGTATAGGAGCCTCATCTTCCCACACATTTGATGAAGAAAAATCAGGTCTTAGGTTTTGATACTCCTGAGGGAAACAAACAGGACCACTGGTTTCACAACTAGCTTGTTCAGGAAATACAGCCAAACGTTCATCCTTGTTCTCAGAGTCCTGTACCTCTGGTGTATCTTCCTTCTCAGATATAGAAGCATATTCATCTATCACAGTTTCATCTTCTACATAATCCAACCATGCAAAATCATCTGATGAACCAGTCATTTTATTTGCAACACTGTCAAGCACTTTCGTTTGTTCAGACTCTCCAACAGTAACCAAATTAAGTGGAGACAAGTCCTCTTTATTGGCCGCACTGCTTACTTCTTCAGAGCCTAATACTGTAGAATCAGCAGAAGAAACCGCCATTTCCCCGGATACTGATATCATAGACTGATCAGGGCAAGATGATTCATGGCTGGATGATTGACTAGGTACATCTTGAACGGGTAAGGGATCAGCATCCTTGTTAACTTTGACTCGAGACTTTCCCACTCTTTTTGGTGGAAGTTTTGTCTTTTTCGTTCGGGGTACTAGGGGAGCCTTCCGAGACGGAGGTTTCTTAGTTGGAACAGAAAGGGAAAGATCTAAAAAAGGCTCATACACTGTTGAGGAATGCCTGCATTCATTGCAGCATACAGTACTAGAGATCTGACCCCCAAATAAGGCATCAACTAAAGTATTGGAAGAGGTCCCATCTCTTTTGAGAGTACCATTCTGCTTCCTTCCTGCTAGTTCTTCGGTACTCAACCCATCCAGTAAACACCGGAGCAATTCGTGACTGTCATGTTGCTGATATCCTCGAAATTGGGGAGACTTAGAACATACACAACCAAAAAAGGATCTTGGATTTATAATGTTTCTGAATCCAGATTCTGGGTTTGTTTCAGTGAACAACTTCTTCAACGAAGTGATCAGTGGCCCGACAGGGGCATCATTCTTTAGAAAATC
Organism: Vicia villosa; assembly: GCF_029867415.1. Classification (NCBI taxonomy): domain Eukaryota; kingdom Viridiplantae; phylum Streptophyta; class Magnoliopsida; order Fabales; family Fabaceae; genus Vicia; species Vicia villosa. Next base: position 412,002 of record NW_026705234.1, read on the forward strand.
ATCCCGCAATTTATTCATGGCGAGCAGATTTTGCATGATTGAATTAAAGAAACAAGTATTCCCAAGATTAACCATGCCTCGAACTACATAACCACCTTGTCCATGGGAATCACTTGTGGACAGAGATCCTGACTTAATTTCTGCAGTTACACTGCCGCCCCCAATGGAAACATCCTCAATACCCACTAACGATTTTTCTGATGATCGTCCTTTTAACAATTTCACAACATCAGGCAAAATATGACTTGTTTCATCAGTTTTCTCAATTTTATCAACATGGATAAGCATGTCGCAAGGAAAACACCAACAAAGTTGAGGTTTTTCGGTATTAACCATTAATGGATGTCGGGTTTTCCTCGAATGCCCAACGGCGTGACAATGATGGGCTGTTGGTAACCCCATACCTCCACATGTGTAGTGGCCGCACTCCAAACAAACCCATATAGACTTCGAATCTGGTTTGGAGTCCAATGATACACCACCTTTCTTCTTCACATGTTTACCTTTTCCTTTACCACCCCTCCTATCAGCCGCCCCTTCCCTACAATCTTCACACCTTATGGATCTAGAAGACCCAATCTTACCCGACAATACATCTAATTTCACACCTTTAACAAGATGAGGACAAGAGTTTCTCTCTTTTGAAACTGAAACCCCCTCATCAACAGACTCAGTGGTTGGATTTTCCGATTCCTTAACACTTTTCGGCAATAAAGGTACAGCAACTCCCGACTTAACAACAGTCCTACTCTTCTTTTTTGTTTTCTTCCCCATTGTTCCTATAATCCAAAACAAATCAATGAACTATACCAGCACACAACAGACAGAAAAACAGATATCTAGTCCCTCTTACATTAAATACCAACATATGTTGCTTGTTGTTACACACAAACAACCAGAGGGGAAGAAAAAGACTACAAAAAATAGAGGGAATTAAAAAAAATCATTCAAATACCTGCAAATCAGGAGGGGCAAGAGAAAATATTCAACAGGTCTTCAAACTTTAAAAAAAATTGCGGTTTCACTGCAAGTGACAAATTAACTAGATTCATCAAAGGACCGATCCAATACAACCCATGCAAAGCAAAAAGAAATTACTCAAGTTACATATAAAGATAGAGAGCATAGTAGTTAGCAGGCTAATGTTAACACAAATGCTTAGGGTATGTTTGGACTCAGGGAATTGTGAAATGTGAGGGAATGAAATGAAATATAATCAGGTTCCATCGTTTGGATTTCCAAATAATAGTTGTTTCATTCCGTCAAATTAAAAAAATACACTAACAATGGAATGGAATCTGTGATACATTCCACTCGGCTCCATTTCATTTCATCATGTTCCATCAATCCAAACATTGAGTTAGGTTTAGAAGAGTGCAAGACAATAACTTTTATAGACAAATGCAATTCAAATATCCATCACTGCTCAACAGAATCTAAGGAGAGAAACAAACATGAATTCAAATATACTGAACTGTCCTACCTAGTGATTAAGTTAAATTACTAGTATCATCTAATAAAAGCAAAACAATGGCCGGTGCATAAAAGTGGTGTGAGAGTGAATAATGCAAGAGATTCAGAATATAACAACATGAGAATCAGATCGAACAGTGAAACCCATAAACTAGGGAAACGAAGGAACTGATAAAATAAGGAAAATCATAAAGTGGATGGATACCTATGTGTGTGTGGAATGGGCGGTGGATGAAAGCGGATTGGTGAGTGAGAGAATCGATAATCAGAGAAATGGAAGATTGAAAGATATGCGGAGTGATGGATTGGATGAGATGAGACTCCTCTCTCTCTCTCTCTTCCTCGGTGAGGAGTGAGGAGAGAGAGACGTGCGAGGTTTGTTTACCAGTCCAGTCGGGTCACTGCCCCTGATCCGGTCCTCTTTCCAACGTTAATATACCCTAATTACTTTCACACTTCACCAACACTGCTACGTCTACTCAAGTACTAGGGTTTTTGGATTTTTAAGGTTGTGGTTTTTTTACTCAAAATGATGAAAAAATAAATATATGATTTTTTATCATAAGAGAAAAATATGTGATAGATGATTGGATTTTATCAAAGAACAACATAGTTAATAATGGGATATGGGTTTGAGAGTATTCAAATTGTAATTCTATTATATATTTTTTTTAATAAAAGTTTTTTATCTGCGCAATTGCAGAGATTAATCTTTCGAGTTGGTATTCTATATGCGATACTATAGAGATTAATTCCTTGCGCAATTGCAGAAATTAATCTTTCGAGTTGGTATTCTCTATGCGTTAGTACAGAGATTAATTCCTTGCGGAGTTGCAGAGATTAATCTTTCGAGTTGGTATTCTCTATGCGATACTACAGAGATTAATTCCTTGCGCAATTGCAGAGATTAATCTTTCGAGTTTGTATTCTCTATGTGATATTACAGAGATTAATTCCTCGCGCAATTGCAGAGATTAATCTTTCGAGTTGGTATTCTCTATGCGATACTACAGAGATTAATTCCTTGAACTGTATACGACTATATAAATGATCAAACTCTCCCTCAAAAGATTTAACACTGCTAAGTGTTGAGAACATTTTGTTTATATATAGAGAAAATAATCAAGGAATGAAATATGTTTAATAATTGAAAATAAATATATATCGATCAATGCAAGGAAGGAAATAAGCTTATGATTGAATGGGATGGAATGACAATTGGGAGGGTTTCAACAATCTTTTATAATACTTGTTTTCATATTCGGTTTGAAAAATTCATGTATTTGCATAAGCATCAACGTTTTTACCTATATTTGTTTATTATATGTTGCTAAGTACACATACGCATACTCATTATTCGTATTCTTAATAAAAATATATTAATCAATTATTAAATATCATATCATTTTAAGTTTTTAATAATATTAAAAAAAAAATCAAAATTTATACTATTAAACTATAAAATAAATGAACACTTATATTAAAACGGATAATAAATTAGTTGTGATATGTTTTGTAAAATTGATAGACATACATTTCTATAAATAATATAAATTAAAAATATATAAAAACATAGTGTGCGGGAATGACGTGGAGTCGGTACTTGCTACACATACCCGCTTATTTTAGTGAGTGACTACTTGTGATCATGCTCATGCTTATTTTGCACATTTTTATCCTACTTGTTATGAGTATATTTTGAAGGTACCCACCGTATATGGGTTCAATTGTCATCGCTACCTAAAATATATCATAAAATTTCTTGTCTAATTGTTATAGTCGTATATGCCCCCTCAAGATGTAGGTGGCCTCGATGAAGCTCATATTGCGTGTATGTTTTTGAAACCTTGGTATTGGCGACAGTTTAATGAATAAATCAACAAATTGATAATCCATGGATATATGTTTCATCTAAGAGTGAAATATTAGATTAGAGCAAACATGTGTTGAACCTTTATTATCAAACAAATATTTGGGAGTGTGAGTTATAGGTAGTGAAACTCGTGCAATAGGTTGATAAGATACATTACTTTTCTCGTTGTGATGAAAACTCGATATTCTGCCTCTAATATGCAGTGTATAGCAATATCAAAGTAGCATAAAATATATTGTTCCATAGAGACTAATTATTACTACTTAATTATGTCAAATCTTTGTTTAGCTAAGATGATTGATAGTTTGAATTTTGAAAGTTATTTTGTTTTTTAAAAAAAGATAAATCTTAAAAATGGGACTTATGATATATGATTCATGCCTCTAACAACCTCCTGCAAACTTTAATTTGTTACGAGAATAAAACTCAATTTGTAGAAAAAAACCCTTCTTTATATAGGTTTGGTGTGAAATTAGCAGAAGAAAACCCTTCTTTATATAGGATATTGGAAAGCTAAAAAGGAAACGATCCAGGGACATTTGTAATGCCCCAATCGTATGGATCATTGTCCTAATCAATTAATTGGATGAGTAAAATAATCAATTATCCTGGCCAATTTTGGAAAGTTAAGATAAAGAACCATTACTAGTCATCTAGACACTATCACAATAGATTATATAATCAATTAGGCTTTTTCTAATTGATTGGCTTAGTGTCCCAATCGATTGGGTGGTTCAAAAAATGCTTCAAAAGGAAACTTGGTTAATTTTCTTTCTCTTGAAAACATTTTAAAGAGTTTTGATGGTTAAAACAGAGGTTCAAAATAAATTTTAGTGTGTGTGTGTGTGTGTGAGAGAGAGAGAGAGAGAGAGAGAGAGTTTCCTTATTATATTAAGAGTTAATTCCATACTTTCACAAAAATTCTAGTCACTCATACATACGCAAATCGACAAGCTTTCACACTTCATGTCTTTTACAACTCTAAGGCTTCTAAGATCATTTGCTAGATACATCGATCATATAAGCACTTCAATGGAATCTTGAGTCTCCTTCTTGTTGGGGATTGAGATATATTCATGTTTGGTCACCATCATTAGAGGGTTGGAAAGATATTATCACCAACTTCAACAATCATTAGTGTTGTCGTCATCAAAACACTTAGGAAGGTTGTCAGCGGGATCATCACCTTCATACCTACAAGCATATAGATCCATACTGTCGTGTCACAAATTGACACAAAAACGTTAAAAGCTCAAATATACTTTTCACAAAAGTTTACTTTTAAGAAAATCAAAGTGTTAATTACTTAATCCCCGATAACGACGCCAGAAACTTGTTGTGTTTTAATTTGAATCTTCTCTTAGACACATGTGCAATTATACACATCCCACTTGTAGTAAGTGATAAAATAGTAAGATTATCATTATCACATGATTAGATTAACTTAAATTGATTCATCAAAGTGTAAACTTGCAAATAGTCATGATCAAAATACAATAATGATGGTTATGTCATATATTCAAGGTTGAACAGTAAGGCATAAGATTAAAGAAGTTTGAACAAAAGTAAGAGGCATGTTGAGCAATGTTCCATTTATTGTTGTTCATCTATAATGTGTAAGGGGTGTGATATGTCCTGGTAGGTGAGGTCAAAAAGTAATCTAATGGTGTATGCCTACAACATCAAATACATGCAACTAAGTAAGGAACAAATGCCTAAGTCTCACATTACATTAATTCATGTTATTTATGATTCTTGCTTTTCCTACTTCTTTATTCCTAAAGTAACTGATTAGAAAATATTCTTATTCTAGTATTTCAACCATATTTATCATGAGTTACATTTTTCAAAGGAGTCCTCAATATTAACAATCTTTTATCTACTTTTAAGATGATCACTCAAAGAAATAAATGTATGATAATAAATTGCATGATAAAAAACATCGCTAAAGATCACATTATTTCAAACAAAAGATTACTTTGCATTAATCTTCACATTGTTCAACGTATGGAGTTTAGCTCATGGTGAGCTTGGAAAATATAACAAATACAACAACACGAATTTTCAAGCTAAACATTTCTAAATAATATTGAAAATGAAATTTATACCTAAGAGTAACACCACAACTTTTTCCAATCTTCAATCAACAAGATGAGAGTTTTGTCACGCTTGAGCACATTGCATTCTTTAATGAAGGTAGTGATGGACTTGCTTCCTTAAGATCCGATACAATCTTCTTCTTCTTCATATTATTCTTAGTGTTTCTCTCGAGTTTTCAACTTCTTAACCTCCTTTCTCTTTCTATAAGATGATCCTATTATAGCCTTCTTTATATTAGAGTTTTTTCCTCAATATTGAATCGCCGACCTCTTGATTGTATTTTGGTTTGGCCCATATAGTTTAGAATATTCCTCTTTCTTATCCTTTCGTACCAATGTGGGAAATATTACACAGCGCGTGTAGGGGACAACTTGTCTCCTACCAATCTGTAGTGCAGAGTAACATGCAACGCGTAATTGCACCACAATACAACTTCTTTAACTTTCCAGCTTAGCCTTTGTACCCTTCCTTAAAGTCTTTTCACGTCGGTTCAAACTTTGAGAACAACCACTCCTTTTAGCGTCTTCTTCCTCTAGGGCCTGCTGATTTGAGGTATACAGTTCCTGACGCCCTAGAGCTTGACACCAGAGTGTTCCTACACATGCATAAAACATATAAAACATACAAAATAGGAATATTTGCCACCCTCAGAGGCAATATGAATGTTGGATCCTCAAAGAGGAATCCTTTTTGTTCTTAGAGGCAATATGAATGTTAAATCCTCATAGAGAAATCCCCGTTGCCCTCAAAAGCGATAAGAATGTTGAACCTTCATTGGAGGATCCTCGCCAAAATAAACTCAAGCAATGGTTGAGGAGCTCGCCCCAACTAGAAATTTACTTCGTCAAGGCAACATGAAAGACTAACATCGCAGAAGTAAGTGTAAAAGAACATGTAAAGGGTGAAAAGATGAATATCAAACAAAAGGTTCACATGCCTAAAACATCAAATGTTGCCATACTTGAGGGACTCTCCCTCTAAAGAAACATTTACATGTTCGACTATGAACAATGACCTAAGAGTTGGATAAGGCCGCCTTTACTAACTATTGCATGTGGGACTCGATTATCTAAGTCTCGCCCACAATAAAATTATCTTTTGCCTAGGATTAAATCACTTCTCCATTTCCAAGGCTTCGTGCTTGAGGAATTGTAATAGGATAATTTCACTAGGTCCAAGAAAGGATAACCCAATAGTAAACAACGAAAGACCTAACATTTTAATAGTGGGCAGACGTCTGGAAGTGGCGAGACAGGTCGCTCAAAAGCGACGATACAGGTCGCCCCATTGGGCCACCCAAATTACCTGGCCCACCTACTAAATAAAGATGGGAGAAAACTTGTTTGAACGATAATGATCAGAGGAGAGGGTCAAGGAGGGAAAATTGTCTTCTCCATGATTCACGGGAGAACAAGTCCTTCCTCCCCACGTTTCTGATGAGAGAGTTGATAACTGCTCTGCAGCCCATGCCCAAGAACCTTTATAAATACTTTAGTCTTGGAGATGAATCAATCTATCAAATCATCTACCCAAAAACCATATATATATATATATATATATTTTTTTTTTCTCACCACTTTAAGTGAATTAACTTTAAACACCCTCAACAATCCTAAACACCACAATCATTCAAATACAAGGTTACCCTCATTTTACTTTTTTTGACGAAGATAAATTTAAATGTATAAATCATGTTTAGAACTAGTAACTAACCCGTGCATACGCACAGGTTTTGATTTGTTACGCACATTTATTTACATAATATATTTATTTTAAATAGAAAATTAAAAAAGAAAATAAATATTTAAATATAGATTTTATTTTATATAGAAATATTTAGATCTATAATAAATTTTTTTCCGTAAACCATTTTTGAATCAAAAATATTGGATCATAAATATTATTTCCCGTATACAAATTTTATTTTTGTTTAGGTATCATTTACAAAAATATTTGGATTAATAGTAAATTTTTGTATATAAAAATATCTAGAACAATAATAATTTTTTTTCCGTATACCATTTTTGAATAAAAAATATTTGAATCATAAATATTATTTTTCGTCTATGAAATATATAGATTTATAATAAATGTTTTCTCGTATGCAAATATTATTTTTGTTTACGTATCATTTACAAAAATAATAATAATAATAATAATAATAATAATAATAATAATAATAATAATAATAATAATAATAATAATAATAATAATAATAATAATAATAATAATAATAATAATAATAACCACTTATATCGGTTAAATTTATATCTAAATAAACAAACAAATTATAAAATATATGACAAAAAATTATAGAGAGTAAATTATCGTTGTTTGAAAAATAGAGTAGAAGATGAGAATATATTTCTAAGTAAGATGTTATCAATATTGTACGTGGCTTTCTCTTAGAACTAAATGTTAATGAATTCTTCACTCAAAATTCTATAGCATACACAAATTCCATAAAAGTTAAAACTAACATAGAAAAGAAAACTTCATTTTTGTCTATGAAAATGATTAAAAAAACTACTACAATATTCTACCTATTTAACCACTACAACAATTTTAATAGTAAAAAAACTACTACAACAACAAATACTCATTTAAACATCTCCAGGTTTCTATTACTATGTGCATTTAATCATGAATGGCACATGATATGTATCTAACACTATCTAATACAGAAAGTGCTTTTAAGTTGTTCCATCTTAGTATACTAATTAATCATGAATGAGTAATTAAATTGAAATCTAAAAATGGTAAAGATAGTTAACATTCAAGTGGAAGTGTTTTTCAATTGACAGAGAACACCGTAAAGAAATAATAAATGCCATAGTTGTTATTCTCATAGTTCAACACCAATCTAAATGTATAGTTTAGTTCATTATAGTATGACCAATCAAAATTCACATAATTTCATCAAGGCCAATGATAACTCATCAAGGCCAATGATAACTCATTCTGTAAGTGTTAGGTGTTAGATACAGTTATGCAGAAAAATCATCAAGGCCAATGATAACAGCATTCCTTTTTATATTATGTAAACTATAAAGTAAGTGTAATTCTTACTAAGGATAACAAATAAAGAGGGCAATAGAGACAAAGAAGACAGTCAATAGATAACTAATTTAAATTAATTCATGTCTAAAAGATAACTTATCTTCTTTTCGATTTTATCGCTTAGCAGATGGATGTTAATTCATGCCTCAACAAAATAACATAACAAACGAAACAAAACTGGGACATTCGATCCGGTCATGCCACCGACCGTACAATTTTTTTAGAGTTGGTCATCACTACATGGTTTATTGCCACCATCAAATCCACATTACATTCCAAAGACACTACAAAAATTTATAAACCAAACAAAACTATCATGAAACCTACTGTGTCCATCTTCAATTTCAACATGTTGTCATACTTCATACCATCCCTAAAATCCATGGGTTGAAGTCCAAACAGTGAAGAAACTTTTGCTTAAATAAATCCACAGCACACCGCCATTTTAAGACCTTCATCCAAGGCTCATTAGGTCACCATTCATTTTTATTTGGCCATGCCTTTAAGCTATTGTACCAGACCTGCATAATCGCACCAAAACACACCAATTCAATTAAGTACACAAACCCAAATCAAAGCACAATGCACATGCTAAACACATATGCAATTTGAGGTCAGAATTAATACAAGAGGCAGACACTCACTCGCAGCTCAAGATCCAACATGATATCAACGCAACGTGTTAATTTCGGGTCAGTTGGAAACGCAGCAAGCAGTCTATATCATCCTAAATCATTACTTGATTCCATGATTCAAAGTCAACTGACTGTAGCAGCCCCATTTAAATTCACTAACAGTTCAACATAATGATTAACCAACAATCCCTAATCTCACTAACCAAACTAATTGTTTCACTCTTACTAACATATTCCTAACATGCCACCATAACCTGCTTCTATTAACCTTTCATTAGTCTGAGGCTAACACTAAATCCACATTCAAGCCTTACCTTAATCTCCATTTAAGCTGAACATCACCATAATTTGCATCATCATAAAATCACACCAATGTGCCACGCCACTCTATCATAAAACCTTATCTTACAATAAGATCATGAATACAGCTGAATGGCAGTGACTTGAATTCCTGCTATAGAACTAAATTATCATGGATAACACACAATACAGGATAATAATTATTACATATTGTGCATTCACTCAGAAATAATAGTAACCAAAAGGGATTAGTTTTCTAAAGCAGGTACAATTAGGTTCCCATTGTCTATTCTGAAACTGATACCTGGAATGTACTTGAGCCAAACAGGGAAGCCTCTAAAAAATTGAACCATTGAAGTTGTTAAAAAACTTTGAGTAAAAATTATTATAGTTTAAGTAAAAGAGAAAACTAAGACTGCATAAGTACATTCCAGGTATCAGTTTCAAAGAATGCAAAGAATGCATCCAGCAAAGAAGTAAGCCTTGAGAAGTTTGCCTGTCCATGCAATCTCCTACAAAGAGTAAACAAATTTAACGGTGGAGATTGACAAATTTAACGTTGGAAATTTAATGCAATCAAGTAGTTTTAGCTTCCTTCGAATTATGTTCCTAAAGGTGTCTTCTTCAAACGGTGTCTTCTTCAAACACAATTCAATTCAATTTGTGAAACATATTAAGCCTCTCATCTTCCAAGACAATGAACACAAAATAGAGAGAGTAAAAACATCCTAACCTGAGAAACTTTAAGAACTAATCTCGTGAGGACATAAATAATAACAACTTGGTAATATAAAAATCTCTTGAACCAGTAAGCCCATGAAATCCTCCCACGAGTATGAGACCTGAGTAGCAGCCCAACCCAAGTTGAAAATTGATACAAACATGATGTAACTCACAGTTTCAAAAGTAGTTGAATCAGAAGTAAGAATTGCACATGGTAGACAACGACCAAAAACAGAAAAAATTAAATAGCCACCAATAAAGATCCGGCACCATGTCATATCTTGAAACATCCAAACTAGTCTATCTATAAAGCAAGATAACAGAAGTTATCATTTCTATCAAAATAAGATCTGAAAGGCGAGTGACAAACTATTAAAGTTTCTTAAAATCATATAAAAGTAAAAGCTAGATTAGTATCAGTTCAATCAAATGAGGTTCAGTTTGAGTAACATCCAAACTAAATTTTGAAACTCACAATAAATATTTGTTACCTACGCTATAAAAGATTATTATGTTAGGAACACACGAATATTCTTAGTGACGGAAACATATAAGCATATAAGTTGAAAAAAGTTTAAACACCAGTTCACCAACAAATACAGTGGCAAATGCATCTGCCACTTGACCCGAAAGCATCACAATAACTGCATTCCTGTGAAATGGGGAAAATGAAGAAAGAAATATAAAGATATCAACTTTTGTTTATTCTAATGAGCTGAAATAAGCTTTTGATACATGTAGCACCGTATATGAACCTATACTAAAATCAGAATTAGAAGATGCACTAAATGCTTCAGCATTAACTGTATCCAAGAGAGCACAATTGTTACACAAAGAAGATGCTAAAGTTTGTAACAAAAAACCCTAAAATTAAAACATGACATTTCAAAACATGACATAACAAAAACTCTAAATCGCACACCGCTGTGAAATCGACAAAAACTTTAGATCCGCCGCCATAAACTCTTCGCTAGAAACAAAACCTTAAACCACAAACAAATCTCCACCTTCTTTGCTTGAAATCGAATCAACATCCCAAAAGCAAATATTAACTTTTTATCTTGAAATCAAAACAAATGTTCCCCAAACTGGTTTATGCTTGAACTCATATGATTCGTCCACCATCACCCTCGCCACCAGAAATAGGTTGCCTTCACCACAAATCTGCTACCGTCGTTAAACCCCACACCGCACGTCATAAAGTATATTCGTAAACTATGTTAACAGAAAAAATCAAAATAGCAGAAGAAAACATGAATAAAGAAGAGGAAGAGACAACTTAAAAAAAAGGAATGTGAAGAGAGAGGAGGAGGGTTCGGATGAGAGAGAAGAGACATTGCTTGTGTTTTGCAAAGCAGGTTTTGGTTTAGAAAAAAAATCAGTCGTGAGAGAATGGGTTGCAAAAAGTAAATAGGGTTATTAGAAAAAAAAAATCAGTCGTGAGAGAATGGGTTGCAAAAAGTAAATAGGGTTATTAGAAAAAGACTTTTGGTTGTAAGACCATCTCCAATAGTGCAACCCATTCTTGAGTTCTTTATGGGTCCCACCAGCTATATCATCTCAAAATATTTTATTTAATTTTTATTTTATTGGTGTAATTATAATGGGTCCCACAACTTTACCTCATAAAGTAATTTGATTGGGTACCACAATTTTTTACTAGTTGCATTGCAATGCAACTGTACTATGACATGACCAATTGTTTGAATATTTAATTATTACATTTATGTACAGTTGGAGAACTTAATGGAAAGTACTACCATTGGAGATGCTCTAAGAAACCAACAAAATAAAAGAAAATTTCTTTATAAACCTCCCAACCTTCTTGGTCACCTCCGGCGAAAATTCCAAAATGCCCCTATATTTCGGAAATACATTTTCGAAATCACTTTTTTTTGAAAGATGTTTTCGGATATGCATTTCCGAAAACACCCTTTTTTTCCAATTAAAAAAAAAAAGGTGAATTCAGAGATGCACTTCCGAATTCACCCCTGGAATATTTCGGAAGTACACTCCCGAAATATTGTCTGATACAGAAAACAAAAATCAAGGTGAATCAATTGTATTAATAATATAATTAATTTGTATTAATTAAAATTATATAATTACCAATATTAGATTAAAATTAATTGATTATATAATTGCCTGATAAAATTAATTGATTAATTTCCAAAATTAGATTAAGTGTTCTTTAAAAAAATAAACTGTTGTATTCAATTATATTTATGTTAATTCTTTTCATTTTGGTACTTTAATTCTATACATAAAACTTTAAATTAGTAAAAATAATTATTCAATCTTTTCTTTTCAAATATTAATTCTTTTCATTTTGATAAAACTTTAAAATATTATTATTCTCTTAATTTAATTGTTTATTTTTTAATCTTTATTTATTTTTTTAATATATATTTTATCAATGATATGTCATTAAATAATCATTAGAACATATAAATTAATCAAAAAATTTATATATATTTTAATATACTGAATATACAAATATCATGAGTATTTTATATACCATTGATAAAACTTTAAAATATTATTATTTTACTAATTTAATTATTTATAACTTTAATCTTTATTAATTTATTTTTTAACTATTATTAACTATTTACAAAGTAAATAATTGAATTATTAAATAAATTATTTATAAATTGTAATTATTTAACTAAATTATTCAGATTATCTAATAGTTATTACGTTAATTATAAAATAGCTAAATTATAAATATAAATAGTTTAATAATTAATTACAAAATATAATTTTAACTTTAATTAAAATTTATTACGGTAATTATAAAATATCTAAAATAATAAAATTCATAAAAAAAATACAATTAAAATTTTAATTTTAACAATTAAAACTTAACTCAAATTTATAAAATTTAAAAATTAAATAGGAAAACTATTAAACTAATAATAATTTAAATTTGTATTGATGAAATGTCATAAAAAAATCATTTGAAATACACAAGTGCACCACGTGAAACTTTGCAACAAAAAAAAAATTAAATTAAAATAGTAGCAAATAATTTAGAGGAATCAAAATTTATAATTTTTTTAATATACTAAAAATAATAGTTGATAGATTCAAAAGAATAAAGAAACAAAGTATCAAAATGAAAAAAATTATTAATTAATAGAAATAAAATGAACTGAATATGGCAGTTTTTGGGTCATTCTAATATAATAAATTCATTCTAATTTTGTGTATCATTATTAATTCAATATAACTAATTTTCAAAATTTTTAACATATCTTTTTTTATTCTAAAAGGAATGTACTTATTCCATTTATAAGATGTTTTATTTCATCGGTCCAAAATTTGAAATGGTTGTTCCCTATAATTAAAATCAATATATTTGTCTTTATTAACTAATAAATAGTATAAATCTTTGAAGATCTTAATTTTAAACCACCATTTCAAAATAATTCTATACTTCAAAACTTCTGTGTTTTTTCGGAAGTGTACTTCCGAAATCCCAAAAAATAGGATTTCGGAAATGCATTTCCGAATTCTGGAAAAATTTGAAAAAAAAATTATTTCGAAAATGCATTTCCGAAGTAAGGGTATTTAGGGGTTTTCGCTGGGGGTCAGCCCCATAGGGAGGTGGAGAAAGAAATTCTCAAATAAAAGATATTTTTTGCCCCAAAAATATTAATTTAGACTAACATAATCAAAGGATATTTTTGTGAAATTCAGAACAGTAAATTTTCTTATTATTATAGATAAAGAGCAACACATCATAAATTAAAATTAGAATAAATTTTAAAGAAAAAAAATAATTCCAACCCGGTTTATCCAAATGTATCTATGTAAGTTTATATCACTAAAACAACTTTTGGAATTTGAGAACAAGTGCAAACAATTATCACTAGCTAGTTTTAAGGATGTACATTGTTAAAACATTGCATAGTCAATTCACCATTATAAGGAACACAAATTAATACTATATCCCTTTTGTTATCTTCTAAATCACCATATAATAAAAGATGGAACACAGTAACCATTGAATTGCAATTGCGAGCTAAAAGGGCAAGGGCAAGGACTTTGTAGTCATAACAACATCAAAGCCAAAAGTAAACTAGTAGAAGAGAACACATAGTGAAGACTAGACCCTTGCAGCCTCAAACTTGAATCAACAGGACCTACAGGTCCAAATGCCATAGAAGAAAAGCTCTCATCACCACCGGTGCTTGCATTAGAACTGATATAAAAACATTCAATGCCAATTTTAGTTTTACAAGAATATAAAAATTTACTTGTAACTCTAATTCATAATAATTGATGTATAAGTGGATTGCATTCTCACCTTCCTGCATATATACATGATCCATAACCTGTATAACAAAATATATGTTGAGATTATATATTGTCTGATGTGAAACTCTTAACATAAGCATAAACATGCAGTTAAAACATAATACAAGAAAGCTACAATAACTTACTTGGATCCTCTGTAGTTATAATAGCCGTATCATCGAAATCACAAGTTCCTCCAACGCTACGCATTTTTTGATAATAATCATTATAAGCATAAGAAGCATGGCTTTTCACATTATTAGGGAAATAGCAGGGTCTCCCAGCTTGAATTGCAGCACAGTTTGCCCGGCCTTGGCCGCAAGCCCAATCCAAACCAGCTTCCATCTTTTCATCATCCGCGCCATCTTTAGCCACACAAAACGACTTCGAAGAATTTCCAAAAATCTTATCAAAACCACCAAAACTCAAAGGATACACACTACTTCCATTAGTAGTATAAAAAAGTCCCCAATGTCTCTCACTTATAGGTCCTATTCTCTTATCTTCATCAAACAGTTCATATAAATATGTATTAATTGCAATCTTTGGTTGACTAGGAGGACCTGAATCATTAAGTACTCTCCTAATCAAATTATTCACATAGGCCTCAGCATTTTCTACATTTGCATCGGGCTCGTTAGATCCGCCTAAATGCGGCCAGCCCGATTCTGTAACAACAATTGGTATATCATTGAAATTTAAACCTTTTATAGAATAATAAGTAGCATCCACCATAGCATCAAACATACTGTCATAACGGAACAGCGTGTTCGGATCAACAATTTTCTTATCAGAAGGAAGCGATCGAAGTAAAGCATACTCAATCGGGAAAATACCATCCCCTTTAGTATAACCATAATAAGGATAAGCATTCAACATATAAGAAGAGTTTGTATTCTTCAAAAATCGAAGAATTTGGTAAACCGTCGAGTTCCACGACGAGTTAAAGGCAGCTGTAGAAGGAGGAAAAGGCTTAGGAATCAAATCCATGGACTGAGGCGTCGATACTTTGACACGAAAATGAAGATTCGAGGCAACCAAAGCACTGTAAAGATGATTCATAGCAGGAACAATAACAGGAGCAATATTTGGGATTGATGTGAGAACTTCACTACCAAGTGCTATTGTTGTGATGTTTGTATGAGGCATGTAAGCTGCTATGTTCTTGCTGATCCATGACGCTGCAACCGATGGAGATTCTCCGATTTTCAGTATCTCTTGGTCGGTGACACCAACTATAGCTTCAATGCCAGTGTTTGATAGGGCTTGTAGCATGTGAGCATTGGCATCATAGAGACGCACATGATTGATTTCATGAGATTTTAAAATCGCAACGATGTTTGAAGCCGAAGGTAGATCAGAAACATGAGTGCCTATGTTTATTCCCACAAATGCACCTGCATTATATGTTAAAGTGATACAATGAGATTTATAGAAGTTAATAGTATAACTAACTCTCGTGTAACCGATTTATAACTACCTCGCAACTAATTTGTAACTAACTTGCAACTAACTTGTAAGTAATGTTAATATCTCTACCAATTGTTGAGAAAGGAAAGGATGATATAGAAATTACCTGATACATTGTTTAGAGAAGAAACAGTGAGGAACAAAACAGTGATGAGCCATTTTTGGAGGTTCTTCATTGCTTACAATCCCAAGAAGGAAGAAAACAAGACTACATGTGAATATTGAGACTTTTATGCCATCCTTGTTGATATGATTTTCCCTCCAATTCCAAAACTAAACTAAAAAGTCTTTCATATATCTTCTTTTTCTTTCTGTTTGTCATCACGTATCACATTGCTCGATGCTAAAAGTGAAAAACGGAGCCAAGAAGTCAAAGACGCGTTGGTGCTATATCATTATTATATGTTGTGTGCATTTATCAAACATTTCTAAAAGTACTCGCTCCATCATTTTATACAAACACAGTACCTATTTTACTTTTTTTCAATGTGAATTTAATTTATTCATTTTGTACATTTTGCATTTGTTAGTGTGGGGATCTAGATTGTCCCGTTCGAGACAACTTAGTCACTCTTATAGGAGGTTTTCATGAAGTCTCACCACTCCATGAATTAAGACACCACAACTATATTTTAATGATGTTTAAGATTAGAATTATATTACACTTAAGGATTAATTAACTACCTTGAAATGAGGTTTAGAACATGAAACTAGGGGTTTTAGGAAAATTATGGGTTTATGGTTCGAGTCGGGAAGTTCTTGGCTTCGAATTAGAATACTAGAGTTGAAAATCATGTTGGTTTTTCCTCTTATTTGGAGAGGCCCAATTAGATGTGGGTTAGTGACTCATATGTGTGTAAGCCTTTGTTATCATTTAATCAGTGTTTTAAAAATTAGATCGGTCATTAAACCGGTGAGGGTATTGAGTCACTGGTTCATTGGTTGAACAACTGGGTCATTGGTCGAACTGCATGACTAAATCGGATTAAACCGGATAATTCAGTTGAATAAATCGGCCTCTATTATAATACTATATATTTATTAAATCGGTCGAACCCGATGACTTAGTCTCTAAAAAATATCACAACACCTACGAAATTTTACAATTTTAAAATATCATAATTTCACATGTTTATTTTTTTACATTCAAATTCTAAATATAATCATCTCTCATAACAAAATAATACAAAATATAAATTTAAATAAATTTTAAACCAAGTTTACTTGCAAACAGGAGAAAAATTGTTTCAAATAAGGTTTGAATAAAGTCTAATTATATTTTATTTATAAAAAAAATGATGAAAACAACGTCGTTTTGTGTGAAAAAAGAGAGTATGCATTTGAACCACCGATTTTCTAAAACCGCCGGTTCACCGGTTTTTTCTGGTTTTGGCCAGTTCTCACCGATTCAATAGCATATCTGGTCCAGCAACCAGGCCAGACCGATGACTCCTTTGGTTCCTGATCTGGCCGGTCCGACCGGCCGGTTCGGTTTTAAAACACTGCACTCAACAAAGAGGATTAGGTTATTCTTTCATTGTGTGAAAGTGAAAACAAGAAAAAGTAGAGAGAATAGTGAAATCCCGCAGCCCTATTTCATCATAGAGCAGTTCCACTAAATTGGATCTTGCGCAAAATCCAACGGCCGAATCGTCCTGAAATTTTTACGCAACGTTCATGACTCATATGAGCACATTCTGAATGGATTCAGAGTTTTCTAAGTCAGTGTGTCAAGTCCATCTTTGAGGTCAGAATTTTTGGTGTTTTTTTGGGTTGTTTTGTCTCTCTTGAATATTGTTGTATTCCAAGATTAATTGTAAATCTTGACGATGTTTATGTATGCCTCTAACTAGTGTTAGAGAGAACCTTGCTTGAACCCATTGTTGATTATAGTGGAGATTTTAAGTGGCCTACGGGTCCCGTGGTTTTTTACTCCTAGTTAACGAAGGTTTTTCCACACTAAAATTTTGTTGTGTTGTTTGATGTGTTTTTTGTTTTGTTTATTGTCTCTAAGTTGGATGTGATATTTGGAAGAGTTGGTGTTGTTGAATTATTCCGTTGCGTTTGTGATTTCCTCCCAACAAATCAACAACATGGCCACCCCTCAATCGAATCAGAGTCAAACTTGATTTGAATCGAACCCTTTCTTGATTCGAATTAAATTCTAAAAAATGTAGAGATTACCTCTTGATTTGAATCAAGCAAACTCTTGGTTCGAATCAAGACACTAAAATTATAAAAATTAGCAGTTTTAAAACACAATGATCTCTTCCACTAATATATATCATATAAACATGATCTCAACATCAATTGTACAGAGAATCATAACCTTTATTTCACTATCCACCCTAGTGTATAGGCGACATACTTTAGGGTGAGGGTTGGTCCTTTATGTCATATTGTGAGTCTTTACAAATATATCACTACACGGTCCCTCAAGAACGAAGACTTGTAAAGGGAGAAGTGATTAATCTCTCCATTCCTTTCACCTGAACCTCGTAGTTACGGGTGAGTCCCTCAGTTAGTAGTGAGTTTCACATTTAGGGTAAAGTCCCTCAATTAAGGTCAACTCTTTTAGTTAGGGGTGAGTCCCTCAACTAGGGTTGGGTTACTTTGTTAGAGATAAATTACCAAACCCCTACCAGGCGTCTCCAGTGTAGCTTGTGTGTTAGCTGAGGGATATCAAACATTAATAAATTGATGTAAGCGTCCAATTTCATTTAATGTAAGAAATGGTGATTTATATTTGAGACACTCAATAGTCCCGACCTTCACATGTGTTAGAAACGTGTTAAGCTTTTTAATGTTTTATGGAAAGCCTAAAAGATTTTTGAGTGCATGTAGGTTCAACTCTATAAAAGGACTCAATTGTCTTATTTTTCACTTTCTTTACTCATCTTGTTTGAAAAATCATCTGCAAACTTCCTCCAATTTCTTCCACTCAAACTCTATTCAGGTATCATTTTTCTCTCTCTTTCTCTTTCGTAATAAAAATGGTTAAGGATTTAGAATAAAATGCAGTTTTGTAGGGCCCTAGTAGTTCTAGTGCCGATTACAATGGTGGTAGTGATTTCTTTTTGTCTTTGGTGTTGCCAAGAAAAAAAGAGATAATGGTTGTCTCTTCCGTAGTATCTAAGGAGGTCGTAGATATTGGGTATTCTTATACTGCTGAGGGAAAGATAATATCCTTTCAAAAAGATGTCGATGTATCTTCATTGGAAGTTGGGTATATGGTTGTTTTCTAGGTCTCTTCGTCAATAGAGAAGGTTAATATGGCCATCTCTTCTGACTCATCCTCCCTTAATTCTACTTCCACCTCCCCCTCATTAAGGACATGAGGTTTTTTTTCTCCTTTTCCTTTTCTAAGGTAGAAGTTATTAGAGTTCTTAACATTGCGCCTTCTTAGTTGGCATCCAATAGTTGGGGCTTTGTTAAGGCATTTGAAATCGTGAGCCCAGGGTTGGAGGTACCCCCACACTATAGGGGTGTCCGTTCATTCTACACCATAAGATCTCCCACAAAAGGGGGATGGATAACCTTTGTTCCCCGTATATTGATTATACTAACATTATTGTTGCGGGTACTGAAATGTTAGTATAATTATATCAAGGTAATTATGTTTATTAACTTTGGTTGAATATTGTCCAAATAGGAATTATATATGAGGTTTTAAGCTAAACATGTTAAAAGCTTATCGTTGGGGATTGTGTGATCAATTCTTATATGAGATGTATCAAGTAGGAGCATTTTTAAAATGAGATGAGAGGAGCAAATATCTACCATTACATTAATCAAGAGAGAGAAATTAAAATCCACATTAATAAATAATCTTTAATTAATTTATTAGTAGATATTTGTTCCTCTCATCTCTCATTTAAAAAATGCTCCTATTTGATTTGTTTCATATATATATATATATATATATATATATATATATATATATATATATATATATATATATATATATATATATATATATATATATATATATATATATATATATATATATATATATATATATATATATATATATATATATATATATATATATATATATATATATATATATATATATATATATATATATATATATGTTGAGGATTATCAAGTTTTGATTATCTTCCATTGGTTCTTGATTGGTTAAAGATTAACCATATTACAAATTTTCCTAGATTTGAGATCAGCCCGATTAAAATCTCAGATGTTATCGGTTATCCGGTTAATCCAAATTGAGCTCAGATATTTGGAACTTGAAGACTAACCACTATGAGGTCTGTGTTTGTGGAGAGAAGACTAACCGATTCAATCTACAGTTGGGAAAAAAGATTGGCCACTTCATTCTCAATAAGTTATTAGAGAAAAGACGCAAACACCCAAATTAATTGTCTTGTATCATTTGGTTAAAAGGACAACCATAATTTCTTTGTATAAGGGGGTTCGTGAGTTTTTCCTACTAAAAACTCTCAAATATTATTGGAAACTCTTAAGACCAAGTGTTAGGGAGATGAGTAGATCCTTTTTTTTCTTTCTTTTTTGAGCGAACAATTATAATTCTTTGTGTTCTCTTTCTTCCTTTAAATTTTTAATTTCTGCATTTTAAATATTTACTTTCCGCAGCTTAGAAATAGAAAAATATTTTCAAACTCTGATTTAACTTGCCAAAAGTTTTTAAAATCATGTTTTTCCAAACAACACAATTCAGTCCTCTTCTATGTGCATCTTCTATTTGACTCCATGTTTAAGTGTTTCCCGCCTTTTGATAATTCGTATGGGGAAAGTATATTCTCATGGGAGGTATACTCATTATATGTGTTACGGGGAGTTAAAACTCCAATTTCTCTTTATCTTAACCTTTCTTTAAGTCACCTTCCTAAGAGATGCTTTATCATCATAAAAATGGAGGAATAATGTGGTTTTATGTGCTTAACATTTTTTTAGGATGCCAAAGGGGAACAAACTAAGTTAATCATAAACATCATCAAAGAATGAAGAAGGGATAACTTAAATAAAAAGTGTGATTATTGTGCATATTGTGAAGAGGGGCGAGGATTATAAACAAGCAGTGAAGATTTTCAAAGTCAGTAAAGAGGATAGTCTGGGCCAGCAATATGTCGGGTGGAAGCCTCCTAGTTCTAACATGATCAAGCTTAATTCGGATGGTGCTTGCAAAGCTAATAATGCAGCCGGTTGTGGAGGCCTTTTACGAGATCACAAGGGTCAATGGAGAGGAGGTTACTCTAAATTCGTAGGGTAGTGTAATGCTAATGTGGCTGAGTTTTGGGGAGTGGTAGAGGGTTTGAAGCTAGCAAGAAAGCTAGGGGTTAGGCACTTGGAAATTAATACTGATAGTTTGCTTGTCGTCAAAGCGATTGAGGATGGCAAAGTTGGGATGGTTGACTGTGTCGCTATGCCGCGTCGGATTATGGAACTCATGGGCGAATTTGAGGTGGTAATCATTTCTCATGTGTCTCGAAACGCAAATGCTTGCGCTGATTGTCTGGCTAAGCATGGTTGTAGGGGTGAAGTCCTTCATCACTATACTGATCCTCCTCCGTTTCTAGCTGATCTTCTTGAAGCTGATTCGTGTGGAATTATTTTTTCGTCTGTTGTTATTGAGTAGTTGTCTTTTCTTTTGGGCTTAGGCCCTCATTACAATTAAAAAAAAAGTGTGAAATTTTTTATGGTTGACTGAAACAAAGATTAAATGTAAATGAGCAACATCAGTAAATGAACTTAACTATTGAAAGAACTTCATCTAATTTGAAGCTTAAGTTTTATATATTTTTGGGATTAAGATGTAAAATAAGTGAAATGTTCTCTAAGTACTAAAATTATAGACACAATCACAAAATGTTCTTCAAAACTACATCTCTTTTCAACTTTTTTTTAATATCTTTTTTGAAAAAGGCAAAGTCTTTTAAAATGGCAATGCGATTTGTACTTGCTAAATATTATGGTGTGTTTATAATTGATTATGGAGTAAAATTCAACTTATAATCGATTATAATGGCAGTGTAATTTGTACTTGTTAAAAGTACAATGAGTGAAAACCCCTATTTGTGTACAATTGCTTGAGGATTTTAGGGTTATTGTTGATGATAGGGCAAGCTCACGCGGGATGGTAAGAAGCTCTAGATTTGTCTAGTTTCAAGGTGAATTGAATGTTCTATCAACTTTCATAGATGAAGTATTCATAGAGATCTATTGAGCCTGAGTTCTAGGACCCAAAAAGCATTTATTCTCCCCTTTCTTAGGATCATGAGAGTGTTACTACTCCTATTTTTGTGGAGAATGTGGCTAGTCTCTTTGATTTTTATTATATACCGTTAATACCCTAAGACACGTCAATCTCATGTTGAATGTTCCTATCAGCTTCCTTATTGTTTTACTTCTAAAAACAATGTAAAATATGACATTTTCATTAAAAAAAGTTTATTTCGAGACCAATAACAAAAAAATCTTGCGGCCAATTTGAACAATAGGTATAAAGATAAAACATTGAGAGGTATGGTTTGTGATAGAATCAAGAGAGGCGAACAAGTTTAGGTAGGTTATGATATCCTACACTATCATAAACAACAATAGCCTATGGCATGTGCGAGTCAAATAATCTCACTCTTTTGATGATAAAATTTGGATTGAATAGATACATATTTTTTAAAGGCATATTAAGCCTAAGGGATGCAACCCACTTAATTGATATGCAGTTTCAATAAAAAAAATTATACTTATTTACTTATGTATGCTTTACAGAATTATGCATGATTGTCTAGTGTATTGCATGGGCAGATGCACAATGTCTTAAAATTTGGACCAATGACTAGTTCACAATCAAGGTACTAGATCATTAGGTTACTGGTCACACTGTTGGGTCACCGTTCATACCACATGGTTGTTGATCAAATATATGAAAAAATAAAAATCTTAATTGACATAAAATTGTGATTGTATATCTTTAAAAAAACTTCTATAAAATTTAAACAAATTTTCCATATACATATCAAAATCAAACTCAAGAACTAAAAAAATACAACAATCAAAGTCATATAAAATAAAGATAAATTCTTTTCTAATGGGCAGTAATACAAAATTATTACTATATAGTTATCATTTCATATCCAAAACTATCTAAAATATAAGACTTAACATCAAACAAAAATAAAATGATGAATTCTAAGCCTATGCAAAAATACCCAAATCAAATGAGAAATGATAATGCAAAACAAAAAATGTAATATGAAAATTGAATAGCGATAAAAATACTGCAAATAAAAGTTGTAAATTCAACAATAATAACAAAATTAAATAATAAGAAAAAAAATTGATTATGAGTGTGAAGAGTTTAAGATGAATTAATGGAAAAGATGTAAAATCTTAATATTACGAAAGTTTCCTATTTTGAGTTAAAATACTAGAGAGGAGAGGTTGATTTAGTTGAGTTTTTTTACTTGCAAAATGTGTTAATAAAAAAATGTAACTTGTTGGTTCAAATAAACTCACTAGTTCATTAGTTTTCTGTGAGTCAATTGCATATCCGATCCTTTGGGCTTTCTAGTCCGCCATACCCTCCGGTTCATAGATCGATCATGTTGGGTCGCATTTTTTTTTTTGTAAGCAAGTTATATTAATAAACGGAGAACTAAGGGTTCTCCAACCTGTTTACACGAGGAAACGGGACAAACCCGACAAAAAGAAAATTACAAACCAATTACGGCTACGACAAAAAATGCAAGGGATCCATGCAAAACTCGTAGAAAGAGTAATTGGGGTGCGTAATTTTCCCGCAAAAAGACCATCTTGTTAGAACAAGATTTGTTCTGATCAATTATCTTAGTTTTGATGATAACAATAATATGAATTTTGCTTAAGATAATATGGTACTCTAATCCAATGCAATTTCCTTTTCAGGAAATATATAAAGAGTATGCATAATTCAGCGCTCAGAAGCTTTGTCTCAAAGGGTTCAGCATGCAACATCAGAACATGGTCTGGCAAGACATCAGAAGATGGTCGAAGCAGAATCAGAACATGGGTCTATGGAAGCATCAGAAGAACATGAGATCAGAAGCACTGAAGTTCTGATGGTATCACGCACAGAAGCACTTCAAGGTCAGAAGATCAGAAGATGCTATGCACCAAGCTGTTTGACTCTGATGATATTCAAATATAATATTCAAACATCAGATCAGAAGGAAGTACACGTGGCAGGCTACGCTGACTGACAAAAGGAACGTTGGAAGCTATTAAAGGCAACGTCAGTAGACACAGCGTGAACAAGGCTCGAGGTAGTTGACAAAAGCGTATAACATTAAATGCGATGCTGTACGGAACACGCAAAGCATTAAATGCACTCAACGGTCATCTTCTCAACGCCTATAAATATGAAGTTCTGATGAGAAGCAAAAAAAAAACGAATTTAACAACTCTGAACGAAATTATTCTTGCTGAAACGCTGTTCAAATCAAAGCTCAGAATCTTCATCTTCATCAAAGCTCACTACATTGCTGTTGTAATATATTAGTGAGATTAAGCTTAAACGTTAAGAGAAATATCACAGTTTGTGATTATAGCTTTTAAGAAGCAATTGTAATACTCTTGAAATTGATTACATTAAGTTGTAAGGAACTAGAGTGATCGTGTGGATCAGTATACTCTAGGAAGTCTTAGAAGTTTTCTAAGCAGGTTGTAACTAGAGTGATCGTGTGGATCAGTATACTCTAGAAAGTCTTAGAGGGTATCTAAGCAGTTGTTCCTGGAGTGATCAGTGTGTGATCAGAAGACTCTGGAAGACTTAGTTGCTACTAAGTGGAAAACCATTGTAATCCGTGCGATTAGTGGATTAAATCCTCAGTTGAGGTAAATCATCTCTGCGGGGGTGGACTGGAGTAGTTTAGTTAACAACGAACCAGGATAAAAATAACTGTGCAATTTATTTTTATCTGTCAAGTTTTTAAAGCTACACTTATTCAAACCCCCCCCCCCTTTCTAAGTGTTTTTCTATCCTTCAATTGGCATCAGAGCGCCGGTTCTAAGGTGCAAGCACTTAACCGTGTTTAGAAAAGATTCAGGAAGAGAAAAACGCTTCAGTAAAAGATGGCTGGTGAAACTCCAACAAACCCACCTGCATCTACATCTGGCTCTGCTGAGCAACACAACGGTAACAATGGTTATACAAGACCGCCGGTATTTGATGGTGAAAACTTTGAATACTGGAAAGATAAACTGGAAAGTTACTTTCTTGGTCTAGATGGTGATCTATGGGATCTTCTGATGGATGGTTACAAACATCCAGTAAATGCCAGTGGCGTAAAGCTGACAAGGCAAGAAATGAGTGATGATCAGAAAAAGCTTTTCAGAAATCATCATAAATGCAGAACTGTCCTGCTGAACGCTATCTCTCATGCTGAGTATGAGAAGATATCTAACAGGGAAACGACATATGACATATATGAGTCCTTGAAAATGACTCATGAAGGAAATGCTCAAGTCAAGGAGACTAAAGCTCTCGCCTTAATCCAGAAATATGAAGCCTTCAAGATGGAGGATGATGAAGACATTGAAAAGATGTTTTCAAGATTTCAAACTCTTACTGCTGGATTGAGAGTTCTTGACAAGGGATACACCAAGGCTGATCACGTAAAGAAGATCATCAGAAGCTTACCCAGAAGATGGGGTCCTATGGTGACTGCATTCAAGATTGCAAAGAATCTGAATGAAGTTTCTCTAGAAGAGCTTATCAGTGCCTTGAGGAGTCATGAAATAGAGCTGGACGCAAATGAGCCTCAAAAGAAAGGTAAGTCTATTGCATTAAAATCCAATATCAAGAAATGCACTAACGCTTTTCAGGCTAGAGAAGAAGATTCTGAAGAATCAGAATCTGAAGAAGATGATGAACTGTCCTTGATCTCCAGAAGGC
Source organism: Vicia villosa (assembly GCF_029867415.1). Classification (NCBI taxonomy): domain Eukaryota; kingdom Viridiplantae; phylum Streptophyta; class Magnoliopsida; order Fabales; family Fabaceae; genus Vicia; species Vicia villosa. The sequence goes on from NW_026705234.1 coordinate 437,854, forward strand.
TAAATCAACTCTGGAAGAACAAGCAAAGGAAGTTCAGAGGCGTCAGAAGTTCAAAGAAATTTGAACGTGGAGAATCTTCTGACGACAGGAGATTTGACAAGAAGAAGGTCATGTGCTATGAATGCAATGAGCCAGGACACTTCAAGAATGAATGTCCAAAACTTCAGAAGGAAAATCCCAAGAAGAAGTTTCATAAGAAGAAAGGTCTTATGGCAACCTGGGATGAGTCAGAAGATGATTCAGACTCTGAAGATGAGCAGGCTAACTGTGCGCTGATGGCGACAGAAGATGACGGATCAAAATCTACATCAGAATCAGATTCTGAAGAGGTATTTTCTGAACTTACTAGAGATGAGTTAGTTTCCGGGTTAACTGAACTTCTGGAAGTCAAGTCTCAGATTAGTCTCAAATACAAAAAGCTGAAAAAGCTATTTGAATTTGAAACAAAGAAGCTTGAATTGGAAAATTTTGAATTAAAAGAAAAACTTTTAAAATTATCCAATAATGTTGGATCTCCTTCTGATTCAGAAAAATCCACTCCTAGTTTAAACCATATTCTGAAAGAATATGATTTAAGTTTCAGGAAGTTCTTATCTAGAAGTATTGGCAGAAGTCAGCTAGTTTCTATGATATATGCTGTGTCTGGAAACAAAAGAGTTGGCATTGGTTTTGAGGGTGAAACCCCATACAAACTTGAACCTGTTGATGAAATGAAATTCACATACAAGCCATTGTATGATCAGTTCAAGTATGGCCACTCCCATGATATTAGGCACACTTCACATGCTCAAAGTTTTCACATAACACACACCAAAAAGCATGTGACACAACCTAGGAAATATCATGAAACTCACATTAAGAATTATCATGCTGTTCCTCCTATTGCTTACAATGTTAAACCCAAGTTCAATCAGAACTTGAGGAGAACTAACAAGAAAGGACCCAAGAAGATGTGGGTACCAAAGAAAAAGACTATTTTTTTTGCAGATTCTCTTGGCGACAAAGAAGACAACATTCAACATGTCATGACACCTGGACTCAAGTTGGTCTCAACACTTGAAGGGAAGAAGGACTGTCCTCCAAGTTCTGATACTTAAATCCGTTGAAGAAACTATGTCTGTAGGAGATCAGAAAAGAAAGTTTATTAGTCTTGAAACCATCTGCTTAGTTTGTTTCTAAAGCATTGGTGTTTCGTTCTTGATTATTCTGAATGCTCTAAAAGCTACAAAATATACAATATTGAAACATTGATTGTGGACGAATCTATAAAAATCTGGTTTGATGATAAACTTGTTTCTGATGAAACAAAGCAGCTTAAGAATCTCTGCAGATACAATTTGTGTCTTATCAGAAGCTGCAGAACAAAGAAGTGAATCTCAAGAAGCTGTGTATATCAGAAGTAATGAATCAGAAGATCATTCAGATTTATATCAGCACACTTCAGAAGGAGTGTTTCCAGAAGAGAAACTTGATCAATTCAGAAGCAGTGATCGGAATCAGAAGGTGTAAAGCCTGTTGAATATTTCACAGCTGTCATCTACTCTCTGATGATGAACACGTGTCTGTACGGTTGGTACAAAACGTGCAGTTGAAAAGACGCCGACCTAGGTAACTGTATTAAATCATTTCATTTACTGTGTTCTCTCTCCTAATGTCATTTCTCATTAAATGCATAATGATTTTTCAAATCTTTTAAATAACCCGCTTCATCTTCATTCCCTCTTTTTCTCTCTTTCTCTCTCTTTTGTGCATTCACTTTGTTGCATCTTTTTTCAAACCCTAGTTTTTTGATTTGATCTCAAAGCATTGTCATCATGAACTCATCCTCTCGTTCATCAAATCCAAAAGAAAGGCTCACTTCTACACAGAACCGTTTAAGCAAATATGAGTATGCTCCATTGAAAACATGCTTAATACCCACGAAAGAACTGGAAGTTCTATGTGAATCTGCTGTGGACATCAACAACCTTAAAGCAAATGGCTTTCAGTGTGATGCAAGAATCCTTGAGCAAGGATGGTCTAAATATCTTGATAGATTGGTTGGTCCAATTTATCCTGAACTTGTGAAGGATTTATGGGTACATGCAACGGTTACCCCAACTGCCATCATTTCATTCGTGCTAGGGCATGAAGTGGTTATCACTGAGAAGCTCATCAGGAAGCTGTACAATCTTGATGATGAAGAAGGCTGGTCTGGTCTTCAACCCCATACAGTTGACTGGACTCCAGTTGAAAAACAAATCTCTACGGTTTTTGGAACTGAGTCTCATAACACGGGCACTCTAAGGCCTTTTTATAGAGTATGGGCTGAGATTATTCTGGGTTCTCTTCACCATAGAAAAAGGATGCTCTCCTCCTCCTACATCAGTCCGACTCACAAGTATACTCTTTTCTGCATTGGCAAAAAGATAAAGATCAACATCTCTCATATTCTGTTTGAGAATCTGAAAACTTCTATCTTTGAGTCAAGAGAAGATGAAAGGGCGAAGTACCCTCATATTCCAAGAACAACCATTCCATTTGGAAGGATGATCTCAGATATTCTGATTGAAAGCAAAGTGGTGGACTCCATCAAAAGACTCAATGCATCCCATTTGCTTGGAGTAATTCAAGGTCCCATTTTTAATGGTGTGGATTTATTCAGATTAGAACTCATTCAAAATGTACCTTCTGTGTGCCCAAGCTTTCCTGACATTCTGTCAAGAAGAATTGCTGTTGAAGGATTCATCTCCTTGTTTCATAAAGAACTTGATCAAGTTGTCAAGCTTTACTTGGAAGATTGTGTCAGAAAGCAATCAGACGTTGATCCTGCTTGGATCCGTGGCAGAGTACTTCCGTCCAAGGCCGACCTTTTGAAGAAGGATAAGAAGGAACGACAGGCAAGGCTAAAAAGAAAGGCACAAGAAGATGAGGCTGAGAGAGCCAAGAAGTTGAGGGTCACCTATGATCCTGACAAGGTAGACTCTTCTGAACGCAGGAATAAAAGGATCAGAGACTCCTTTTACAAAACCAGATCTTCACATGCTGCTTCTGAACACTCCTCCAGGCAGGTTTTTACTCCACCTCCTTCTGTCCCTAAACCTTCTCCCAAATCACCTCCTTCTAAACCAAAAGTAAACTTCACCTTACCAAATCCTTCTCCATCATCCTTCTCCTCTCCCATTCTAAACCCCACACCTTTAAGTATTCTTCCCCCAACTCCTTCTGATAAATCCTTCTCACCAATTCCCTTTACAAATACTCCATCCTCTTCTCAATCCATTCCTTCTGATATTCCACCCTCATCAATCATTCTCTCAGATATCCCTTCTTCCTCATCCACAGCACCTCCACCTACTATATCCCATCCATTACCTACCAGAAAATCCCAACCCTACCGTCTTCTCTACCCTGACTCCAAATTCATCCTCAATCCACCTGAACCTGAACCTTCTACCTACCTGGAACTCTTCAGATATGAAGTAATCAATGGCTTAGACCTTCTGAAGGAAGCCTTCCTAAATGGTCTGAATGATGTTTCTACAAGAAATATCTGGAAAAGATTTCGCAAGGTATTTCAAGAAGAAGCAGCGGGAGTACAGAAAAGACTTGTAGCTGCTGCCCCACGGCCTCGTGGAATTCTAAGAAACTATGAAGACTTCTGGTTTGCTAGTCTAAAAGGAAGACATCTGTTGGAAGAGAAGCCCTTCTTGGATGAGATGGAACAATTAAGACTGGCTGCTGCAATGGAAGCAAATCCATGCAGGGATATGGTTATCTGGATTCTTGATTATCCTGTTCTTCTTGGAGATTTCAAGACCCTATTTGACTTTCTGAGGGAAAACCCTTCTGAGAAAGACCCAAGCTTGGTCATTCCAGAAGTTGTTGACCCACCAGAAGTTGAAGGTCCTTCTGCTCCCAGGAATCTAGCTGCCATTCTTCAGGCACTTGAGAATGGAGACTATGAAATTCCTGCTGCAGAATTTGGAGATGCTTCTATGCAAGAAGCAGATGCTGAAGATCATGTTGCTGAATCAGATCCCGTTGAGGAAATCCCTGCAAATGATCTATCCATGGAAGCTACAGATCAAGTTGCTATTCCTGTGGTTGGAAGCTGTGAAGCTTCTTCTGATGAATCTTCTCGTCTTGCAAGGACTCTAGAAGAAATTCAGAAGAGACAGGATGAGCAAAGCTCGCTCAATGCTAAGTATAGCGCTTTCATGGTGAGGCAAGAAGGACACAACGATGAGGTTAAAGAGATGCTGGCCAAGATCTTGTCAAGGCTAGGGCCATCTTAGATTGAGTCTGTGTTGTTTCTCTCCTTCTGTTGCATCTGTTTTGTTTTTGTGCATCTGATCTTACGTGTCTTCATGTACTTCTGTACCTGCTGTTTGAACTTCAATGAAATTATCTTCTTCCTCCGTGTGTTTAGTTTGTCTCTGAATCTTTTCTGTTTTTTGATGATATGACAAAAAGGGGGAGAAATATGTGATAAATGATCTGATTTAATCACTTGCATTTACTAACAAGAACTGCAAGTTCTATATGGTTTAAGTGTTTTGCAGGTATAAAGAAGTGAAGAGAATCTTCAAAGCAAACACAAGAAGCAATTATTCTGTAAAAAGAATAAGCTCATGGAAACTGAAGCAAGCTGAGTGCTGTCAAGCTTCAGAAATCAGAAGCAAGAAAGAAGAATGAATCAGAAGCACTGATAATAGAATTTGATCCATATTTCTCTATTTGCTCTGACAAAATTCTATTTGCTCTGATACATTATTTTAGCCTATATGGCTCTGATACATATCATGTTTATGTTCTGACTCGTTCATGCTGACTTTTGTCGTTTAGTTTTTGTTCTGTAACATTTCAGGATGTAGAGATGCTCTGATGATGCTCTGGTACATTCAAAAATGTTCTGATACAAATCTAGCATGAAGTGATGATTGGTAGAAATTCAAAGCTCTGAAGCTATCCGAGGGAAGCAGAAATCAGAAGCTGTGAATGTTCTAAAGATCCAGAAAACTCAAGTTCTGAAGCTGTCCTAAATGGAAGCAGAAATCAGAAGCTGTGAATGTTCTGAAGATCAAAGAAATTCAAGTTCTGAAGCTGTCCTGAATGGAAGCAGAAATCAGAAGCTGTGAATGTTCTGAAGATCAAAGAAATTCAAGTTCTGAAGCTGTCCTAGATGGAAGCAGGAATCAGAAGCTGTGAGTGTTCTAAGTGTTAGAACAAGATTTGTTCTTATCAATTATCTTAGTTTTGATGATAACAATAATATGAATTTTGCTTAAGATAATATGGTACTCTAATCCAATGCAATTTCCCTTTCAGGAAATATATATAAAGAGTACGCATAATTCAGCGCTCAGAAGATGTGTCTCAAATGGTTCAGCATGCAACATCAGAACATGGTCTGGCAAGACATCAGAAGATGGTCGAAGCAGAATCAGAACATGGGTCTATGGAAGCATCAGAAGAACATGAGATCAGAAGCACTGAAGATCAGAAGATGGTATCACGCTCAGAAGCACTTCAAGGTCAGAAGATCAGAAGATGCTGTGCACCAAGCTGTTTGACTCTGATGATATTCAAACGTCGTATTCACAAACATCAGATCAGAAGGAAGTACACGTGGCAGACTACGCTGACTGACAAAAGGAACGTTAAAGCTACTAAAGGCTACGTCAGTAGACACAGCGTGAACAAGGCTCGAGGTAGTTGACAAAAGCGTATAACATTAAATGCAAAGCTGTACGGAACACGCAAAGCATTAAATGCATTCAACGGTCATCTTCTCAACGCCTATAAATATGAAGTTCTGATGAGAAGCAAGGTTAACGATTTTCGCACCAATACAATTCAAATTCACTTGCTGAAACTCTGTTCAAATCAAAACTCAGAATCTTCATCTTCATCAAAGCTCACTACATTGCTGTTGTAATATCTTAGTGAGATTAAGCTTAAATTGTAAGAGAAATATCACAGTTGTGATTATCGCTTTTTAGAAGCATTTGTAAACTCTTGAATAGATTACATTAAGTTGTAAGGAACTAGAGTGATCAGTTGATCAGTATACTCTAGGAAGTCTTAGCAGTTAGCTGAGCAGGAAGTCTTGGCAGTTGGCTGAGCAGGAAGTCTTGGCAGTTGGCTGAGCAGGAAGTCTTGGCAGTTGGCTGAGCAGAAAGTCTTAGGAGTGAACTAAGCCTAGAGTGATCGTGTTGATCAGTAGACTCTAGAAAAGTCTTAGGAGTGAACTAAGCAGTTGTTCCTGGAGTGATCAGGTTGTGATCAGAAGACTCTGGAAGACTTAGTTGCGGCTAAGTGGAAAACCATTGTAATCCGTGCGATTAGTGGATTAAATCCTCAGTTGAGGTAAATCATCTCTGCGGGGGTGGACTGGAGTAGCTTCGTTAACAGCGAACCAGGATAAAAATAATTGTGCATTTTATTTTTATCGCTCAAGATTTTAAGTCACACTTATTCAATCCCCCCCTTTCTAAGTGTTTTTCTATCCTTCAATTGGCATCAGAGCGCCGGTTCTAAGGTGCAAGCACTTAACCGTGTTTAGAAAAGATTCAGGAAGAGAAAAACGCTTCATTTAAAAGATGGTTGATGAAAGTGAAAGGACTATACCTACACCTGCATCTACATCTGGCTCTGCTGAGCAATACAACGGTAACAATGGTTATACTAGACCGCCGGTATTTGATGGTGAAAACTTTGAATACTGGAAAGATAAACTGGAGAGTTACTTTCTGGGTCTAGATGGTGATCTATGGGATCTTCTGATGGATGGTTACAAACATCCAGTAAATGCCAGAGGCGTGAAGCTGTCAAGGCAAGAAATGAATGATGACCAAAAGAAGCTCTTCAGGAATCATCATAAATGTAGAACTGTTTTGCTGAATGCTATCTCTCATGCTGAGTATGAGAAGATATCTAACAGGGAAACGGCCTATGACATATATGAGTCCTTGAAAATGACTCATGAAGGAAATGCTCAAGTCAAGGAGACAAAAGCTCTTGCCTTAATCCAGAAGTATGAAGCCTTCAAGATGGAGGATGATGAAGACATTGAAAAGATGTTTTCGAGATTTCAAACTCTGACTGCTGGATTGAGAGTTCTTGACAAAGGATACACCAAGGCTGATCATGTAAAGAAGATCATCAGAAGCTTACCCAGAAGATGGGGTCCGATGGTGACTGCATTCAAGATTGCGAAGAATCTGAATGAAGTTTCTCTGGAAGAGCTTATCAGTGCCTTGAGAAGCCATGAGATTGAGCTGGACGCAAATGAGCCTCAAAAGAAAGGTAAGTCTATTGCATTAAAATCTAATATCAAGAAATGCACTAACGCTTTTCAGGCTAGAGAAGAAGATCCTGAAGAATCAGAATCTGAAGAAGAAGATGAACTGTCCATGATTTCCAGAAGGCTAAACCAACTCTGGAAGACCAAGCAAAGGAAGTTCAGAGGCTTCAGAAGTTCAAGGAAATTTGAACGTGGAGAATCTTCTGATGAAAGAAGACTTGACAAGAAGAAGGTCATGTGCTATGAATGCAATGAGCCTGGACACTACAAGAATGAATGTCCAAATCTTCAGAAGGAAAGTCCCAAGAAAAAGTTTCATAAGAAGAAAGGTCTTATGGCAACCTGGGATGAGTCAGAAGATGATTCAGAAGATGAGCAGGCCAACTGTGCGCTGATGGCGACAGAAGATGACGGATCAGAATCTACATCAGAATCAGATTCTGAAGAGGTATTTTCTGAACTTACTAGAGATGAGTTAGTTTCCGGTCTAACTGAACTTCTGGAACTCAAGTCTCAGATCAGTCTCAAATACAAAATGCTGAAAAAGCAATTTGAATTTGAAACAAAGAAGCTTGAGTTGGAGAATTCTGAATTAAAGGAAAAACTTTTAAAATTATCCAATAATGTTGGATCTCCTTCTGATTCAGAAAAATCCACTCCCAGTCTGAACCATATTCTGAAAGAATATGATTTAAGTTTCAGGAAGTTCCTATCTAGAAGTATTGGCAGAAGTCAGCTAGCTTCTATGATATATGCTGTGTCTGGAAACAAAAGAGTTGGCATTGGTTATGAGGGTGAAACCCCATACAAACTTGAACCTGTTGATGAAATGAAAATTACATACAAGCCATTGTATGATCAGTTCAAGTATGGCCACTCACATGATATTAGGCACACCTCACATGCACAAAGTTTTCACATTACACACACTAAGAAGCATGTGACACAACCTAGGAAATATCATGAAACTCACATTAAGAATTATCATGCTGTTCCTCCTATTGCTTACAATGTTAAACCCAAGTTCAATCAGAACTTGAGAAAATCTAACAAGAAAGGACCCAAAAAGATGTGGGTACCTAAGGATAAGATTATTCCTATTGCAGATATCCTTGGCTGCAAGAAGGACAAAGCACAACATGTCATGGTACCTGGACTCTGGATGCTCGCGACACATGACAGGAAGAAGGTCTATGTTCCAAGACCTGGTGCTTAAGTCTGGAGGAGAAGTCAAGTTCGGAGGAGATCAGAAGGGCAAGATAATTGGCTCTGGAACTATAAAATCTGGTAACTCTCCTTCCATCTCTAATGTACTTCTTGTAGAAGGATTAACACATAACCTTTTATCTATCAGTCAATTAAGTGACAATGGTTATGATATAATCTTTAATCAAGAGTCTTGCAAGGCTGTAAATCAGAAGGATGGCTCAATCCTATTTACAGGCAAGAGGAAGAACAACATTTATAAGACAGATCTGCAAGATCTTATGAGTCAGAAGGTGACTTGTCTTATGTCTGTTTCTGAAGAGCAGTGGGTCTGGCACAGGAGATTAGGTCATGCTAGTTTGAGAAAGATCTCTCAAATTAACAAACTGAATCTTGTCAGAGGACTCCCTAATCTGAAATTCCAATCAGATGCTCTTTGTGAAGCATGTCAGAAGGGCAAGTTCTCCAAACCTGCATTCAAGTCTAAGAATGTTGTTTCTACCTCAAGGCCATTAGAACTCTTGCACATTGATCTGTTTGGACCAGTCAAAACAGCATCTGTCAGAGGAAAGAAATATGGATTAGTCATCGTAGATGATTATAGCCGCTGGACATGGGTAAAATTCTTAAAACACAAGGATGAGACTCATTCAGTGTTCTTTGATTTCTGCATTCAGATTCAATCTGAAAAAGAGTGTAAAATCATAAAGGTCAGAAGTGATCATGGTGGTGAATTTGAGAACAAATCCTTTGAAGAATTCTTCAAAGAAAATGGTATTGCCCATGATTTCTCTTGTCCTAGAACTCCACAGCAAAATGGGGTTGTAGAACGAAAGAATAGGACTCTTCAAGAAATGGCCAGAACCATGATCAATGAAACCAATATGGCTAAGCATTTCTGGGCAGAAGCAATAAACACTGCATGTTATATTCAGAATAGAATCTCTATCAGACCTATTCTAAACAAGACTCCCTATGAATTGTGGAAGAATAGAAAGCCCAACATTTCATATTTCCATCCTTTTGGATGTGTATGCTTTATTCTGAACACTAAAGATCATCTTGGTAAGTTTGATTCCAAAGCTCAAAAGTGTTTCCTTCTTGGATATTCTGAACGCTCAAAAGGCTACAGGGTATACAATACTGAAACATTGGTTGTAGAAGAATCAATCAATATCAGGTTTGATGATAAGCTTGGTTCTGAAAAACCAAAGCAAGTTGATAATTTTGCAGGTTGTGATATTGACATATCAGAAGTTGTTGAGCCAAGAAGCAACGCATCAGAAGCAGAGCTCCTCAGAAGCAAAGAATCTGAAGATCAAGTAACAGCTTCTCTGGAGGATCTAAGTATTTCTGAAGAACCATCTGTCAGAAGATCATCCAGACTCATCTCTGGTCATTCAGAAGATGTCATTCTTGGAAAGAAGGATGATCCAATCAGAACAAGAGCATTCCTTAGGAACAATGCAGACTGTCAATTAGGTCTTGTATCTTTGATCGAGCCAACTTCTGTTGATCATGCTCTAGAAGATCCAGACTGGATAATTGCTATGCAAGAAGAACTAAATCAGTTTACAAGGAATGATGTTTGGGATCTTGTTCCTAGACCAGATGGATTCAACATAATTGGTACAAAATGGGTCTTCAGAAACAAGCTTAGTGAGAAAGGTGAAGTGGTAAGGAACAAAGCCAGACTGGTGGCTCAGGGTTATAGTCAGCAAGAAGGGATTGACTACACAGAAACCTTTGCACCAGTGGCCAGGTTAGAGTCTATTCGTCTATTAATTTCTTTTGCCACTCAACATAACATCACTCTCTATCAGATGGATGTTAAGAGTGCCTTCTTAAATGGTTATATAGATGAAGAAGTTTATGTCCATCAACCTCCTGGTTTTGAAGACTCTATGTCTCCTAATCATGTTTTTAAACTTAAGAAATCATTGTATGGATTGAAACAGGCTCCCAGAGCTTGGTATGAACGCTTAAGTTCTTTCCTTCTAGATAATGGTTTCACTAGAGGAAAAGTGGACACTACTCTCTTTTGTAAAACCTTTGAAAAGGATATTTTAATTTGTCAAATATATGTAGATGATATTATTTTTGGAACATCTAATGCTACACTTGGAAAGGAGTTTGCTAAGTCTATGCAGGCTGAGTTTGAAATGAGCATGATGGGAGAACTCAAGTATTTCCTTGGAATACAAATAAATCAAACATCAGAAGGAACGTATGTTCACCAAACCAAGTATGTGAAGGAACTTCTGAAGAAGTTCAATCTTCTAGACTGCAAAGAAGCCAAAACTCCTATGCATCCAACATGCATCCTAGGTAAGGATGAGGTAAGTAAGAAGGTAGATCAGAAGCTATACAGAGGTATGATTGGATCTCTTCTATATCTGACTGCTTCTAGACCTGACATTCTGTTCAGTGTTTGTTTGTGTGCTAGATTCCAATCGGATCCTAGAAAATCTCATTTAACTGCTGTTAAGAGGATTCTAAGGTATCTGAAAGGTACTACTAATGTTGGTTTAGTTTACAGAAAATCTAAAGAATACAACTTAGTAGGATTCTGCGATGCTGATTATGCTGGAGACAGAATTGAAAGAAAAAGTACTTCAGGAAGTTGCCAATTTCTTGGAAGTCACTTAATCTCCTGGTACAGCAAGAAGCAAGCAACCATTGCTCTATCAACCACAGAAGCAGAATATGTCGCAGCTGCTGGTTGTAGTACACAGATGCTCTGGATGAAAAGTCAGTTAGAAGATTATCAGATATTTGAGAGTAACATTCCTATATTCTGTGATAATACTTCTGCTATATGTTTATCTAAGAATCCTATTCTTCATTCAAAAGCTAAACATATTGAGATAAAACATCATTTCATAAGGGACTATGTTCAGAAGGGTGTTATATCTTTAAACTTTGTTGATACAGACCATCAATGGGCTGATATCTTTACAAAACCCCTGGCTGAAGATAGGTTTAAGTTCATTCTGAAGAACATCAGTATGGATTTATGCCCAGAATGAGAAGATGAGAATTTCTCATGTATGAGTATCTTCTGAAATGAATGTGGAACATTTTTTTTAATCAGAAGTTCTGATTGAATTCGTTTAGAAATTATGATTCGGTTATTACTAACGTTTCATTGTCTAAGTTGATTCAGAACATCTTGTAAAGCAAAACAGCTGTTACGCTTTATCTCGGGATGGTAAACCTGCCATTACTATTCATGGATAAGCGCGCGTGCAGTTGAAGGGACGCCGACCATAGGTAACTGTGCCAGTCACTTCATTTGTCTTTATTATCTCTCCTCACGTCACGTAACATTAAATGCTTTTCATCATTCGTTTCATTTTATTTTCCTTTAAATACTCTTCAAAATGGTTTTCGGTTTCCTATCTCCTTGTTTCCTTCTTAAAGATTGTCTCTCCCTCTCTTCCTTATCAAACCCTACCTGTTCATTTTTTTTGCAAACTCATCATGAATTCTTCTTCAAAACCAGCAAATAATGAGAATGATAGAAACAACAAACGAAAAGCTGTTGAAACATCATCTTCCAAACCCAAAAAGATCAAAATCACCTATGATCCTCTCAAGGTGAATCCTTTCGAAGCAATGCTGTCTGGAAATTATTCTAGACGTGTGTTTCATCCTCCTGGTGAAAGCCCTCCATCATCTCCATCTTCTTCCTCATCTCTCGACCTTCAAGACTCAGCTTCCTCTGATTTTTCCTCTCCCTTAATCTCTTCTGAAGACATCTCTTCATCTTCACCCGCTGAGGATGTTGTCTCTGGAAAAGGTGGTGGAAGATCTGCTGCAGGACCAAGTCTCCCTGATCCCTCGCCTGAAAGCCCTAGAAGCAGTCAATGAGGCGTTTCACTCCTTCATGGCATGCTGGCACAGACATGGTCTTAGCTAGGGTCCTAGGATTTGGTCTCAGTAGTTTTATTTTTCTTTGTTGCACATCTTTTGTAATCCTTTTTTTTGATTTATTCAATGAAAAAGTTTCTTTGTGTTTTACATTCCAGTAAATGTTTTCTTTTGTCGTTTTATACATCTGAATCTTTTTATATATACTTTTTGATGTTATGACAAAAAGGGGGAGAAAGATAAATGATAAATGATTTGATTAAATCTATCAGTTGCTGGGTAAAGGCTCCCACACATTCACTAACATGAACTGCAAGTTCTATATGGTTTAAGTGTTTTGCAGGTACAAAGAAGTGAAGTGAATCTTCAAAGCAAACACTAGAAGCAAAACCATTGAAACTGAAGCAAGCTGAGTGCTGTCAAGCTTCAGAGATCAGAAGCAAGAAAGAAGAATGAATCAGAAGCACTGATAATAGAATTTGTCTATCCTGTTCTGACAAAATTCTATTTGCCCTGATACACATAATGTTATGGCTCTGATACATTATTTGCTCTAATACATGTTTTTAGCCTAAAATGCTCTGATACATTTGGCTCTGATACATATCATGTATTTGAATATACATTTTATGTTCTAACTCGTTCATGCTGACTTTTGTCGTTTAGTTTTTGTTCTGTAACATTTCAGGATGTAGAGATGCTCAAATGATGCTCTGGTACATTCAACAATGTTCTGATACAAATCTAGCATGAAGTGATGTTAGTAGACATTCAAAGTTCTGAAGCTATCCGAGGGAAGCAGAAATCAGAAGATGTGAATGTTCTAAAAGATCCAGAAATTCAAGTTCTGAAGCTGTCCTGAATGGAAGCAGAAGTCAGAAGCTGTGAATGTTCTGAAGATCAAAGAAATTCAAGTTCTGAAGCTGTCCAATGGAAGCAGAAGTCAGAAGCTATGGATTCTCTGAAGGCAGAAGCTCATATGATCGTCTCTACCGAAATAATCAGGGAAGTCTTTTATTAAAGTTCTTCGAGTATTTATTTCAGGGGGAGATTATTTATCTCAGGGGGAGATTGTTAATCTCAGGGGGAGACATATTCATATGCTTATGCTATAGCTGTGTAATTTGTCTTTTGCCGTCTACTCTTTCTGATCGCAAATTCATATCATTTATATATGTTTTTGTCATCATCAAAAAGGGGGAGATTGTTAGAACAAGATTTGTTCTTATCAATTATCTTAGTTTTGATGATAACAATAATATGAATTTTGCTTAAGATAATATGGTACTCTAATCCAATGCAATTTCCCTTTCAGGAAATATATATAAAGAGTACGCATAATTCAGCGCTCAGAAGATGTGTCTCAAATGGTTCAGCATGCAACATCAGAACATGGTCTGGCAAGACATCAGAAGATGGTCGAAGCAGAATCAGAACATGGGTCTATGGAAGCATCAGAAGAACATGAGATCAGAAGCACTGAAGATCAGAAGATGGTATCACGCTCAGAAGCACTTCAAGGTCAGAAGATCAGAAGATGCTGTGCACCAAGCTGTTTGACTCTGATGATATTCAAACGTCGTATTCACAAACATCAGATCAGAAGGAAGTACACGTGGCAGACTACGCTGACTGACAAAAGGAACGTTAAAGCTACTAAAGGCTACGTCAGTAGACACAGCGTGAACAAGGCTCGAGGTAGTTGACAAAAGCGTATAACATTAAATGCAAAGCTGTACGGAACACGCAAAGCATTAAATGCATTCAACGGTCATCTTCTCAACGCCTATAAATATGAAGTTCTGATGAGAAGCAAGGTTAACGATTTTCGCACCAATACAATTCAAATTCACTTGCTGAAACTCTGTTCAAATCAAAACTCAGAATCTTCATCTTCATCAAAGCTCACTACATTGCTGTTGTAATATCTTAGTGAGATTAAGCTTAAATTGTAAGAGAAATATCACAGTTGTGATTATCGCTTTTTAGAAGCATTTGTAAACTCTTGAATAGATTACATTAAGTTGTAAGGAACTAGAGTGATCAGTTGATCAGTATACTCTAGGAAGTCTTAGCAGTTAGCTGAGCAGGAAGTCTTGGCAGTTGGCTGAGCAGGAAGTCTTGGCAGTTGGCTGAGCAGGAAGTCTTGGCAGTTGGCTGAGCAGAAAGTCTTAGGAGTGAACTAAGCCTAGAGTGATCGTGTTGATCAGTAGACTCTAGAAAAGTCTTAGGAGTGAACTAAGCAGTTGTTCCTGGAGTGATCAGGTTGTGATCAGAAGACTCTGGAAGACTTAGTTGCGGCTAAGTGGAAAACCATTGTAATCCGTGCGATTAGTGGATTAAATCCTCAGTTGAGGTAAATCATCTCTGCGGGGGTGGACTGGAGTAGCTTCGTTAACAGCGAACCAGGATAAAAATAATTGTGCATTTTATTTTTATCGCTCAAGATTTTAAGTCACACTTATTCAATCCCCCCCTTTCTAAGTGTTTTTCTATCCTTCACTAAGGATCTAAAGAAATTCTAGTTCTGAAGCTGTCCAATGGAAGCAGAAGTCAGAAGCTATGAATTCTCTGAAGACAGAAGCTTATGTGATTGTCTCTACCGAAATAATCAGGGAAGTCTTTTATTAAAGTTCTTCGAGTATTTATTTCAGGGGGAGATTATTTATCTCAGGGGGAGATTGTTAATCTCAGGGGGAGACATATTCATATGCTTATGCTATAGCTGTGTAATTTGTCTTTTGCCGTCTGCTCTTTCTGATCGCAAATTCATATCATTTATATATGTTTTTGTCATCATCAAAAAGGGGGAGATTGTTAGAACAAGATTTGTTCTGATCAATTATCTTAGTTTTGATGATAACAATAATATGAATTTTGCTTAAGATAATATGGTACTCTAATCCAATGCAATTTCCTTTTCAGGAAATATATAAAGAGTATGCATAATTCAGCGCTCAGAAGCTTTGTCTCAAAGGGTTCAGCATGCAACATCAGAACATGGTCTGGCAAGACATCAGAAGATGGTCGAAGCAGAATCAGAACATGGGTCTATGGAAGCATCAGAAGAACATGAGATCAGAAGCACTGAAGTTCTGATGGTATCACGCACAGAAGCACTTCAAGGTCAGAAGATCAGAAGATGCTATGTGTTGCACCCCAAAATTTGCCCATTTATTTATTCCTGATTGGCTTTCACATCACATTCATATGCATACTTCATATAGTCCATTCATCCAATACATTTATTCATACCATTGTTACTATCCAAGAAAACTGATGAAGAAGAGTTTCTATGTATGAGACATCCGGGATCAAAGGAGAGAGATTGAGAGTCTGACTGCACAATACCATTCCCATAGAAGTTCTCCTAAAGATCGAGATTTCATTCTCGCCAAAGCAAGGCTCTGATTAAAGGATACGAGCTTCAGATTCATCAAGATCGTCAAATTAGGGTTTTCGCCCAAAGTCAACCCTGTTGACTTTCTGAGCAATGCTTAATCAGAAAAATGGTTGCGGTTGCAAAAATATGGATGTCTGAGAGAAACATCATATACTGGAGTTCTTTGGTTGAAAATTGATTGAGAATTGGATCAGAAGAGGATTAATCAGAAAATGCACCTGAAATTGGAAAGAATCGGAAAAGTTGACTTTTTGGTCAAAAATCAGGGTCAAATGTCAAATATTGACTTTTGGTGGAAAATCGGTCAAAGAAAGTCAATGGAAAAGAATAAAATCAAGAAAATGCAAAAGGTTACCAAATATGGAAATTAGTTAAAAAATGAAATTTCCAAAAGTGGAAGTTTCTAAACTTAGAAAAATTCTTGAAAGGTTGAAGATTTGGTTGACTAGCTCACTTCATGCAGATATTGCACGCATCTCAAGACATTTTTTCAAGACAAGCCCAACATAAAAAATGTTCAAATCATGGCCCGCTACAAATTTGTAGTTGGAAGTTTTTTCATTTGAAGTTTAGATCAAGAGTTATAAAGGTTTGAAGATTGAAGAAATTCATTTGTGCAAGTCATATTGCTGGGCAGAATTTCCAGGTCACGGGCAGCATTTTCACAAACACGTGGCGTGCCTTTTTGGAACTTGATTATAAGGAGCTAAAGATACTCATTCAACTCAATCTCAGTGTCTACATACTCTCCTCCATGATTTCTTTCAATTGGCATCAAAACCATGGCCATTGGATGTGTAATGAATGAGTTGGAATGACTCAAAGTCGTGACCTCACCAAGACATATTTTGGCCAAGGCAGAGGCCAAATCCCTGGGCATGCGCAAGCAATTTATCGAGCACGTGGTACGCCATTTTCAAACCATTTTTCTAGATGCTATGAACACTTTTAGGATCATAATGAAGCATCAGTATGTTCTATGCCATGCCCTCCCTCTAGTAAGCAAAGGAACATTCAAATTGGATATTTGGTTGCCAATCTATTGAGCTTTAAAGTCAGGATCCTGAAATTGCATTTGGTTGGTATCCAGGCAAAGTTTCGCGCACGCGATGCCTCAGTTGTGACACAACATGATTGAGGTCGTTTTGCTCATGCTTCCAGGCACTCTCTCGAGGAGCTTTCAACATCAAACTTCTTCTATCCAATGCCCTCTTCATATTGATCTTGAGTCTGAATCAAGTGGCGACCTACGGCATAAAATATAGTGACCTAAAGTGCACTACATGAACACATTCGCCGGGAGTGTCGACGTGATATAGTTGCAGCATGGTGCCATCATAACATTAGCATGGGTCCACACTTATTACTACAATTGCTATGCAGTTTGCTGTACATGCGGAAAGCCAAGAGTATCTACCACACGATGCACTCTCTCCATGCAACCTCACCATAATACCATACACACACATAATCTCTATATAAGCCAAAGCTATCCTCACTCTCAGGGGCGGATATAATTATTCTTTTTCAGTTTCAAACCACTCTCTCATCTTCACTCACTCTCTCATCTCTCTCCACCATAACCGTTTTTTTAACCACCGTAACAGACTTGAACAAACCGCCATAACCGTTTCATCCATCTTCAACCACTTCTCACCATAACCACTATCATCATCGAAGCTTCAAGATCTTCTATGGTTATTGCTCATCAAACCTCAACTCACCTCATCATCTTCATTACTGCACCGTCACTCGATTCATTTTCTCTCACCATGCAACAACCACGTAACCACCATGCAACAACCATAGCCACCATAACAACCAATCAAAACCTCCATTAACCTCCATCATCTTCATCATTTTTCCTTCATCATCAACCTCATTCTTCAACCATCACTGCCACAACAACCGTCACGCTTTGGTCTTCATCAAGAACTCTACATAATCATCATCTTCAACGCGACATTCTCATGAATCAAGAGGTGATTGTGAGAATCACTCCGGTGCCATTAGTTCGTGTCTTGTGGATTTCCTTTGAATTAAGGTTCTAGAGATGGCCACGGTTTATGCCTTAGAGGGAGAGTTAGAGGAAACTGATCCTAGATTTAAACTCAGGGCAAGAAATCGAGTCAAAAGGCGTTGGCTTTTTTTCCATTTCCGAGCGCTTTGGCGGCGTACCGGCGGCGGCGCTAATTGAAGGAGATGACCGGAGCATCTCCGACTCCGGTAATGTTCATGCATGGTTCCGTTTTTGTTTGATCACGTGGCACACGCTCATTGGTTAGCTTCTCCCTTTTTCTTGGCCGCAGCTTTTCATTTTGTTTTACTTGCAATTGATTGGAAACTGTGTGTCACATTCTAATTGGCCCTTGTGATATTTTTGTCTTCTAGTAGTTTAAGTGATATGTTGACCCATTGATATAACATTACTAGTCAGTTTTTGTCACGTTGCATTTTAATAATAAACCCTATAGCAAAAATCATGTGAATAAATAACCATTACATAAAAATGAAAAAGAGATGGAAAGAAGTGTGAGTGTTGGGCCTCACACGTGACGGGCCTGAATTTGCTTCTGGAATCACACCTATGCTCTGCCAATGCACCTCTATGCCTCTGACTGGGCTTTAACGCCACTGTTAATGTTCACACCCCCGGTTTGAAGCCAATGCGCCAGTTGTACATAAAATCAGTTCATTCCACTTTTACTAATTCACCCCCCTTCTGACTAAAAAAAAAAGCAAATAAAAATAGTTTTATTTCTCTTATTCTTTTGCATGTTAATTCTTTTTTACTCAAATAAATATGACAAAAAATATGTTTTTTACTCAATTAGAATTTCTAGGAATAATTGTTTCTTTTAGATTCTTAATTGTTGATTTCTTTGAATTTTGATTGGTTCTCACATAGAAAATAAATAGTTTCTTTTAGTTTCAATTTTTGGAAATAGCTTTAAATATGAATAAAAATAGTATTGTTTGTGAATATTTTCTTTAATAGTTTAGGGTTTTATTTCTCTTATTTTTGTGAATATTTTTTAATACTTTGTGAAATGCCTAAAATGCCCTTAGATGTTAAACATTTCTTTTTAGTTAGTGTTCCCTTTAGATTTTAGTTTAGATCTTAAATAGGATTTAGTGTATAACATTAGATTAGAGAATAGGTTAGTTCCCCTTTCTCATTTCTTTTCTTTTTCAACATTAAAAAACTTAATAAATACTGATAAGGATCATACCGTTACTTTCTTTCTTTTCGTAGTAGGAAAGAAATGATTGGGGCGTAGGCCCCGATGTATGTTCTTTTCTACTTAGCGGAAGAGAAATGATTGAGGCGTAGGCCTCGGTGTATTTCTTAATCGCCATTTAGAGAAACGATTGTGGCGTAGGCCTCGATGTGCATTCTCTAAATATTCAAAAAACTGTATTTCTTAACCAATATTTAGAGAAACGATTGTGGTGTAGACCTCGATGTGCATTCTCTAAATATTCAAAAGACTTTTTCTTGGTATGATCTGAATCACAAATAAATTCCCTTAAAAAATACTCAACCAGAAAACATTCAAAATGATTAATAAAGGCTTTGACTTAAAACAGAGTAAGGAAGCGATGCGAAGCCCTGTAGAGGGTCTTCGTCATCGTGGAATTACAATAAAAGACACAAACCAAACTCTTGCTTTTCTTTTGCCTTGTTAGGCACCTAAGAACAAGTTAAGTCCTTTCCAAAATTAGGCGTATAAGTCTCCAAAGGTCGAGCATCGTGGATTGTGACCTTAACCGCTGTTCAACTAAAAAACACAAAACAAATGGAAACTATGGAGCCGAACTACGGTCGCTCTGATTCCTTGTAAGGGATACGTAGGCATTGGGTCGCGGGGCCTAAGCGAGCACACTTGTAAATATTTCCTTCTTTTCCCCGTGTTTCTTTCGCATTCATTCGCATTTAGTTTTAGACATTAGACACCCTTTAGATAGAAACAAACATAGGTGGATACCATCGAGTACGATGGGCGTGAGGGGTGCTAACACCTTCCCCTCGCGTAACCGACTCCCGTACCCTATTCTCTGGTCGAAAGACCTTGTTTTTATTTTGAGTTAGGTTTTCTGATATTCCTTTCCCTTATGGGATAAATATATTAGTGGCGACTCTGATTCCATTTTCGCGGTAGCGACAGCTGGCGACTCTGCTGGGGATGTGATAGACCTGTGCTGGTCCATTCTTAGCGAGTCGATCCTAGCCTTTGTTTGTTTCTTTTTTTTTTTGGGTGTTTTTATTTCTCTGTATATTGTTTACATCCTGTATATATATGTTTGCATATCATGTTTATTTTCTGCTTGCATGTCATATTTACTCTCTCGCATTCTGGACTATATTATGGGTCCCCGTGGGGGCCACATATTTTCTCTGTTTGCAGGTTGGGTGGGATGTTCTATGAGGTAAAAGGCCCAATACCCAGGCCAGAGTTGACACATAGGATACCTAGGATAGAGTGGATAGTCATGACGCCGATGAGATGTCAGGTCTTGTCTAGCGCGATCATGAGACCCACGCCCAGTCGAGGTCCAAATGGGGTATCATTGTTGGCATGTAGATGCAACAATGGTGGTACCTTAGGAGGACTGATAACGCTGGTTGCCACTTTGACCTACCCTGACCTAGATTCACCTGTGAGTGGGGAGGGATATACATGACAGGTACCGTTGGTGACTATTATATTCTGTTGGTGACTATTGGTTCTCCTGGTATTCAAAAAGGTGTCGAACCTTTGATCTCATGACATTTGACCTACCGAGGCTTTACATCAGTTATTCAGAGGATTGTACAGTGGTTACTAAGATTATATGGACCTTGATCCCATGCTTTTGCATTGCATAACATTATCACTTTATCCACTTCATTTGTGGGGGATTCTAAAGTCTATTTCCAAAAAATAAAAGATGAAAAAAAATAGACAAAAATAAAAGATGGAAAAGAAAAAAGAAAAGATACTATATGCAACAAAAAAAAAGAATAAAAGAGGAACAAAAGTTGATGAAAAGACTTTAGGATCCCTTAGAAATGAAACATGCATTGATACTATCATGCATTTCATAGTTCTCTCAGAAGCTTATGAGGGCCCTTTCTACTCAAATGCTAACTTCAACAACAAAATGACTTCTCACCGCTATGTGCTTGAAAGTTAATAATGGAACAATTCCGTGAGGTTTTGAATAAGACGAGGACAGAAATGGGGATTGACGTGAATCAGTGTATGGAGGCTACCCAAGGTTTCTCTCTTAGACCAGAAGAATTGAGACAGGTTCCTCAAAGGCTAAATGTGAATGTTAATCTTACATCAAGGGAAGTTCTTATGAATCAGAATGTTTGAGTACTGTTGCGATTCCTATTACTGTTAAGGAGGGAACCCATCATGAGAATAATTTGGAAATTGAAGTCTTCAAGTTTTCGATCATTGAAATGAAAAAAGGTTCCACCTCTTGGAGAAAAGGTTGAAAATCATAAAAGGTCGTGACTCCGTTGAGTTAGACATTGCGTGTTTGTACCTAGTGCCTGATATCAAAAAAAAAAAAACTGCAAGGATCATTTACTCTCACTCCGAATGGTTTGGATATTGAAGCTAAAGTGATAATCATCTCTTGTACATATGTGGAAGTTGCTTGGGGCTCCCGATTGAGGGATAAGCAAGACATTGTCTATCTTGAGTATTGCACCATTTGCATGCTCGAATCCCTAAAGCATTACAAATTCTTGTGCAACTACATCAGAATATTTTGCCATATGGTAATCAAGAGTGTTCTGCCGAGGCATTTCTCATTCTCAAGTTGTTGCTTCATATCATATGTCACCTCTTCCTGGAATTTTCTTCTCAGTGGCCTTTGCTCGTCAACAGAGAAAGAAAGAATATGAGAAATAAACCGATGTAATTTCAGTGCCTTGTGCTCAGTTACATCCCTGATTGTTGGTATTTCAGTTGGTATTTTGGGTGTTACTCACCACATATAGCTCTCTTGAGTTCAATGATATGCAATATTCTTTCGATCATGATGGTGATTACCGTTCTAATATCTACGTTTGGGGCTCCCGACCGAGGGATAAGCAAGACATTGTCTATCTTGAGTATTGCACCATTTGCATTGCTCGAATCCCTAAAGTAAGGCAAAAAACGCACCACTATTGTACACCTTTGTTGGAATATTCTTTTGGGAAGTAATCTAAAGTGTGTGGAAGAAACATATGATAATGTTAAGTGGCTACCATGCTGGGGCACCTAGCCATTCAACTGAAGGTGGTAGGACATTCAAAGGCAGAATTCAAGTCCTCGTTGATTTCGGAATAACCACAATCCACTCCAAGAGGTTTATGCACAAATGGAAGTCTCAAAGAGGTATCAAAGCTGCAGAAAACATTCAAGAGCAATAAGTCCATACGGAGTCAAGTCTCCTCAACAATGGCATTCATTTAAGTTCTTTATTGCATTCTCATTGGTAACATTTCATTGTTTGTTTAAGCATTGCTAGCATGTAAGAACTTGTTAATTGTCAAATGAAAATCATAATACATTGTTTATGTTTGTCTTGAAGTAATCCATTCATTTTCAAAAAAAAAAAGTTTTTGGCATTACGATACCAACTTTATTAATCTCTTGCTTAGGCAACGAGCGGAGGGAGAATGATGACAATAAAAATGCAAAATCCCTAATTGTGTGTTTTTGAATAAAACCCTACTGATGATGTACAGGCATTGTTTCAAATCCCCAAACACCGGAGATATAAGGGAGATAGACCCTCGTCAACCCCTTTGAGCCTTGAAGTAGGAGTTTCTTTTCTGTTCAGAAAAACCCTTAATTTTAACCCTGGGGCAGGGTAGTGTTCATTTAACTTGATCAAGTGTTCAAAACTCATAAAGGATATGCATCCAAGGATACAACAATGGTTATCCTTCAAAAGGTTGAGGAATGTCAAAACCGCAATGGTTATCCTTCACCTACCAAGAGGACAAAAGATGACGATACCGCAATGGTAATTCTTCATCAATCAAAGGTGTGAGGCAGTCACAATCATCTCCCAAAAATTAAATACAATGCGAGGTCACACGACTTATTCAAAAAAAAAAAAGAGAAAAAAAATGGCAAAAATGAAAAGAAAAGGAAAAAAGGATGAAAGAAAAATATAGCCATAAAAAGAAAAAATAATGGTGAAAATAAAGCAAAAACAAGGTCGTGTGACAATGAATCAGAATAATAAAAGGTGAGCGACTGCCATGTCCAAAAAACCTTATTGATTCCTCAACCATCTTAAAATTCCTTGTGAGGGATGAACACTCATAATTGAGTTAACTGGACTTAGGAGTGGAGAACATCACGAAGGGGGTGGGCACCAAATAATTTTGAGCCTAAAAATCCTTTGTTTCTGAAAACCGTGAACCAGGCCAAGTTACAACCCTTAAAAGTCCTAATTGAAGTAGGGTTTATTTCGAAAGCGCACTCCAATGAGATAGCGTTTAGCTGACTCCCAATGAAGCGTAACACATATCTATGTTGGTATTGTATGCCCGCTTTACATTTCATTCACAAGAAGTGGCCACCTCATTGCATAAAAAGTTTTAAACTTCAAGACTAGCATAGGCTTTGTATTAGAATCGTCATTCTTAGAATTAACATTCTTTTGCGTACAAAACATTTGCTTAAACATCAAGAAAGTTTCCATTGTGAGAATCCATGAAGATCTTAACCACGTCCAAGTAAAAGAGACTTGAGAACTCCGTAGAGAAAAAAAAAAGAAATCATTATCAAAGCAAGTTGTCTGAATACTCCGTTGAGCATATGCAGTTTGATTGAGTATCCTTGAGGGGAAGAGTTTGAAGACTCCATTGAATATGATAAAGTTGCTTCCATAGTTTGGTGGACTTCAAGGGAAGTAGACTTGAGGATTCTGATAAGATGTACATAATCAGGGGCAGTCACGACGAGGAATCTCTCTCGTGAGTTCAGCCTATCTGGGGCAAGCAAATCAAGGTGTGACATCTCAAATTCAATCAATCTGGGTTAATCAAGTCGAGGAATCTCTCTCTTGATTTCAAGCAATCTGAAGTAGTGACGTCGAGGAATCTCTCAAACTCACTCAATCTTGGGCAGTTACGTCAAGATTCGAAAAACCTCTTCAAGGATTTGTTGATCAAGGGAAAGAATATTTCAAATAATTGAATATGCCGGGGCAGAATTTTCTCAAGTAATGGTGGTGTAAGGATCCTTTCGAGGCAAATGCCTTCGTTAAATCAGATACCTTCTTAAGTCAGGCAGCCTGGGGCATGACCTTTTTGGTTTGTATTGAAGAAACCATCATTCACTTGTAAAGTGCAGTTGGCCATCATAGAGTGGAGAAGTATCATAATGCTTTTCCCCAGCAAGTTACTCTCTCCCCAAGCATAGGAGTTTATTTCTCCTAAGAGTTGATTCCATTCCTCAAGCATAGGAGTTTATTTCTCCTGAGAATTCATCCTCCCCCCAAGCATAGGAGTTTATTTCTCCTAAGAGTTGATTCCATTCCTCAAGCATAGGAGTTTATTTCTCCTAGAAAAGTCTCTCCCCGAGCATAGGAGTTTATTTCTCCTGAGAATTCATCCTCGCCCCAAGTATAGGAGTTTATTTCTCCTCGGAGTTGTTCCAATCATCCCATAAAGAGTTCCTTATCTGAATTTCTCATCCCCAACAGGATGAATTGAGGGAATCTCCTCAAGCTAAAAATTCTCCGAGCAATGGCATGTGGTGAGAAGTTAGAAGTTAGTCCTTAAGTCAATAAGGAAGATGCATATCTTGCAAGTTAAAGTCCGATATCTATTGGCACCCCCACAGAGTTCTTAACACTAAGGGGATTCTCCCTGGTGTTTACCTCTCCCGAGGTCGGAGATGAAGCTCGATCACAAGTCAGTGGAATATTCTCTAAAGGGCCCTCGTTATTTCTGCATATAGTAATCATTGCATTCACATTGCATCTACAAAAACGTGTAGCATTTCCATGAATATGGAGCATTACGCCATGGAAAAATCAAACATGCATCAATGCATAATCCAGTTTGTATGTGCTTCCAAGGCACAAAATAATATATTCCCAGAAGAAGTCTTGTCCTCCTCCTCCAAGGTGGATTGGATGCAAAGTTAGTCCTCATTAAGATCATGTTTCATTGGTCAGTTTTCAACTTGCCGTGTTCAATAAAGTCTAACTAAGGTTAGCACCCCCTTTTTTTCTAAAGTCTAACTAAGGTTAGCACCCCCTTTTTTCTAAAGTCTAACTAAGGTTAGCACCTCCTTTTCAAAGTCTAACTAAGGTTAGCACCCCCTTTTTTCTAAAGTCTAACTAAGGTTAGCACCTCCTTTTCAAAGTCTAACTAAGGTTAGCACCCCCTTTTTTTCTAAAGTCTAACTAAGGTTAGCACCCCCTTTTTTCTAAAGTCTAACTAAGGTTAGCACCTCCTTTTCAAAGTCTAACTAAGGTTAGCACCCCCTTTTTTCTAAAGTCTAACTAAGGTTAGCACCCCCTTTTTTTCTAAAGTCTAACTAAGGTTAGCACCCTCATTTTTCTAAAGCCTAACTAAGGTTAGCACCTCCTTTTTCTAAAGTCTAACTAAGGTTAGCACCTCCTTTCTCTAAAGTCTAACTAAGGTTAGCACCTCCTTTTTCTAAAGTCTAACTAAGGTTAGCACCTCCTTTTTCTAAAGTCTAACTAAGGTTAGCACCTCCTTTTTCTAAAGCCTAACTAAGGTTAGCACCTCCTTTTTCTAAAGTCTAACTAAGGTTAGCACCTCCTTTTTTCCAAAGTCTAACTAAGGTTAGTACCTTCTTTTTCTAAAGTCTAGCTACGGTTAGCACCCTCTTTTCAAAGTCTAACTAAGGTTAGCAATTTGGTTGAGTCGTCCAAGGATGGTTCTTCCTTGTGGAGTCACGCTACGGTTGTGCCTTCTTTTCAAAGTCTAACTAAGGTTAGCAATTTGGTTGAGTCGTCCAAGGATGGTTCTTCCTTGTGGAGTCACGCTACGGTTGTGCCTTCTTTTCAAAGTCTAACTAAGGTTAGCAATTTGGTTGAGTCGTCTAAGGATGGTTCTTCCTTGTGGAGTCACGCTACGGTTGTGTCTTCTTTTCAAAGTCTAACTAAGGTTAGCAATTTGGTTGAGTCGTCTAAGGATGGTTCTTCCTTGTGGAGTCACGCTACGGTTGTGTCTTCTTTTCAAAGTCTAACTAAGGTTAGCAATTCGGTTGAGTCGTCTAAGGATGGTTCTTCCTTGTGGAGTCACGCTACGGTGGTGTCGCCTCTTCTTCAAGTCTAACTACGGTTAGCACTCTCCTTTTCAAGTCTATCTAAGGATAGCAATCTTTCCAAAGTCTAACTAAGGTTAGCAACTTGTCTGGCCCACCTTTGATACTATTCAACACCTTTGCTTTACCACAGAATGCAAATTGTGATGGTACTTTTGGGTATTCAATCCACTTACACCTCTCATGTCCAGAACTTGTGTCGTTCGTACATTCAGGTTCAAGAAGATTGAATAGGGGCAGTTGTTGCACCCCAAAATTTGCCCATTTATTTATTCCTGATTGGCTTTCACATCACATTCATATGCATACTTCATATAGTCCATTCATCCAATACATTTATTCATACCATTGTTACTATCCAAGAAAACTGATGAAGAAGAGTTTCTATGTATGAGACATCCGGGATCAAAGGAGAGAGATTGAGAGTCTGACTGCACAATACCATTCCCATAGAAGTTCTCCTAAAGATCGAGATTTCATTCTCGCCAAAGCAAGGCTCTGATTAAAGGATATGAGCTTCAGATTCATCAAGATCGTCAAATTAGGGTTTTCGCCCAAAGTCAACCCTGTTGACTTTCTGAGCAATGCTTAATCAGAAAAATGGTTGCGGTTGCAAAAATATGGATGTCTGAGAGAAACATCATATACTGGAGTTCTTTGGTTGAAAATTGATTGAGAATTGGATCAGAAGAGGATTAATCAGAAAATGCACCTGAAATTGGAAAGAATCGGAAAAGTTGACTTTTTGGTCAAAAATCAGGGTCAAATGTCAAATATTGACTTTTGGTGGAAAATCGGTCAAAGAAAGTCAATGGAAAAGAATAAAATCAAGAAAATGCAAAAGGTTACCAAATATGGAAATTAGTTGAAAAATGAAATTTCCAAAAGTGGAAGTTTCTAAACTTAGAAAAATTCTTGAAAGGTTGAAGATTTGGTTGACTAGCTCACTTCATGCAGATATTGCACGCATCTCAAGACATTTTTTCAAGACAAGCCCAACATAAAAAATGTTCAAATCATGGCCCGCTACAAATTTGTAGTTGGAAGTTTTTTCATTTGAAGTTTAGATCAAGAGTTATAAAGGTTTGAAGATTGAAGAAATTCATTTGTGCAAGTCATATTGCTGGGCAGAATTTCCAGGTCACGGGCAGCATTTTCACAAACACGTGGCGTGCCTTTTTGGAACTTGATTATAAGGAGCTAAAGATACGCATTCAACTCAATCTCAGTGTCTACATACTCTCCTCCATGATTTCTTTCAATTGGCATCAAAACCATGGCCATTGGATGTGTAATGAATGAGTTGGAATGACTCAAAGTCGTGACCTCACCAAGACATATTTTGGCCAAGGCAGAGGCCAAATCCCTGGGCATGCGCAAGCAATTTATCGAGCACGTGGTACGCCATTTTCAAACCATTTTTCTAGATGCTATGAAAACTTTTAGGATCATAATGAAGCATCAGTATGTTCTATGCCATGCCCTCCCTCTAGTAAGCAAAGGAACATTCAAATTGGATATTTGGTTGCCAATCTATTGAGCTTTAAAGTCAGGATCCTGAAACTGCATTTGGTTGGTATCCAGGCAAAGTTTCGCGCACGCGATGCCTCAGTTGTGACACAACATGATTGAGGTCGTTTTGCTCATGCTTCCAGGCACTCTCTCGAGGAGCTTTCAACATCAAACTTCTTCTATCCAATGCCCTCTTCATATTGATCTTGAGTCTGAATCAAGTGGCGACCTACGGCATAAAATATAGTGACCTAAAGTGCACTACATGAACACATTCGCCGGGAGTGTCGACGTGATATAGTTGCAGCATGGTGCCATCATAACATTAGCATGGGTCCACACTTATTACTACAATTGCTATGCAGTTTGCTGTACATGCGGAAAGCCAAGAGTATCTACCACACGATGCACTCTCTCCATGCAACCTCACCATAATACCATACACACACATAATCTCTATATAAGCCAAAGCTATCCTCACTCTCAGGGGCGGATATAATTATTCTTTTTCAGTTTCAAACCACTCTCTCATCTTCACTCGCTCTCTCATCTCTCTCCACCATAACCGTTTTTTTAACCACCGTAACAGACTTGAACAAACCGCCATAACCGTTTCATCCATCTTCAACCACTTCTCACCATAACCACTATCATCATCGAAGCTTCAAGATCTTCTATGGTTATTGCTCATCAAACCTCAACTCACCTCATCATCTTCATTACTGCACCGTCACTCGATTCATTTTCTCTCACCATGCAACAACCACGTAACCACCATGCAACAACCATAGCCACCATAACAACCAATCAAAACCTCCATTAACCTCCATCATCTTCATCATTTTTCCTTCATCATCAACCTCATTCTTCAACCATCACTGCCACAACAACCGTCACGCTTTGGTCTTCATCAAGAACTCTACATAATCATCATCTTCAACGCGACATTCTCATGAATCAAGAGGTGATTGTGAGAATCACTCCGGTGCCATTAGTTCGTGTCTTGTGGATTTCCTTTGAATTAAGGTTCTAGAGATGGCCACGGTTTATGCCTTAGAGGGAGAGTTAGAGGAAACTGATCCTAGATTTAAACTCAGGGCAAGAAATCGAGTCAAAAGGCGTTGGCTTTTTTTCCATTTCCGAGCGCTTTGGCGGCGTACCGGCGGCGGCGCTAATTGAAGGAGATGACCGGAGCATCTCCGACTCCGGTAATGTTCATGCATGGTTCCGTTTTTGTTTGATCACGTGGCACACGCTCATTGGTTAGCTTCTCCCTTTTTCTTGGCCGCAGCTTTTCATTTTGTTTTACTTGCAATTGATTGGAAACTGTGTGTCACATTCTAATTGGCCCTTGTGATATTTTTGTCTTCTAGTAGTTTAAGTGATATGTTGACCCATTGATATAACATTACTAGTCAGTTTTTGTCACGTTGCATTTTAATAATAAACCCTATAGCAAAAATCATGTGAATAAATAACCATTACATAAAAATGAAAAAGAGATGGAAAGAAGTGTGAGTGTTGGGCCTCACACGTGACGGGCCTGAATTTGCTTCTGGAATCACACCTATGCTCTGCCAATGCACCTCTATGCCTCTGACTGGGCTTTAACGCCACTGTTAATGTTCACACCCCCGGTTTGAAGCCAATGCGCCAGTTGTACATAAAATCAGTTCATTCCACTTTTACTAATTCACCCCCCTTCTGACTAAAAAAAAAAGCAAATAAAAATAGTTTTATTTCTCTTATTCTTTTGCATGTTAATTCTTTTTTACTCAAATAAATATGACAAAAAATATGTTTTTTACTCAATTAGAATTTCTAGGAATAATTGTTTCTTTTAGATTCTTAATTGTTGATTTCTTTGAATTTTGATTGGTTCTCACATAGAAAATAAATAGTTTCTTTTAGTTTCAATTTTTGGAAATAGCTTTAAATATGAATAAAAATAGTATTGTTTGTGAATATTTTCTTTAATAGTTTAGGGTTTTATTTCTCTTATTTTTGTGAATATTTTTTAATACTTTGTGAAATGCCTAAAATGTCCTTAGATGTTAAACATTTCTTTTTAGTTAGTGTTCCCTTTAGATTTTAGTTTAGATCTTAAATAGGATTTAGTGTATAACATTAGATTAGAGAATAGGTTAGTTCCCCTTTCTCATTTCTTTTCTTTTTCAACATTAAAAAACTTAATAAATACTGATAAGGATCATACCGTTACTTTCTTTCTTTTCGTAGTAGGAAAGAAATGATTGGGGCGTAGGCCCCGATGTATGTTCTTTTCTACTTAGCGGAAGAGAAATGATTGAGGCGTAGGCCTCGGTGTATTTCTTAATCGCCATTTAGAGAAACGATTGTGGCGTAGGCCTCGATGTGCATTCTCTAAATATTCAAAAAACTGTATTTCTTAACCAATATTTAGAGAAACGATTGTGGTGTAGACCTCGATGTGCATTCTCTAAATATTCAAAAGACTTTTTCTTGGTATGATCTGAATCACAAATAAATTCCCTTAAAAAATACTCAACCAGAAAACATTCAAAATGATTAATAAAGGCTTTGACTTAAAACAGAGTAAGGAAGCGATGCGAAGCCCTGTAGAGGGTCTTCGTCATCGTGGAATTACAATAAAAGACACAAACCAAACTCTTGCTTTTCTTTTGCCTTGTTAGGCACCTAAGAACAAGTTAAGTCCTTTCCAAAATTAGGCGTATAAGTCTCCAAAGGTCGAGCATCGTGGATTGTGACCTTAACCGCTGTTCAACTAAAAAACACAAAACAAATGGAAACTATGGAGCCGAACTACGGTCGCTCTGATTCCTTGTAAGGGATACGTAGGCATTGGGTCGCGGGGCCTAAGCGAGCACACTTGTAAATATTTCCTTCTTTTCCCCGTGTTTCTTTCGCATTCATTCGCATTTAGTTTTAGACATTAGACACCCTTTAGATAGAAACAAACATAGGTGGATACCATCGAGTACGATGGGCGTGAGGGGTGCTAACACCTTCCCCTCGCGTAACCGACTCCCGTACCCTATTCTCTGGTCGAAAGACCTTGTTTTTATTTTGAGTTAGGTTTTCTGATATTCCTTTCCCTTATGGGATAAATATATTAGTGGCGACTCTGATTCCATTTTTCGCGGTAGCGACACTATGCACCAAGCTGTTTGACTCTGATGATATTCAAATATAATATTCAAACATCAGATCAGAAGGAAGTACACGTGGCAGGCTACGCTGACTGACAAAAGGAACGTTGGAAGCTATTAAAGGCAACGTCAGTAGACACAGCGTGAACAAGGCTCGAGGTAGTTGACAAAAGCGTATAACATTAAATGCGATGCTGTACGGAACACGCAAAGCATTAAATGCACTCAACGGTCATCTTCTCAACGCCTATAAATATGAAGTTCTGATGAGAAGCAAAAAAAAAACGAATTTAACAACTCTGAACGAAATTATTCTTGCTGAAACGCTGTTCAAATCAAAGCTCAGAATCTTCATCTTCATCAAAGCTCACTACATTGCTGTTGTAATATATTAGTGAGATTAAGCTTAAACGTTAAGAGAAATATCACAGTTTGTGATTATAGCTTTTAAGAAGCAATTGTAATACTCTTGAAATTGATTACATTAAGTTGTAAGGAACTAGAGTGATCGTGTGGATCAGTATACTCTAGGAAGTCTTAGAAGTTTTCTAAGCAGGTTGTAACTAGAGTGATCGTGTGGATCAGTATACTCTAGAAAGTCTTAGAGGGTATCTAAGCAGTTGTTCCTGGAGTGATCAGTGTGTGATCAGAAGACTCTGGAAGACTTAGTTGCTGACTAAGTGGAAAACCATTGTAATCCGTGCGATTAGTGGATTAAATCCTCAGTTGAGGTAAATCATCTCTGCGGGGGTGGACTGGAGTAGTTTAGTTAACAACGAACCAGGATAAAAATAACTGTGCAATTTATTTTTATCTGTCAAGTTTTTAAAGCTACACTTATTCAAACCCCCCCTTTCTAAGTGTTTTTCTATCCTTCACATCTCCACGCCAAAAGCTTCACATTCCAAACGGTATTATTCACATTCCAAGCATCCTTCCGGAAACAAGCTCCATTTCTAACCAACCAAATCGTCCAAGTGGTAGCAAGCCACACCACTCCCAATTTCCTATGGTTAACCTTTTTACTATAAAAAACAAGTGCCAATCCATAAAATTTGATAAACACTCAAATTCTATACTATCCCCTTTACCAACCCAATTAGCTATTACACTCCAAATATATTTCACCACCAAACAACTAAAAAATAAATGAGAACTAGATTCGATGCAATTGCCACAAAAAAGACACTTTAATTCCTCCAACGGGATAGAAATACCTCGGTTCTTCAATAAATTTTTCACCGGTAGCCTATCAAGAAAAAGCCTCCACCCGAAAGCCTTGATTTTGAAAGGTACTTCCAAATTCCACATCAAACCGAAAGCTTCAACATTCCTATTAGGTGGCCCAAAAGGTATGCGAAGGTTGTTGTAAAAAGTGTAACAAGAAGCAACCGAAAAATCCTTCTCCTCGGAATAGTCCCACTCAACGGAATCCTTTCCCTCCTTCCACCAAGCCAAACCCTCCACGCGCCCTAAAAAAACCGCATTCTCCGCCTCCAAACCCAACTCTCCCACCTCTAACATCGACAACCCGAAATCTCCCCAAACCCAAACACCATCCCTCCAACCACCCATGGCCGCTACCGACACAAACTTTAACCGAGAGATGCCGTATAAATCTGGGAACAAGTCTTTCAAAGAAGTGTCATTCATCCACCCAGCTTCCCAAAAAGGGGTTGAGAAACCATTATGAGCGGAGAACCTACAAGAATCAACAATGGGGTCCCGGGAAGAAAAAGAAATAATTTTTAAAATATCTCTCCACCAAAAAGAGAATTTTGAAACTTTCTTGTTATTTCCACCTCCTCCAAACATAATGGAAGAAACATCTCCATACCGCGATTGCAAAATTTTACACCACAAAGAGTCTTCACCTTGAACAATCCGCCATCTCCACTTGTTAAGGAGAGCCAAATTGAATAAATTAATATTTTTGACTCCAAGACCCCCTTTATGCAAGGGAAGAGTGACGTCATCCCACTTAACCCAATGAATCCTTCTTTTCTCCTCTACTCCTCCCCATAAAAAATTGCTTTGAATACTAGTGATCTTCATAGCTACCTTTCTCGGAATCTTGTAAAAAGATAATGTGAAAATAGCCAAAGAACTCAAAACGGACTTTAGGAGAGTAATCCTACCACCTAAGTTTAGAAACCGATTTGACCACCCTTCAAAACGATTCTTTAACTTAGTCAAAAGAGGAATCCACGTAGCTTCTTTTCTCGGGTTGAAACCAATTGGAATACCAAGAAAGTAAAAGTTGCTATCTTCTAATTTACAAGAGAAGAAATGAGAGACCGCCTCTAAAAAGTGGATATTGGAATTAATCCCAATCAACTTGCTCTTGTGGTAATTAATTCCAAGACCCGACACAAGTTCAAAGGCCCGAAGCACCGCCCTTAAAGCCCAAACATGATTCCAATTACTCTCCCCTACAATTAATGTGTCGTCCGCGAATTGAAGCATATCCACCGAACAAGAACCATTAATCGAAAAGCTTTGAAAATGTCCCACCTCAATAGATTTTCTCACAAGACCCGACAATCCCTCCGCCACAATAACAAAAAGAAACGGAGAAAGAGGATCTCCTTGTCTTAATCCTCTACTCACAACAAACTCCTTTGTAGGGAAACCATTCACTAACACCGACATATTACTATTAAAAACAAGTAATTCTATCCATTTCAACCATCTATCCCCAAACCCCATGCATTTAAGCATATATCTCAAGAAATTCTAACTCACTTTGTCGTAAGCTTTTTCGAAATCAACTTTGAATAAAATACACCCCTTTCCTTCCTTTCTAGCATAATCCACCACTTCGTTAGCCACCACCACCCCATCTAACAAAAGCCTACCCGGAACGAAAGCATTTTGACAAGTGGAAATAATAGAATTCAACACCCCTTTTAATCTACCCGCCAATAACTTCGCCGCCATTTTATAAATGCACCCAACAAGGCAAATAGGTCTATAATCATCTAGGCCAATAGGATTATTAGACTTCGGAATTAAAGTTAAGAAAGAGGAAGTGATTACCTTTGAAATGGGTTTCCCAAGAAAAAAGTAATTAAAGAAATTTATGAAATCTTCTTTAATAAAGCTCCAACACTTCTTGATAAAGAGGAAAGAGTAACCATCCGGCCCCGGGCTCTTAGAGTCTCCGCACTCCCACACCGCCTTCTTAATTTCACTTTCAAGAAAAGGTTTCTCTATTTCCCTCGCCTCCTCCCCACTAATCGACTTGAAAGAAATGCCATCTAGCACCGGTCTATCCACCTCCGATTCAATAAACTTGTTCTCAAAGTGTTTGAAAACCTCCTCCCTAACCTCCTCCACCGACTCCACCAAGGAACCCGATGCAATAATCGGATCGATATGATTATGCCTTCTTTTACTCTTCATCACCTTATGAAAAAAACCACTATTAGAATCTCCTTCTTTAAGCCATTTCAAATTAGATTTTTGAAGAAGCATGTTCTCTTTAATTCTCAAGTTCCTCCAAAAACTACTACTCGCCTCTTTTCTAGCCTCCACACTATCTTCCAAGGAATGAAAAGAATTAGAATTAGGGAAGGAGGCTAACCTTTCATCACCAATATTTATGTCTCGAACCCTTTTATCTATATCCAAATCAATCTTACCGAAGACTTCCTTATTCCACTTTTTGAGTTTATCTTTTAGAATCCGAAGTTTCTCTTTCAAAACATAATCGGGTCTTCCTTCCACTTTCAAAGACTTCCACTCCTTTTCCACAAAAGGTATAAAAGAATCGAAGGAAAACCATTCATTATTTAACTTGAACGGTTTCGGACCCCAATTACATTTATCCGACATAATCCAAATAGGACAATGATCTGAAATATCTCTATCGCCTATCAATTGACCAATTACGTCCCACCGATTCACCACCACGTTGGAAATTAAGAAACGGTCAATCCTACTCATAGACTTGCCATCACCACTATTCCACGAAAATTTCTTCCCTTTACACGGAATGTCCACCAAGGAGCTCTTATGAATGAACTCGGCAAAAAGTTCCGTCTCCTTCTTGTAGCTCCCTCCCACTCTCCCTTTACGTTCTCTAGCATTCTTTATAGCATTAAAGTCTCCGCCTAATAACCATTCCCCATCGGAGTAAATTCTCATCAAGTCTAACAATTTCTCCCACAAAACCTTCTTCTTAGACAAATCACAAGAAGAGTACACGTTAACCACATAATAAAAGTCCTCCTTCCAAC
Source organism: Vicia villosa (assembly GCF_029867415.1). Taxonomy (NCBI): domain Eukaryota; kingdom Viridiplantae; phylum Streptophyta; class Magnoliopsida; order Fabales; family Fabaceae; genus Vicia; species Vicia villosa. The sequence continues at coordinate 472,830 of NW_026705234.1, forward strand.
AAACTTTTAACCCCAAATACCCTCCCCCCTTAAAACTAAACAAAACATCCATGATGTTTTTCTTCCACATCGTAATCAAACCACCCGACCTACCTTCCGAGTTGGCAAAGGAAAAACCAATCTCCGAGTGTCTCCAAAAACTATTAGCATAATCCTCCACCATATTGGAAATCTTAGTTTCTTGCAAAAGGAAAATATCCGCACTACCTTTGTTAATCAAATAACTAATTCTCCTTCTTTTGAGCGCATTTGCTCCCCCTCTAATGTTCAAAGAACCAATAATCATTGAGACACTTTGTTATGCTCCTTCCTACACTCCAATGCTATATTGGTTCCCTTTCCCAAATCTTCAATTCTCCTAGCAAGATTGTTCCTTCCATTCACATCCACCACCCCAATGCCACAATCGCCTCCAATAATTTATCTCCGACATCCCTTTTGAGAAAATCCCATTGTCTATTATTATTCCTAAATATGTCTGACTCCTCTTGTTGATTACCATAACACTTGGAAGATGCACCCACACTACTATCTTCAGCCATTGTGCCCCGCTGCCCAACATTATTAGTCTTTATCCTATCGCAAACAGTAACGATTTCTTTATTCCCAGCCTTGCCGCTACAAGACTTCTTGCCCACTTCATCCATGAATCTGTACCTTATTTTCTTCCTTACAGAATTACATCCCCCACATTCTATTGTGCAACCAACCTTGGACTGGGACGCCTCAGCCTGCACCTCCCCTCTGGCAACTAAAACTGGCGACAAAGCTGTCCCAGGAAAATCCGCACTGCCTGCCACCTTAATCTGCTCCAGCACTGTCCCGGTCGATCCAGCACCCAAATTATCCAACCGCAAGACAGCTGAGCCAAGCGCTGTTTCGTTGCCCCTCACACAGTGAGAAACAGAATTGCAGCACTCAATAGAAGTGCATCCTCTATTCGGAACTCCACAAATAGATAACTGGGAACAGCCTCTAACATTCTCAATGGCCTTATAAAAAATTCCTCTAACAGCAAGATTGCCTACCAGAGGAGCCTTCTTGACAGCCGGAATATGTGCGGTAGATTCCCTCACAGCATTAGTATCGGACCGTAACACTCCATCCACTTTAACGTTTTTCACTTCCAAATTCTTCTCAGAAAATTGTTCAATGCTGTCAGAAATACTCCCTACCTTACCATCATGATCGCTCCACCACTCTGCTACCGAGTCAGAGGAACTGCTATTGCGCGAAGAACCAGCCGGTGCCTTAGTAGAAGTTCTAAACAGGCCCTGAGCATCTTCTCTAATTAAAAGCTTGAAAACCAGTCCATCAAGATTAATATGAACAAAATCAGGAAACAGACAAGCAATAGGCACGTTAATCATAATTTTCGCGACGTCAAACGCCTCTCCTTTAGCCGTGGATTCATCAATGCATAAGAATCTCCCCCATTGTTCAGCCAATGCCGTAAAATAGTCAGAACTCCAAGCATGGAGAGGGATCCCGTAAATCCGAATCCACACATCTCTATGCTGATCCACAGCACCAGGTTCCCATTTTTTGATCTCCGAAAACCAAGTCTTCCACCACACCTCTCCTTCTCCAATGAGATCTTCAATAAAGCCCTCCTCATTTTCTTCTAGCAGACACCAATTGCTACCCATAGGGGACACTTTAACAGCGAAAACTCCTTCCATTTTGAATTGAGTTTAGATGATATGAGCCGAACCCGGAATACGGGCTTTGCCCACAAATGCTCTCTCCAACCGGCCTCTTAAGGCTTCCGAGGATTGAAGCACCAACATGTTCTCCGACACTTTCGAAACGTTATCCTGTTGACTCCCTCCCACGACCTCAGCATAAGAGTGGCCCTTCCCAGCCTCAGACCTTGGAATTCCATTACTGACAGGGTGAAACCTATTTCGTGGAACCCCAATCTTGCCCAACACAGGCTCCCCATGACCCTTTACTCTCCTGTAAGAATCCCTTTTGAACCTTGGCAAATTGACATGTATTTTTTTACCACCAATAATTATATTGTCCACCAAAAACTCTACAAACACTCATTTATAACTATATATAAAGAAGATACAAGATTTTGGACGGACTCTTTTTTCATTCCTAAAATATCTTTTATCATTTAATAATTACAATAAATAAACAATTATTTAATTTATTTTTATTAAAAAAATAAAAAATAAATAAATAGCACAAAAAAATGCTTCATAGTGGGTAGTTTTTTTCCATCACATAAGTAGTTATAATTTTTATGTGTAAAATTGCAACCATAATTCATTTATTAACGGCACCAATTCAAATTTTTGTATCATTTCACTTCAAACTTTATATAAAACATAAGAGTGCAGTTTGTGGCAGTTAATTTCTTTCACTCTTAATTAAAACATGCCGTTTGTGTTTAATGTCCAAAGTGCAGAAAAAAAATATGTAGGTTGGTGTTATCTTTCATCTCACCTTCTCTAAATTAAATTAGTTATATATTAATATTACTACAATTTCTTCAAACATATACTATATAGTTATCTCTACTGTGTATACTGTATACGTAGTTCATCTATTATAACTGACTGCTTTATTGGTTTGATTCCAGAATAATACATATTGTACTCAAAGTTTAATATTTATCAGAATACATACAACATGTTTTGTCATACAAATAGTTTATACTAAAATCAAACTTAAAAAAAATTTAATATTTTTACACGTTAGTGCATAAAAAACGCGAACGGAAGGATACGAGAGTGTCCGTCTGGACGTTAGTTTATAATAAATCAAACTTACACAAAAGAACCGGTTAATATTTCCACACGTTAGCGAAATAAAAAAAGCGCATAGACGGACACGGAGGTGCCCGACTGGACGCTAGTCAATATATAAAAAAATTACAATTGATTTATCGATTTAGAGTTTAATTATAATTAAAATAAAAATTAAATATAATGTAAGATCCAACTATTATATGATAAATTGATATTATAAAATATTTTAATATTAAATATAATGTAAGATCCAACTATTATATGATAAATTGATATTATAAAATATTTTAATTTTATAATATTGATGCATATATATTGAATTCATAAATAAAAAACAAAAATATTAAATAAAAATATTACGAACCTAAACCCATATTTTCATTGGAACAACCAATGAAAAGAGAGAGAATATAATTTTTTTTTAAATTTTAATTTCTTTTTTAATTGGCATCATAGGGTGGTTGAGATAAAAGAGGAGAGAACCAATTTTATTTTAATTTTAAATTAATAAAAAAAATATAATTAGTTGTGTGTTAGTACAGGTGTTGGGGTTGGGTCTACCCAACCCCAAACTAAAAAAAGAAAACTCAGGCTTTTTGATTTATAATAAGAAGAAGACTGATGTGTTAGATTAGGGTTTAGAAATATTGAAGGTGAATTATTATTCAATCCGTCTGCCCGAATGTCGAAGGAGTTGGATACCAACTTGCTCGGAGTCATAAGTCAGCCCTCGGAAAGCTGCGATGAAAGAGGAAAACGTCCGAAATTGGAAGGGGAATCCGAAGCGGAATCTGATTCGGAATCAGAACCGGAATTCCTTGATTGGGATCATACAGAGAAACCATATGAAGATCTGGTTTATGATGACTTGGCAAAGCGGTTTGACGATTACCCTCGCCCTTATTATTTTGGGTGTTCCCGCTTTATTTATAAGAATAAGGCTCGGATTAAGCAAGAAGAGGAAGAAGAAAAGGCAATGGCTGATTATTTACATCTCTCTGCAAACCTAAGTCCCTTCGATGCTATCCCTGTTCCACCCTTAGCAAATAGATGCGGCAATAACTTTCCCAAACCTATGATTATCGATGATGATGTTCGCGATCTTCTTATCGAACTTTCCAAACTTTCTTTGGAAAAGTACAATGGTGATCAGGTTCAAAACTATTTAACCACCAAACCAATATGTATATGTAATTGTATTCATTTGATAACTTACTTGTTAATATACTGTTGCTTTATTTAGGGTTCAAAGTACGTGTTTCATGACCTTGTGAAAGCATGCCGATGTCGTATTCCTCACATTACTTATTTCATTACCTTTGAAGCAAAAGATGCTGCTACCCATGTCGATCCTTTCGACAGCCCTATTACAACTTTCCAGGCCCATGTCTGGAAACGGTTTACCGAAGATGGAACGCCTGTGGTCAAATCATGTTCCATTAAAACCTAACAAACACATGCATCATGGTAATAAGGTTTCTTTACGTAATCATGCATGCATGCATATTCAGTATGTTTCATGTGTTAGTCAATTTTCTTAGAGACTTCTAATTGACAATTGTTCTTTTGAACATGTATTTGATTATAACCAAATTTCTTTTCATAGAAAAACACATATTAAAATTTGAAACTGGCATTAGACTATACAAGCTAAGTTCCATAGAGACTAGAGCATGATGATGGAAACTCTCTCTGTTTTATATTATAAACAAATTTTAATTTTTAGATTTATTAAATGTATCTGGTCTATATATATACTAAATACATCATATTAGTAATATTTAGTTTTATAATTGTTTGTATGCTATGCCCAAAAGCAAGACAAAACAGATAACAACATACACATATAATTCGATAAAATTATCTTACAATCCCAACACCCAACAACCTAAACAAATCTATCTTCTACACTGTTGGATCCAATAGACTGATACATTCTTGCCAAGCCCCACAAGTATTTGCAGTGAACATCTCCTATATTGCAAATCAACTTTGATCAATCTTGTAATAACACTTACACTGCCATTACCGACACAATATGTTCATTAAAAATAGTTTTATTTTCCATCATACAAAATAAGTTGCTTTATGTTCATCCAAACCCCACCAATGGAAACATGCTATCTATTTCTTCTGGAGTACTGCCCACATTGCCAACACTGATGCTGCTATTAAGACCATGCTAAATTCTAAGTTCTGCATAACGGGTCCTCTTAATGCAATCACTTTGCAAATCTATCATCAAATCCAACTTAACATATCAGCAACATCACCGACTTTTGTTTACCTTTTGCTGAGCCTACACATTTTTTACTGTTGTAAACTAGATCAATCCTATTAGAGATAAAGTGCAGTAGTTAACACTGTTAGCTAACAGAGTTAGTTAGGTAGCAAAGGAGTTGTTAGCAGTTACAGTTAGAAGTTAATTGTAACACTGTTAAAAAAATATGTAACTGATATATATTCCAATGCTAACTCTTGTAAAGGTTAATCAATGAATGAACCTTAGATTCCACTCTTCTCACTCTCTGAAAATGCATAGCAGTATCTTGCTTCAACTTTACCATGGTATCATTCGCTTGCTTCAACTCTGCCATGGTATCATTCACTGGTTCAGATCAATGCTTCCCTAATCATATTCTTCCCTGCAAATCTGAGTAGAACCTTGAAGTTCTCTGCGCAACAATGGAGCCTTCAGAAAATCAAGATTCAGGAGTCAAAGAACCAACTCAATCGCATGGAATCTCATCTGTTTTTGCAACACTGCATTCAAGCAATTCATTTGGACTAAAGCTCTCCATCAAACTTCAAGAAAACAATTACCTATAATGGAATTAGCAACTCAAATGACTGATCTTTGACGTAGAAAATGCACAAGCTCGTGGTGAATCCAAAGGTTCCTCAAACGTACGATACAACGCAAGATCGGATAAATGGAACACTCTCCAAAGAGTATGGAGCTTGGATCGTTCAAGATCAAGAAACCTTCATCTGGCTGTTATCCACCATCTTTGAGTCGGTTCTGCCACGTGTTTTCTCGTGAAAACATGCATATATAAAGTTTGGGATAAAATTCATCAGTTTTTCAATGCTCGGATGAAACCTAGGGTTTGTCAGTTGCGAGTTGAGCTTAAATCCACAAAGAAAGAGAACAAATCAGTAACTGGATTTGTGTTGCGAATCAAAGCAACGCGAACTCGCTCCTAGCTGTAGGAGATTCCATTTCTGAACAAGATTAAATAGATTCTATACTCAATAGACTTCCAAAAGAATACAATCTGTTTGTGATGCAGATGTATGGAAGTCCTGAAACTCTCTCACTCTGCGATATTGAAGCTCTTTTGTACGTTCAAGAAGCTCAGTTAGACAAATTTCGTCAAGAACTTGTTGTGTCAACTGTTGCTGCAAACCTTGCTCATACCAGTCTTCAAGCACCAAGCTCCAGAGGAGCTTTCACTAGGAATAGGGTAGGGGTGCCACACTCGTGGGTGTAGTCGTGGTAGGGGCCGCCACACATCTAGTAATCTCCAACTTGTCAGCTATTTGGCAAGTATGAACATTCTGTTGCAGATTGCTTGCACATATTTGACGAATCCTTTACTCCACCAAATTCAATCAACACTCAAGCCAATAATGCATCTGAGACAACCTCTCAACAAGAACAAGGTCAAAGCTCTCAAGCCATGACAATGGTAACAACTACAAGCCAACTATATGCTTACACTCAAGAATACTCCTTGCTTACTGAGTTGGAGTCTCAATCCTGATTTGTCGACTCAGGTGCTTCTCACCGCCTCACTCCTAGTGATAATAATTTATTGCATAAGCAGTGTTATGTAGATTCTAATAAAGTTTTTATTTGTAATGGTCAAACTCTAGCAATAAGTTCTATCGTTTCAACCTGTTTTTATTCTAAATTTGTTCTCCATAAAAAGTTAACTCTATCTGAGGTCCTACATGTTCCCTCCATCACTAGAAACCTCCTATATGTATCTAAATTCTCTAGAGATAATAATGTGATTTTTGAATTCTTAGCTAATAAATGCTATTTGAAATCTCAAGATACTGAGCAAATCCTCAATGAGGGGTTCCTTGATGACAATGGATTGTACTGCTTTCCTAAACTTTCCTTGGAGTTATCCGACCAGACTTCATGAATAATAAGCTTTGGAACCCAAATGGTATACAAAGTTATATAGTTTCTTATTCCACAATAGATAACCCTAGCTCTCTCAATACTAGTTTCCTGTGGCATAATAAACTTGGTCATGCCAATTTCAATTCCATTAAACATGTACTAAAGCAGTGTAATATTTCTATATCAAATAAACATGATTCTTTGTCCTCTTGGTAAATCACATAGATTACATGCACCTTTGTCTACTATACGGTTTACCGTAATGCCTTTAATGTTGCTTACATTGATATTTGGGATCCTTCTCCTATAGATCCTAGCTCAGGGTATTGATATTATATAACATTTGTAGATGGTTACACTGAATATACTTGGTTGTACCTTTTGAAACAAAAATCTGAAGCTATTTAAGCTTTCAAACTATTCAACACCTTTGTTCAAACACTGTTCAAAACCTCAATCAAGTCAGTTCAGTCTGACTATGGTGGTGAATTTAGACCATTTACCAAACTATTCACTAAGTCAGGGATCGATCATAGGCTCACATGCCCTCATACCTCTCACCTAAATGACTTTTTGGGGAGAAAGCATAGGCATATAGTTGAGATGGGTCTCACATTGTTGGCACATGCTCCCATGCCTGTTGAATTTGGGGATCATAGTTTCATTACAATTCTTTATTTGATTAATAGGTTACCTTCTTCGTATATGTAAGTTCATGCATACCTTGTAAATGTAATTTGAATGATGTCAAATATTCTCCATCGGTTAATCTTACACAAGCCCATTGAGGAAGCCATAAAGTCATTCAGAAAGATCTCTTGTCAGCTTTGGTCGAGTCACAGACATGCCAGGTCGACTCATGAAGACAAGAATAACAAACAAGCCTTTCTAAATGCTTTAGGTCGACTCACAGATCCATCAGGTCGACCTATACTACATAAATATCACACTGAAACTCCCTGCCTGAATCTACTCGACTTACAAGCTCAGCTAGGTTGACGCACTACAACGCTAGGTCGACCTATACTGAACCACTCTCCAAGATGCAACTTCCTGCCTGATTTTGGTCGACGCATAGAGCCTAGGAGGTCGACTCGTCGCTGGCAAAAGTTGATTTTTTGGGCATCTGTAGAAGGAGGAAAAGGCTTAGGGATTAAATCCATGGACTGGGGTGTCGATACTTTGACACGAAAATGAAGATTCGACGCAACCAAAGCACTGTAAAGATGAATCATAGGAGGAACAAGAACAAGCGCAATGTTTGGGATTGCTGTGAGAACTTCACTACCAAATGCTATTGTTGTGATGTTTGTATGAGGCATGTAAGCAACTATGTTTTTGCTGATCCACAACGCTGCAAGTGATGGAGATTCTCCTATTTCCAGTATCTCTTCGCTGGTGACACCAACAATAGCTTCAATGTCAGTGTTTGATAGGGTTTGTATCATGTGATCGTTGGCATCATAGAGACGCACATGATTGATTTGATGAGATTTTAAAATCGCAACGATGTTTGAAGCCGAAGGTAGATCAAAAACATGAGTGTCTATGTTTATTCCCACAAATGCACTTGCATTATATGTTAAAGTGATTCAATGAGATTTATAGAAGTTAATAGTATAACTAACTCTCGCATAACCGATTTATAACTCGCAACTAACTTGCAACTATTTGTAAGTAATGTTAATATCTCTAACAACTTTTGAGAAAGGAAAGGATGATATAGAAATTACCTAATACATTGTTTAGAGAAGAAACAGTGAGGAACATAATAGTGATGAACCATTGTTGGAGGTTCTTCATTGCATACAATCCCAAGAAAGAGAGGAAGAAAACAATAGTACATGTGAATTTTCCCTCCAATTCTAAAACTAAACTAAAAAGTCTTTCATATATCTTTTTTTCTTTCTGTTTGTCATCACGTATCACATTGCCCAATGCACGTATCATATTACCCGAAGTTAAAAGTGAAAAAAAGAGCCAAGAAGTCAAAGACGCGTTGGTACTATATCATTATTATAAGGTCGTTTGTATTTATCAAACATTTCTAAAAGTGCTCGCTCCATCATTTTATACAAGGTGACAACTTCTCTACCCATCATTAAATGTTAGGTAATGTACCTTCAATCAATCATATAACACCATTTAATTTTATCATCTTTAATTAAATGCCTTTGAAAACCCCGTTCATTGATTCCACAAGATTTGTAGTCATGTGGCCCCACCTAGCCCCATCGTCGTATGACCTAGTCCATCTCGCTCTGTCAATGCTGTCAATCCACCTCTCTGCATCTGGATTTGTCAACGCTATTTCTCGGCGGTAGTATTGAAATCCAGGTTGGTTTAAGGCATACCCCGCGTTCACCAAGTGGTTCTTCAAAAATTTATCTTTGATCTCTTTCATTAAATTTTGTGCTATATGCCTAATACAGTAGACATGCTTAGACGGGGGGTTGTGCCAACCATTTGCCAGATTGTTGTATGCGCTGTCAATAGAAGTGTGCCTATCCGAAATCAAACGAAGATTAGGTTGTGGAGCAACTCTAGCTCGGAGATTCTTCAGAAAGAAACTCCAAGCAGTAGTTGTTTCTCCTTCTACCAGAGCAAAGGCTATTGGAAAAATGTTGTTGTTTCCATCCTGCTCATTGTGCAAATGTGCAAAAAAGGATAGTTGTACATTTAGTGGATGTGCATTCTTGCTACAAACATGGGGATGGTGGAGAATGCCGGTATTAGCCCCTGAAAATCCGCACATTTACGTCTCCCCTTACGCATCAAGGTAACTTAATGATCCTATTTTAATTAGTGCATTTTTTCCATTATTAATTATAACTATATTGATTTTAATTTTTGAATGTGTTTAGGTTTAATGCAACCGGTATGGACTACACCAATACACCAGTAAACAAAATCATTTTTTACCGCCAACTATTGGATCGATTAAGACCCCAAGATGTAATACCACTAAAAGTTTCCATCTTCTGAATATATTTGTAAAATTAACTATCTTATATAATTTGAAATTATTTTTTTGTTGCAGTTTATTTGGAGACCTTACTTGGGTTTGGACTACGTACCCGAACCTACAGAGACGGCTGTTTGCACCCAAGTGACCGTGTTAAGCTCCAATTCGGCATGCATCAAGGTATCCCTGACCCCCCTGAGCCTGACTCTTTGGGACGTTGGCATCTGGAGAAAGTTAGCAAACAGTGGTACGTAGATAATTGGAAGACGTTTGCTAGAGATCAACGTTAAATATGGGCTAAACGTTCCACCACTGTTTTACAATTTCCTGTGGCGCCGGAAGAAATGAAACCAACGCCTGAATATGTCAACTGGTACAGATCGGTCACAAATCCCGAAATGATTGTGTCTGCCCCTTTCTATTTGGCTGACCCGCGAGAACAACAACCATATTTTGGAGGACAACAACAACAACCACCTATTTTCCAACAACAACAACAACAACAACAAAATTTTCATCGAGAACAACCACCACCGTATTTCCAACATCATCAACCACCACCAAATTACCAACAACAACATTACCCACCACAACAACAACCACAACAACAACAAAATTACCACCACTAACCAATCCACCAACAAACACCTTTTTACCAACAACAACAACAACAATCCCAACAATACCATGTCGGTAGCTCTTCCAGATCACACTTCCAAGACCTCCATGTGGGGAGTTCTTCCAGATCACCACCACTAACCCCCGACATAGGCATACAAGAAGAATACCCGCCATACAACACATTCGACCAACAAACATCACAATACCCCAGCCAACCATCGAACTTCAATACACCACCACAACCAATCTATTTTAACCAAACCGAATCCACCACCAACTTCCAAAATCCAAACTTCCAGGACGCACCCACTAGGAGAAATTTCAACCCACCTAGACAAAGATTTGACGGCCATGCGGGCACCCGCCTTTCCTATAGCGGGAATACTAGAGGTCAAGGACGGGTCACAAATTTTGTAGACCCGAAATGCATTGAGGGGCCGTCGACTCAAACACAAGAGGAACCAAATAGAGGGGGCGTCGCAGGAATAGGGGAGCACTACCAACTCGTGACCCTTCTACGCGACCTATTAGACAACCTGAATGCGGATCGTACCATGGTCCACGTGACGCTCAGTAGGAATTTTATTTGTATCGTTAATGTATTTTGTGTTGTTTTTAATTTTAATCTACCTTTTTAATTATGATTAATGGCTAATGTATTTGGTAATTTTTAATTTATAGATATTATTTTTCCAACATAATAAAATAAAAAAAACAGCTAAAAAAATTATATAAAAAAAATTGAAAAAAAATTAGAAAAAAAAAAGCTAAAAAAAACAACATAAAAAAAAGAAAAAAAAACAAGAGGGGGGGGGGGGGGGGTGTTGTCGCCAAGTGGGTGGCGACAACACCTAAATCTTTGAACATGTTCGCCAGGCCCACTGGCGCCTCCATTATGGGCTGAGTGTTGTCGCCACCCCCTGGCGACAACGTGTAATTTTAAAAAAAAATGACATTTTGGTAATTTTTTTGAAACTATGGTTATTTTTGAATTTTTTTAAAAAAAAAAGTGGATATTAAAAAAAAATTCCTTAATTGACATAAAATTGTGATTGTATATCTTTAAAAAAACTTCTATAAAATTTAAACAAATTTTTCATATACATATCAAAATCAAACTCAAGAACTAAAAAAATACAACAATCAAAGTCATATAAAATAAAGATAAATTCTTTTCTAATAGGCGGTAATACAAAATTATTACTATAGTTATCATTTCATATCCAAAACCATCTAAAATATAAGACTTAACATCAAACAAAAATAAAATGATGAATTCTAAGTCTATGCAAAAATACCCAAATCAAATGAGAAATGATAATGCAAAACAAAAAACGTAATATGAAAATTGAATAGCGATAAAAATACTGCAAATAAAAGTTGTAAATTCAACAATAATAACAAAATTAAATAATAATAAAAAAAATTGATTATGAGTGTGAAGAGTTTAAGATGAATTAATGGAAAAGATATAGAATCTTAATATTACGAAAGTTTCCTATTTTGAGTTAAAATACTAGAGAGGAGAGGTTGATTTAGTTGAGTTTTTTTACTTGCAAAATGTGTTAATAAAAAATGTAACTTGTTGGTTCAAATAAACTCACTAGTTCATTAGTTTTCCGTGAGTCAATTGCATATCCGATCCTTTGGGCTTTCTAGTCCGCCATACCCTCCGGTTCATAGATCGATCATGTTAATTGGGTTGCATTTTAAAACTCTACAAACACTCATTTATAACTATATATAAAGAAGATACAAGATTTTCGACGGATTCTTTTTTCATTCCTAAAATATCCTTTTATCATTTAATAATTACAATAAATAAACAATTATTTATTTTATTTTTATTAAAAAAATAAAAAATAAATAAATAGCACAAAAAAAATGCTTCATAGTGGGTGGTTTTTTCCATCACATAAGTAGTTATAATTTTTATGTGTAAAATTGCAACCATAATTCATTTATTAACGACATCAATTTAAATTTTTGTATCATTTCACTTCGAACTTTATATAAAACATAAGAGTGCAGTTTGTGGCAGTTAATTTCTTTCACTCTTAATTAAAACATGCCGTTTGTGTTTAATGTCCAAAGTGTAGAAAAAAATATGCAGGTTGGTGTTATCTTTAATATCACTTTCTCTGAGTTTTCTTTTTTAATTGACATCATGGGTGGTTGAGATAAAAGAGGAGAGAGACAATTTTATTTTAATTTTAAATTAATAAAAAAAATATAATTGTTTGTGTGTTAGTACAGGTGTTGGGGTTGTGTCTATTGGGAAAGCCCAACCCCAAACTAAAAAAAGAAAACTCAGCTTTTTGATTTATAATAAGAAGAAGACTGATGTGTTAGATTAGGGTTTAGAAATATTGAAGGTTAATTTTTGTACTCCCCATATCCGGCCCTTTGGCCGTTCCAATCCGCCATATCCTTTGGTTGACAATCTGACCGATCGAGTTAGATTGAATTTTAAAACTCTATTAACACACTCATCAATACTGATCGAGTTAGATTGAATTTTAAAACTCTATTAACGCACCCATCAATACCGATCGAGTTAGATTGAATTTTAAAACTCTATTAAAACACAAAATACAATTGATTTATGAATTTATATTATAAAATATTTTAATTTTATAATATTGATGCATATATTAAAAACAAAAATAAAAAGTAAAAATGTTACGGGTCATGTTAAAAAAAAAGCCCAAACTAAAAAAAGAAAACTGAGCTTTTTTGATTTATATAATAAAAAGAGGATTGATGTGTTAGATTAGGGTTTAGAAATATCTGAAAGTGAATTGCCAGAATGTCGAAGGAGTTGGATACCAACTTGCTAGGCGTCGTAAGACCGCCCTCGGAAAGCTGCGATGAAAGAGGAAAACGTCCGAAATTGGAAGAGGAATCCGAACCGGAGTTGGAATCCAAACCGGAATCTGATTCGGAACCAGAACCGGAGTTGGAATCCAAACCGGAATCTGATTCGGAACCAGAACCGGAATACATTGATTGGGATTATAGAACGATACCATATGAAGAGCTGGTTTATGAAGACTTCGCAAAACGGTTTGACGATTTCCCTCGCCCTTATTTTTTTTCGTGTTCCCGCTTTATTTATATGAATAAGGCTCAGAAGAAGCAAAACGAGGAAGAAGAAAAGGCAGTGGCTGATTATTTACGAGAATCTGCTAACATAAGTGTACGTTTCTCTCTTAATTCTCTTTTTAATTTTCTGTTTCACTTAATTTATTCTCTAATATTCTTATTCTGGATTGCGCAGCCCTTCGATGCTATCCCTGTTCCACCCTTAGCAAATAGACGTGCCAATAACTATCCCAAGCCTATGACTAGCTATGATTATCGTGGTGATCGTACCAATCGTCTTATCGAACTTTCCAAACTTTCTTTGGAAAAGTACAATGATGACCAGGTTCAAAACTATTTAACCACCAAACCAATATGTATGTATGTGTAATTGTATTCATACGGTAACTTATTTGTTGATATACTCTTGTTTTATTTAGGGTTCAAATTACCAGTTTCATAACTTTGTCAAAGCATGCCGACGTCGTCTTCCTCTTGTTACTTATTACATTACCTTTGAAGCAAAAGATGCTGCTACCCATGTTGATCCTTCCAACAGCCCAATTACAACTTTCCAGGCCCATGTCTGGAATCGGCCTCCCGAAGTTGGACCGCCTGTGGTCCAATCATGTTCCATTAAACCCTAACTAATCCATGCATCATGGTAATACTTTTTCTCTATTATTTATGCATGCTTACGTATTAAATATGTTTTGTATTATATTCTAGGTTAATCAATTTTTCTTAGAGATTTCTAATTGGTATCTGTTCTTTTGAACTTATTTTTTATTATGCTAACCAAATTTCTTTTCAAGAAAAAAAATACAAAGGTTAAAATTTTTAACTAGCACTAGTACTAGATTAAGTTCTATAGAGACTAGGATATGATGATAGAGACATCAATTTATTCAACTTTATAATTGTTTATAGGTTAAATAAGTTTTTGGTCCCTATAAATATTGCAGTATTCGTTTTTAGTCACTCCCAACCTTTAGGCAACGGTTTTTACAAAAAAAATCGTTGTCAAAACCAGCTAAACCCGTTGCCAAAACCCAGGATGGACTAAAAATAAAATGAAACTGCAATATTTATAGGGACCAAAAACTTATTTAACCTTGTTTATATAATTTTCTTCAACATTCCGTTTGTCTCCCTTCGTGTGTTGTATGGATATTTAAGTGGTATCAATGATCACAAACATCACTTTGAATCTTTTTGACTTTGGCAGTCAAGTCATAAAGTCCAGACATTTCCACCCATATAGCATCAGGCAACCTCATCAGTGATAACCATGCTACTTGCGATCTAGCCAAGTATTTCTAGAGTTGGCAGACATCACACTCCTGAACCTTCCCTTTCCAGTATACATTAGTTGTCCATCTCTTCTATGTTTGGTTAAAACCAGAGTGCCCCCATGCGAAGTTATGTGAAATGCATCGAATAATCTCGGCACTAACTCTGGCTGGGTCGGGGGTCACAAACCTCCTCTTTTAAAACGTGCCCCCATTCCGATACTCATAACCAAACCTCTTTGCATGTCCATGCTTTTTTGCAATTATTTTCAGCATTGTTTATCCTTATTCACCTCGCATGAAAAGTTGGCTCCCCTAAACATAGTCTTTTGCACATCCTCTGGATTGACTCATACTTGGTGATATCACAATTTCAAATCCAATTTAGAAAAGAAGTACAATCCATGCAATTCATCCATTAACTCATCTATAATCGGTATGGGAAACTTATTGGGAGCTTTTACCTTGTTGAGTGCTCAATAGTCCACTCACATCTGCCATGAATCTCCTTCTTCTTAACCAAGATCGTCGGGCTTGAAACCAAATTCCGATAATTTGTAATATAATGCCAACTGCTAGCATTTCTTGAACCTGCCACTCTATCTCATTCGTGTGGTGATTAAGTTATCAATACTGCCTGACATTCATTGTTCACTTCTCTACTTTGAGTATGATGGAACGTTCTTAAGACAACCCTTTTTAGGCTCTTGAAAACATCATCAAACGGTACTAAAATCTCATCGAGGTCGTCTTGTTGTTCTCGAGTACAATCCCTTGCCCTTTCTTTCCTGCACAGGTATCTTGTTTGTTCGCTAAGGACCATAGCCTGTCCCTAGCTGCTTGGCAGATCATGCCAAGATACTTTGTAATGAACACTATTGGTGTCGCTCTTCCAACCCAGTCAAAGTCACCTATCTACCATTCTTCCAGAATTGCATACTCCGGTTCTCCCAGTTGATTAACATTTCCCTCAAGAATTTCGACTAAGAAATCCCTAACACCACATCAACACCTTCCATCATGAATAAATGAACGTTCATGCTAAAAATTTCACCCTCCATTTCCAACTTGTCACACTTCCCTCGATCCATGGCTTGGTATCCATCATCTAGTTTGATGTTAAAGTCGAGTGTCTCCCACCTTCCATCCCAACTTACTCACCTAAGTTTTGTGAAAAGAAATTGTGAGCGGCACCACTATCCGCCAACACAAAACCTCAGTTACAACTCAACACAAGGTTTGTTATAACAACCTTCTAGATAATTCTAACTAATTAATCTTTTTTCTAATTGTAATTTTGTTTTGCTAATTATATGCAAAGCAGTTAGTTACAAGCATAACCATTGTGACATTTACTCTAATATTTCTCAGACCAGATTAGACTAGCCTGAATTTCTCTGAGACTAGATTATGATGATAGAGACACGAATTTATTGAATTTTATAATTTATCTCATTTTCTTCAACATTACGTTTTGTCTCCCTTCATTTGGAAGCTGAATTATGTGTTTTACTTGAGATGCTTGCTGACTTCACTAGGACCAGCCAATTTTTTGCTTGAATCTGAATCTGAATGTGCCACAGCTGTGTGGGTGTGTGTGTGTGTGTGTGTGAACTGAAGGCAGCACACTATAAAACACCCAAGGCTGACATTTTCTTTAAAATAGACTGAATTGGAAGAAGCCATTAGCACACATAAGTTAAATATATAACCTCGAGCAAATGTCCGCACAGACCAAATTGTCACAACTTAGAAAACCTATTTGTAAATGCATTTTCCATATTTATGCTTGAAGCGTTTTTGTTAAATGAAGTTCCACTGATCCCCCTCTTCCAACTTGACCCCTTTTACACTTTCATATCTTTTTCTTATGACTCAGCAACTTATAGGTGCCGTGTCACTTGTATAAAAGATACACTTTTGTCATATCCACTACTGCCGATTTATGATTAATCATCAAAGATTGATGAATTTCACAGCATTGTTTTCATGTAATGTTTTCTGTTTTCTAATTTATGTTGGCAAGAACTGCATATGATATGAATTTATTTTAGATAAGATCATCTGCATCTGTTTGCCTGTACAAGTTTCCTAATGAGCCGTATCCATCTTGAAGTTTGGAATCATAATTACTACATTGCAACTCATGCTAGCAGTCAAATGCAATGTTTTAGAATATACACTTAACCTAATGAATAACAACAATATCATTCAAGTTCCCTCTTACTCAGTCGCGGAGCTAGCCTAGTTTTAAGACAGGCCAAATAATAAATTTTAAACAAAACTCTATTTTAACAAAACTTGCAACTCAACTCTATTTACTAATCAAATCAAGGGGTCTTGTTGTTAGACTCAACATTTATTTAGCTTTTGTTTTAATGTTATATAGTTCATATATCTAGTCACTATTTTAGTTTTTTGTTTAGCCACATCTACCTCATATTTATTGGAGGAGCTACCCTGCCCTCATTCTCTGTTCTTTTTGCAGGAAATCATGTCCATTGCATTGCATCCACCTGCTCTGAAACCGGTTTTGGTTGTTTAATATAGACATGGGGTGAAATCATGGACAGACTTCTCTGTGACTTTTTGACTATATATGTTGCTTTTGTAATTTCATGCCATCCAAAGTTTGGATGAGCAATTGTAACATTTTATATGAATGCGCTTAATTTTGATAGACTATTATGAATTGCATCAAGTTTCAGAATAGTGAACACCTCAGGCAATTTGTTTCTAAATTAGAGAGGTAGGTTATTCAAGGACCTCGACGAATCGGTACACAAAAGACCTTTAACATGTGATTAGCCCATATTTGTGTTTGATTATTTAAATTTGGAATATGTATAATGAAAAGTCATGAAATCAATTATTATATTAAGAATTGAAATCATTTTTCAACTCATCAAGAAAATTTGAGAATGACTTTTTTATGTATCTTTTTTCTTTCAAAAGTTACAATTTCTTGTTTGATTGTTCTAAGCAATTTTATTTAACAAAGTAGTGTTTTTGCAACCGTGTTGGACGAATCTCTAAACTTACCTATTTATTTTGGCTTAATAGTTTTGTTCCAATTAATCAATCATATGCATGGATCGATCTTTCTAATCGTGCCATACAGAATTTCTCAAAGTTTTATCCTTGCATATACTGTAGCAAAGAAGTATGAACAACCTTTCCTCCTTCAAGAGTCTACCTTACAAAATATAAAGTTTTAAAGTTAATTTATCATAGATTTCTAAGAAATTCTCTTTCCTTTTGTGTTAGTATTTCATTTTGAATTTCAAGTGTTTTTCTAACTTATTGGTAAGTTTGATAATGGTAAGCTGCTCAAATAATTGTCCAAAAAGAATAACAATAAAGAGTAAGTTGAATTTTTTACGACCACCATAAGTGAGGTTGCCATTGACCCTTATGAAATATTTTATCAATTAAATCTTCAAGCTTTTCCATCTAAATAACAAAAAGATAAAAAAGAAAAGAAGATAAAAAATCTTCTTGTTGGAGGTGTTTAAAATGTCCGATCCTACTCTTATTCCACAACAAAGATATCGGGTTCGGGTGCCACCCGATATATATATATATATATATATATATATATATATATATATATATATATATATATATATATATATATATATATATATATATATATATATATATATATATGTGATTTTATTTATTTTGTTGCGGGTTCGGGTTTGGGTGAAAAAACTCGAACCCAACGGGTGTTGGCGTGAGTGTTATTTTGTCACCCGAACAACATTTAGGTTTGGGTTCGGGTTTGGGTGCTGATTTCAAGTGCGGATTTAGGTTGTGCGAAACCCGACCCGACCTGTTGTCATCTCTAGTCTCAATCCAATATGTCATAAGTCTTGTAAAAATCAAGTTTATGAATAACATCACATTGTTTCTTCTTAGACTTATACAGATTGTAAATGAATTTTTGGAGAATAATAGTGTTATCAAAGATACATCTAAATGAAAATAAGCTACTAGGAAAATGGATCACCATCTCACTAAGCATTGATCTAAGGTTATTCACCAAAACTTTTGAGACCAACTTGCAAGTCATTTTACTGGAATTTCTTAAAAATGTTTGAGTTATCAACTTTCAGAATAAGAATCATAAGAGATTCATCCACCTAGGGATCCATGTCAAAAGCAAACGCCTCAAAAGTTCAAATATCTTCTCAAAATATTTTAAAGAAAATAGGTTGAAACCCATCCGAACTAAGGGAATTATAGGATTCCTTCTCATTAGAGCCTGATAAACTTTTTTCTTTGTAACTCTGGTTAAGAGAATGTTCTTTTGATCAGCATTCAAAGAGAAAATGTTAGAGAATTCATGAGAGGTAACAGGGTGATCCTTTCTACAAAACAAACTTTTAAAATACTTCTAAGTCACCTCCCTAAGAGATGCTTCATCATAACCTTTCTTTAAGCCACCTGCCTAAGAGATGCTTTTGATCAACTCTATAATGTGGTCAAATTCATAAAAGTTTACAATTGAATATTGATTATGAACTTTAATTTATTATTTGATTTTGAAGTGAAAAGTGTACCATTTAATTTGGAATTAATTGGGTTAGAAGTTTGTTAATCACCAAAGTGATCAAATTAAGTAAAGTTTATGATTCCAAATTATGCGGTTGAACTTGATTCGGATGTTACATGAATAACATATTTTGTTAAATAAAATTTATTATAAGACATAAATATCATCAAAGACATAAAGATCATGACTTATATTAATGAAATTAAAGTATTTTTTTATATACTTGCTGCTTGTATATCCAAATCCAGCCGCACCCGAACTCGAGTTGACTGGATTTGGGTCGGGTTCGAGTGCAGATTTGAGTAGTGTAAAATTCGCACCCGAACACACACGCACGCACACACACACACACAGTATATATGTGGTTTTATTTATTTTGTTGCGGGTTCGGGTTTGGGTGAAAAAACTCGAACCCAACGGGTGTTGGCGTGAGTGTTATTTTGTCACCCAAACCGCATTTGGGTTTGGGTCCCGATTTCGAGTGCGGATTTAGGTAGTGCGTAATCCGCACCCGACCCGACCCGTTGTCATCCTTAGTCTCAATCCAATATGTCATAAGTCTTGTAAAAATCAAGTTTATGAATAACATCACATTGTTTCTTCTTAGACTTATACATATTGTAAATGAATTTTTGGTGAATAGTAGCGTTATCAACGATACATCTAAATGAAAAGAAGCTACTAGGCAAATGGCTCACCATCTCACTATGCATTGACCTAAGGTTATTCACCAAAATTTTTGAGACCAACTTACAAGTCATGTTACTGGAATTTCTTAAAAATGTTTGAGTTATCAACTTTCAGAATAAGAATAATAAGAGACTCATCCACCTAGGGATCCATGTCAAAAGCAAACCCCTCAAAAGTTCAAATATCTTCTCAAAATATTTTAAAGAAAATAGGTTGAAACTCATCCGAACTAAGGGAATTATAGGATTCCTTCTCATTAGAGCGTGATAAACTTTTTTTTGTAACTCTGGTTAAGAGAATGTTCTTCTGATCAACATTCAAAGAGAAAATGTTAGAGACTTCATGAGAGGTAACGGGGTGATCCTTTCTACAAAACAAACTTTTAAAATACTTCAAAGTTCCCTCCCTAAGAGATGCTTCATCATAACATTTCTTTAAGCCACCTGCCTAAGAGATGCTTTTGATCAACTCCATAATGTGGTCAAATTCATAAAAGTTTACAATTGAATATTGATTATGAACTTTAATTTATTATTTGATTTTGAAGTGAAAAGTGTACCATTTAATTTGGAATTATTTGGGTTAGAAGTTTGTTAATCACCAAAGTGATCAAATTAAGTAAAGTTTATGATTCCAAATTATACGGTTGAACTTGATTCGGATGTTACATGAATAACATATTTTGGTAAATAAAATTTATTATAAGACATAAATATCATCAAAGACATAAACATCATGACTTATATTAATGAAATTAAAGTATTTTTTTATATACTTGCTGCTTGTATATCCAAAGATACACATGGATGTTTTAAGTGATCTTATTGTCCTTTAAAGCATGTTTATTTAACATCATAATAATTTATTAACATGTATTTAGGTATTGTCCAAAGGCATGAGCATGATTTTTGTTTTGTTAGCGGTTACTACTAGTGTATTATGGAATTGAACATGACATGATAATTAATTAGAAAGGACAATGTCTAGGTTCATTTATAAAGTTTCTCGAAATTCATGGTAAATGTGAACAATATATTATGTCTAACACACCACAACAAAATAGTATTGTTGTAAAACAAAATATACTCTCATGGACATGATTAGGTCAATGTTAAATTATAGTAATGTACCAGTATCATTGTGGACGTACATATTAAGGGTCGTGCTTATTTGTTTTAATAGGATTCCTAGCAAGACAATTCCTAAAATTCCTTTTGAACTGTGAATTGGAAGGAAATATAGTTTAAAGTATGTCCATGTTTATGGCTATCAAGCAAAATTAAATATGTATAATCCACAAGAAAAGATATAGTTTTATTGTCTTAAGCTTAGTACGAGAATAACATAGTCTGATAATACTCGGTTTATTGAAAATGGCTAGATTAGTGAGAGTGAGAAATCAAATAAAGTGAATATTATGGAGACTTGTGGAGAACCTTCTTCACCTAAAGACTCTCTTGTTGGTGTTCATGTAGTTATGTTGGCATCATAAAACACAAAGAGAGACAACAAATAATTATTCATTTGAGCATTGATGATGTTCCAATCTCATTCACACAAGTCATGGAAAATTACAAAGAAGTTTCTTAGGTACTTACAAGGCACCAAAGATTATAGGCTCGCATATAGAAGGTCATATTACTTTGAAGTGGTTGACTACTCGGATTTAAACTTTGTGGGATGCGCGGACTCAAGAAAAATCCACATTTGAGTATATTTTATTATGACTAGTGGAGCAATATCTTGAAAGACTGAAAAACAATCTATAATTGCTACTTCTACTATAGAGAAAGAATTTGTGGCGTGCTTTGAGGCCACAATTCCATCATTGTGGTTGCAGGACCTCATCTTAGGACTTGATATTATCGACAATATAGTTAGGTCGTTAAAAATTTATTGTGATGATTATGCAAATGTCTTCTTAAAAAAAATTGATATGTATTTAAAAGGTGTTAAACACATGAAATTAAAGTACTTATCAACGAAGGAAGAAGTGCATAAACAAAAAGTGTCATTTGAATAAATTGGTAAAGATTTAATGATAGTGGATATGTTAACTAAAGGTTTACCGTCCAAGACATTTGTTGGCCATGTTGAAAGAATTGACATTATGAAAAAGTCCTTGTTAACATTATATGAAAAACTTAATGTTCGTATTATACGACACTTGTTAATTCAATTAAGGTTATGTTTCTCCTTAGTTTAGTTATCCATATTATATTATATACATTATTGTTAATATGCGATGATAAAGGTGTTTTTTATTTATTAAAAGGACATGAAAGACACATTACTGTATCCCTTAAAGTTATTTGATTTAGATTGATTCGTGATACATGGAAGGAATCAAGTTGACGAATAACTTGTGACTGTCATGATCCGATAATTTTTGTTCATTAAAGATAATGACTTAGCGATTTCGATGAATGATGCACAATTATGATATAAGATTGAAATATCTAGTTGTCACACGAGTCGAGTGAGACATTGTTGAATTATTTTATTAATCCATTAAATATGACTCGTATAATTAAAAGTTTGGCTTTAAATAAAAGATATCTTAATGTGATGATTATTTAGGTTTATGGATAATTAAGTCAATGAAGTTTTTATTTTGAAATTCAAAATAAAATTTAGATCTCTCTTATCTCTCTTCATGACTATAGGGACACGACTCTTGAGAATGAGTTATGATTGATGAAATAAAATTCCTTATAAAAAGGACCCCATTTGGCAAGCATCGACTTTTCTCATTTCACACAAATACACAAAGACATCTCTATCGTCAAATTACACGTAAGAAAGAAAGAAGAGAAGAGAGAACAATTGAAACAAGAAACACCGATATGAGTTCAAGTACGTTTTTACTGTTTATTATAGAAATTAAAACACCGTAAAAATCATGATATCAAGATCCAAAACATAAAATTTTCCTACAACATAAACTCCTAAAAATACCTAAGACATATTGCCCTGAACCACTTTAAAAGTAATGCATTGAACTACACCCTTAATCACCAAAAATGAGTATTAAGAGCCATTATGTAAGACCCATAGACCACTTCAGTGTCCTTCAATATCTCTTACATCAACAACCATATAAATTTTCTTCTCCCAAAATCTCTTAAAAGTATCAATTATTGTATGAGTTTCACACATAACAGTCACACCAGGCTTAAAGCGCTTCACAATTTCTGGAATATAACACCAACTCTTGGGACTACCAAAACCCCTCCTATTCCACGCCATAATTTTAAAATCTTTAACAACAACAACAACAACAACAATAATAATAATAATAATAATAATAATAATAATAATAATAATAATAATAATAATAATAATAATAATAATAATAATAATAATAATAATAATAATAATAGTAATACACAACCAAAGGCAAACTCTAGACATGAGTTGTTTCGACAACAAAGTCCACCATTTCTTCTTCCATATATTTATAATATTTTAAAGTTAATTCTTATTCATATTGCCGGGTGAAGAGGGTCTTCTAAATATTGAATGTGATTTAGTCCCAATATTATAATTGACATGGTGGATTTTATTCCATGAGAAAATTCATAAATGGTAGGAGGCATATCTATGTCCTTCTCATGAAAGGAACAACATTATTAGAACTTGTATTTTTATCATGGAAAAACAATAACTCACTCGAAAATTTAGAACTACGCTTGCTTTGATGGGTCAATATGAAAGAAACCATTCATAATATATAAAATACTCACCAAAATAAATGAGAGACGCCATATTTTCCATAAAAAATCTTAATGCATTAGGTATAGGAGTCCTCTCACTTATAAAATGTTCAACTTTAACTTTTTCAAGCAATGCACAACTTCCAATTCACACATTATTTCAATAACCCCTCTTAAGTGTGAGTCCAAAGCACTTTTATCTACATACATTTACACCGTCGTTGACACCCTTACCACGTCATGGACATTTCAATGCGATACACCATCTGACCACCACTATGTCAGGAAGACTTTTAATACAATGAGTTGATCTCTTACTCGAACCATCAACTCTGATATCACTGATGCATCATTATGAGAGAAGTTATCCACACTGTGTCAAAGATTCACCTAAATAACTGAGAGAGACTCCATATATTTACACAAAAGCTTAAGGCATTAGGTATATGAGCCCTCGCATTTATAAAATGTTCTTCCTTCACTTTTTCAAACAATGTAGAACTTTAAACTCACACTTATATCTCAACAAATTCACCTTGACAATTTTTAGACATATCATGTGTAGTTATTGTATTTTTTCCAATATAATTTTCTTTATGTTAGCATTTTGGATTATCTGCAACTTTCCATATTTTTATCATGTTTATGTTGTATCACTCCAAGTTTCTCATTACTCGTTCTATCTCCCTTTATTTTATCTAAAGATTTGAATAGGTAAGACTTAGATTATAAAAAAAAACTCTAGCTATTTGAATGATCAGTCTACACATACATAACTATTAAAACTTATTCTTTTATATTGAATTATTTTAAACATAAAATCACGACTCAATTATCCCACACGTAAACAAAAATTTAACAAATCTATGTCAAAAAGGCAGACAAATGAAATCTTAACTATCTTAGGAACGTCGCTCCTTAATTTGCTATTACGAACAAATTTACTGCGAAACCTATGACTGCGATTCAAGTAGTGTCATTATTGATATCATGTTTTATTCAATCAAAATCAAATTTTTTATTGATTTTTCTATAAATTTTAGAATTTTGATTTTGGAAATGTGTCTACATTTTTTTATTACCTCCCTCTTAGGTTATACTTAATGATAATTTTACTTTACTTGCATTAGTTTTTATTCGATTGTTTATCTTTTCGTAAAAATTTGCATTAATTTAAGAAAATTGTTGTAACATACTCTGAAATATCGTGATAATAATAAATTCATTTTTTTCTAGATTATAATTGATTTTTCCAATGACTATTTATGTTTAAGAGTTAATAAGTTTATTTAAGATAATTACTTTAGAATATAATTAGAATATAATGATCTTTAAGACTTTGTTTGAGAGTTTGGAGGGGAGGGGAGGGAAAGATTTCCTAAAACGAATTTTTAAAAAAATATTTGACATTTTTGTTTGAAAAAATAATTTTATATTGAATGACAAAAGAGTATTTATCATTACTATATTTTTAATTTTTAGAATACTGTAACAACATAAAAGATATTTAGAAAATTTATGTAAGTCCTCCAAATCATTCTAAAACTCTCTTACAATATAACTTTTGAGTTCCCCAAATTAAAAAGTTTTGGTGTTATGAATAAAAGAAAACCTTCTAAAATCCTCCCAACCAAAATCCTTCATTTTAAATGCTCGATCAGGTTAACTGAACACTACCATGCCCTAGGGTTAAATGTGAGGGTTTTTTCGTATAGAAAATAAACTCCTACTTCAAGGCTCAAAGGGGCATTGGCTAATATGCATAAGGATTTTCCTTATGCACCATGCATAAGTCAATCTAAGCCATTGGATCATATTTTTAATCCGATATTGAGTATTGAGTAATGAGTATTGAGTGGTGAGTATTGACTTTTGAGTAGTGAGTGTTGAGTATTGAGTAATAACAATTGATCTTTAGAATTTGATCTAATGATCCAAGGGTCCATAATAATCTATACACGGTGCATAGATTTTTATCTATGCACGGTAACTGCACCCGCTCAAAGGTGTTAACGAGGGTTCTACTCAAAAGCATACCATTTTAGGTTATTGGTGTTATGTTTATCATCCTCCCTTCAGATTTATTCTGCTTTGTTAACAAGAGCTAAGTATCACAAAAAGCATAGAAAAACATATAAGAGCAAAAGCGAATGGTGTAACACCCCAAACCTACCCG
The DNA here is from genome assembly GCF_029867415.1 of Vicia villosa. Lineage (NCBI taxonomy): Eukaryota > Viridiplantae > Streptophyta > Magnoliopsida > Fabales > Fabaceae > Vicia > Vicia villosa. Next base: position 498,832 of record NW_026705234.1, read on the forward strand.
ATAAATTATACGGAAAATCAGAGTATAAATTCCAAACAAGTTCATTTGAGGTATCACATATTCGTCATTTCAAAAACATTTACGGCTTACTTGCCTTCATATAGATACAAAGCACAGAAATTTAAAAAGATAATCAAATCATTACTAAAAATCACTTTGTTTAAATTCAATAATTAACTCGCAGCGGAATCAACAAACTTCATAACTATTCAAATCAAGTCGTAGCATCTTTGCACGGTAACTTTAAGTTACAATTTAAATCAAAACTAAATAAAATTCAGCACTTAAAACAATAATAATAAAAACAATCGTTTTATCCCCCCGAGTGCTACGTATCAGAGCGACAACCGAATCAACTCACAACAGCTAAAGACTTCGTAAAATCACTCCAAACTTCCACCGCAATCTTGAGTACCTGTCCATTTCCCATGGTAGGGAAACATCATTCAGAAAGGGTGAGATATCTACCAATATAAACAAACGCATGATAAATAATATATTAGAATTTAATCATACGAAATTATCACGTTACAGCTTTCAGACTACATTTATAATAACAATTAACCTGAATAGTTATAATTAACAAAAATCAATAACAACAACATATTAATAGTTATAACAACTATTTCTCATCTTCCAGTCAATACCTGTCACAACACGTCATTAGTATAACAATTTATAATTACAACTCCATATTATCACAATTTAACAACAACTCAAATCACATCACATCACAATTAAATCACACTCATGCCACATACAATGAGACTATACAAATGCACATGCATGTGGTACCCAGGGCTTCAGCCCCCATCGCCAATTGCCAGTTAAACAGAGGCATCAAGGCATAAGCCTTCGTCACTAATTTGCCAATCTAGGCCGTCGCTAAAAATGCATATGTATATGAATGCAACAAACACACACAACAAACAACATCATCGTCACAAGGCATAAGCTTATATCGTCGCTATACTAATAAATAGAGGTATACATCGTCACTGAAACATCCTTCAACATCGCATAAAACAACAACAATTATCACCACAACAATAACTAATTTCATCGAATCAACACGACAGAATCACAACAAATAGTCAGGAATAATTTCCTACGAATTTAACCCCCACATATCATTCATCATGAATCCGGTTATAGAGTTAGAACCCCACCCCTTACCTTGTATTCGGAGTCTGTTCTACAATTCTACCGATCGAAGCCATCTAGCCTTAGCTCCCAACCATTGCCTCTTTTAATCAGAATCAAAAGCTGAAAATTTTCCCAAATATGCAGCTACAGTGCGATGATGATATCTCACAACTCAGACCTTATTTTGAAGATCCCAACGGTCAAAAGTTAGATATAGGTGTTACGAACCTACCCACAAAATTTGGTGACGATCCAACGGTTAACGAATCGGGGATCTTCAATTTAGTGAGACTGCTGCAAGAAAAACGGGAATGAATTTCTCTCCTATTTTCTCTCTTCTCTACAACTTCCCATGACCAATTCCCCAAGACTTTTTCTCTTCTAATTAGCCTAATCCTTATCTTAACCTAATTTCATTAAACCTATTGGGACTAACATTCACACCCCACCTTTTACTACCACCATCACTTAATTAAGTCCATATAATAAATCTAGTATTTCTTCAATACTATTTCTACAACTTAATCAATTAATTAATCAACTAATTAATCATAAAAACCCATGTCAACAATTCTCAACACTCCACAAATTCAATAATTAAATTCTAAGTAATTTGAAAGTATTTAATTAAATAATTAATTAAATACCGGGTGTTACAAATGGATTTTTTCAAGACAAACATATCCAATGCATTATGATTATAGTTCAAAAACAAATAAGTTTTGCATGCAACAGTATTGAACAAAACAAGAAAGCTTAAACATGAACATGCATGATGATTTAAGAAACCAACGTTGAGGAGATTCTCTCTTTATGGACCTATTGCTTCAGAAGATCCGCTAAGTCAAAGGAGAACTCCAATTCTGGCCTTCAAGTGCGAATGTGATAGCCTTTGAATCAATCTGGTCTTATACCTTGTCTCTGAATGATTGACACCCTTCAATCAGATAATCAAGTGCCCCCAGAGTGGAAAGCACACCAGGCCTTAGTATTTGTTCCTGCAGAACCCTTCAGATTACTTCATGGAAGAATATTTCAGCGAGGTCATACAATAGTTGTAAGTGCTCAGCTTTAGGGATTTGAGATGTGCCAGTGGTGCACAAGCTCAAGATACAAGGCGTTTTTCTTAACCCTCGGTCGTGAGCCCCAAACAACAGCGACGAGAGTTTGTGAATGCTTTAGGAATTTGAGCTGCCAATGATGCGAACTCAAGAACACGGAGTCTTGCTTATCCCTTGGTCGGGAGTCCTAAGTATAGCTGCTGAAACAAAAATCACCATCATGAATGGAGAAACTTTGTATTACTATCAGCGAACAACAATAACCTCTGACGCTTGGCTATCAAAGTCATTACTTGGAACATACAATAGCTGTTGTGAAGGAAACCTCTAGCAGTACATATTGCTAGTGATTCTCATGAGCCACTCCTCGAATGGGATCAAACATTCCACTTGCGGCGGATGACATAGGATTGACCGGTAGGAACCATTATGAATAAACTCAAGCATCCCTGTATCGAGCAAGTCCTAGACTCTTTGTACCTCAACACCTTGTAAGGCTTGACATTATGATCAGGTGCCCCGAGAATGGAAAACACCGAGTATTGTCATTGAAATCAGGAGAGCTATCTGTGGTGATAAAGACCCAAAGCAACAAATCTTAACCAACGGAAATACCATCAAGCGGGGAAGTAACTGAACACCAGGCATTGGGATTACATCAACTTGTTTCTCATATTCTTTCTGTCTCCACTGACAAGCGAAGGCTACTAACAAGGAAACTCCAAGAGAGGAGGTGACTCAGGATATGAAGTAGAACCTTGAGAATGAGAGGTGTCTCTGCATATCACTCTTGATTACTGTCTGGCAGAAGATTCTGGCGAAGTCACACAGAATTTGTAATTGTTTTAGGGATTCAAGCAATGCAAATGGTACAAGCTCAAGATAGACAATGTCTTGCTTATCCCTCATTCGGGAGCCCCAAGCAACTTCAAAGACTTGCATATCCTAACAACATAACTAGGTGCCCCAGAATATAACTCGCACTCAGTGTCATCATCATCAAGCATAGAATCTGTAGACATCCACACAATACGGAGCTTAACCAGTTGCAAATAAAGCAAGCATGGAAGCAAATGAGCATAAGACAAGTCTTCAAAAAGAACCTCAACTGAGCTTTCCTCTTGATCACCCGACAAAGTTCCATGACCGATCTTTGAGCACACAACAATGGCAAGTCGAGTCTGTGGGAGTCTGAAGAGAGTACCAAGTCAAAATAAGAAATCCGCAGCTCTAAATACCTGTTATGCATGAGATGTATGGGATGCCGAATATGCGTGCAATGCCATGTTCATTCAATTTCCAAGGAATCCTCGTGTTTTGATTTTTTTAGCAAGTACGAGAAGGAAAAGCTCGGCACAAGGCTTAAAGATATGATTCCTTGGAAATGGAAGGAACATATATGCTCGGCACAAGTTCAATGATGCAAAGTGGTGGGACCCACAATACTGAATATATCTGGGATGCCGAGACATCACACGACACAGGTTCATAGGTTCGGTGCAATTCGGAACGCCTCGCAGATCACGAGACACAAATAATAGAATCAGAACCATGGTCACCATCACAGAAATGAAACCACTCGAACGAGAACCACGGTAACCTTCGAACAAGAACTGAAGTCACCATCAATATACCTGTTAAGCAATGATTGAATGTAGGCGTTATCATACGATATTGCCTCATTCCACCAAGCTCTGCCCGTGGATACGTGATCAAATCAATCAGGCATACGCCTTCTGTCCTTCACGGCCACTATAGTCCTAGTTCCTAAGGTACACTCATGACCTGGGTATTGGGTCTCTTACCTCTTGAAACACCCACCCACAGATTGAAATCCAGACAGTCCATAATATGATGCAGAAAAGTAAAAGCGCAGATAGAATGCAATGCAAACAGGCAAATATGCAAAGCAATAAAACACCCAAAGATAAACACACAAGCGTTAAGATCGACTCGCTAAGTCCGGACCCGCAATAGGTCGAGACGTCCCCAGCAGAGTCGCCAGCTGTCGCTACCAGAAAAATTAACAGAGTCGCCACTAACATATTTATCCTGAAAAGGAAGGGAATGTCAGCAAACCACAAAACAAAACAATGGTCTCACGACTAGAGAAAAGGGTAAAGGAGTCGATTACGCGAGGGGAAGGTGCTAGCACCCCACGCGCCCATCGTACTCGATGGTATCTACGCTTGCGTCTAAAACTATGGGTGTGTAACAAATCTACGCTAACCTGGACTAAAATGCATGCAAAATGTAGAGAAAAAAAAGAGTTATACTTGCACGGGCCCTACCTCGCTGCCTACGTATCCTTTATGAGGAATCAGAGGTATCGTAGCTCGGCTAACTAGTTTCTGTTTGTTTTGTATTTTTTAGGTGAACGAGTTGCATTCGCACTCCGCTGCTCGACCTTTGGAGTCTTACGCTTGGGAATGGAGCGGAAATAACAAGTTCTTAAGAAAAGAAAATCAAAGAATGTGGTTTGTGTTTTAAAGAATGCATGAGGAAGAAATAAGCTAAGGGGGGAAAGCTTACTACCTATGTTATCATACAAAGGGTACAAGTCTAAACTAACTAGCAACCTATGGGGAAAAGCAAAAGGCAAACAAAGATATCACACAAACGAGCTCCGCTCGTAAAGCAAACAAAATTGCTGGCGCAGGCCGAGTAGTAGAAAAGCGGTCCCACTATAGCCAAGGGGAGAGGATCACCCGAGTCAACCAAGCATTAGACCTTGCAAAAATGATCGGGCCATAGACAGGAGGAGCGAGTCCCTCTCAGCAACCAAGCTGTCACGAATCTAAAAGGAAAACGATGCGTGCGTACACCGAGCATCAATATCGAGCGACGTGATCTATAGGAAATGTGGGGGTCTGATTGCATGAACCCTTTTCCTGACATACTCGATAACAAGATCTTGTGCTAGTTTGGAAGCAAGCAACGCATAGCGTGCGCTTATCGAACAGACTCGATGAGACTAGGCGGGGGTTGATTGCTAACCCTTTCCGCATGACTTCCATGAGGACTTAACGGAGTGCCATTAAGGTCTTATTACACCGTGACTCCCTGTCGCAAAGCACAAATATAAACACACCAACAAAAATAGAGCCTCTTTCGAGGGCTTGGACAGATGAATGCATAAGTCCTACTTCTCATGTTACAGGATGATGCGAAAAGCGGTAAATTACGAGAAAAGATAAAATGAAACGGGATCAATACCAAACGGATTATGATCCGTAAAATGCAACATAATAAGAAAGAAAACCAGAGATCCCGCAAGCGAGCTAGCAAAGGGAAGAGCAAATAGTCAGCACGCCGATTAGCCATGTAAGCAACAAAGGTCGACATGGGCGTCGATCATAATCACAATACACCTGCAAGAGGAACAAGCAATCCAAACAAGCAGATATAAAGCAAGAGAAACGTGTCTCCAAGATGAGAACACAATGCGAGTGAATGAGATTGGGTCTCGCAAATAAAGCGAAACACTCAAGTAATAAGCTTCGATCGGTGACTATCCAAATGCCTTTCACACTAGCACACAAGTTAGAGATAACAAACATCACAATAGGAATTGCGTTATTGCATTATAACCTAAGAGAAAACGAACAATTAACGCACACATGAAATTGACAACAAATGTCAAGGGGAAAACAAACATGAATAACCTACAATCAATAAATACCAATCATATCATGAGATAGCACGTTTCACAAGCTTTCCGACGATATAAAGAACGTGCAAATCGGAGTTACGAGTAAAAAGATATGAAAGATTGAAGTTAGGAAGCAAACCAAGCAAAAAACACAACTATGTGTCGACCCGCAGAAACCATGCGTCGACATAAATAGGGAATGCGTCGACCTACAAGGAACTATGCGTCGACCTACAGGATCGTCCTGCACAAACCCGAGATAGGCAAGAAAGTCTATGCGTCGACCTGAACAAGGCATGCGTCGACCTACTGGGTCGGCCTACGCAAACCCGAGGGTCATCCGAAGGCTATGCGTCGACCTACCAAGGCTATAGGTCGACCTATACAGACAAAAACAGCAAAAAAACCAAATTCTCGCCCGAGCAAACTGAATTCAATAACGAACGTCATGCGAGCAATGGTAAAACAATGCAATTAAGGGCCAAAATCCTTCACTTTGTGCAACATACAAGATTCAATTCAAACATGAAATTAACACCAAAAGATATGCCAACAATCGACGTGTCGGTGTCGCACCAAGAACATGAATTAGCAATTATGAACATCGAAAGCAAGATCAAGCATTCACGATTAACCATGACTTCACATATCAATGAGTGCACAATTTAAACACCTTGTTAACAAACATTTCATGCTTTGGCAAATGTAAACAATAGCAATGAGTCGACATGCGACATGCTACAAGACATGAACAAGTATGGTGCAAGGGATAAAGAGAGATTTCAACCGATTCCGGATTTGATCGTTGTCAACAAGTAACAATAATTAAGGCTCAATAACCACAAGGCTCCGTGAATCCTCACTCAAAGATCTCAATTAAGCGTTTCAACAAACACTTATCATGCAACAACTAGAGTATAAACATTATGAACACAACATCAAGATTAACTCATCACCGAAATTCAAATTTATTCAATTAAGCACAATCATCATGTATCATCAATCAACAACTCATTATCTCATGCTAGAACTCGAAATTAAGCACAAACACTTCACACACTCAAAATATCAAACACTTAGCATGCAATTTATTGGATCATAAGCAACATGCATGTATCATCAACAACAATTCACCGGTAAATCTCAAATTCAATCAATAATCAAGATCAACACGAATCAACCAATCAACAAGTGATTATCATCATTAATTATCATAGATCTATCATCCACAATCAAAAATCATCATGATCAATGCCGAATTAAACAACAAAATCAATGATCTATCAAAGATCAACTTGAATTGTTAAATATTGATGAAGTTTTTGTGAGTTTTTGTGGTTTTGATCCAAGAAAATTGAGAGAAAGTGTTTTTTAGAATTTTTGGTGAATTGAAGTTATGAGAGAATATGAAAAAAAAAGATTTATATAGTATGAGTGGTGAAATGTCAAAAATGCCCTTAACTATTTCTTTTTTTACTCGTTTTTGGGGAAATGTGACTCGGTGCGAAATTCGGAAACGAGACTGATGTCAACTCGAAGATAACTAATTTTGTGGATCGTAGCCGCGAGAGCCGAGAATCGTCTCAATTAGATAAGCGATGAAGAAATTACGCGCGTTTGAATGACGAGAAACGTCGATTCATCTGACGCGACTATGCAGAATTTTGTGAGTACCGCTCAAAGAACTCGATAAACTCCATTTTCGGCTCGAAATCTGAACAAACATGTGTGACAATGAATCGAAGCTAACGAAATTTCCGAGGAAATTCCACTAGAATGGACTTCATACGATAAAAATCGAAGAAGTTATGAATTTTCAAACTTGTCGCGACATACCCGAAAACACACCTATCATTGAAAAATTACGACAATCTTCAAAATGCTGGGCATTTTCGGTGCATAATTGGTCGACGGCCCGAACATATGAAATCTCGAGAATAATGGCACGGAGCTCCAGTTAAATTTTCGAGCGAATACAACAAGCGGATCATGAGATACGGATTTTCTAAGGTTTGAAAACCTACATTCAACACCATTTTTACTGCAAACTCTCCAGTAATTTGCTAATTCGACCACCTTCCTCACATAATTGGTTTCTGAGCCAAACATGAAAGTTGTAGGGAACATCAAAACAGTCACGGCATCACGGGAACCAAGCTCATAACACCTTCCCGCTAAGACTTATGAATTTCTTCACATTATCATCGTATAAACCACATTTCACACCATATCTCCTTAAAACCATGAAAACTCTTTATTATTTTTCTTCCCTTTTTGAATGATGAAATAAACGTCTTGGATAACTTATAGCTTAAATAAAGAGGACAAATTTTGGGGTGCAAGAATATTCATTATATGTGTTAAGGGGACTTAAAACTCCAATTTCTCTTCATCTTAACCCTTCATAAAATTGTGTTGTAAAATCTTTAAAAAAAACTTCTATAAAACTTAAACAAATTTTCCACATACATAACAAAATCAAACTAAAGAACTCACAAAAATACAACAATGAAAGTCATATAAAGTAAAAAATAAATTATTTTCTAATAGTATGTAATTAATACAAAATTATTACTATATAGTTATCATATCATATTCCAAACCATCTAAAATACAAGTCTTAACATCAAACAAAAATAAAAGGATGAACCCTAAATCTACGCAAAATCACCCAAATCAAATGATAAATGATAAATACAAAACAAGAATGTAATATGAAAATTGAATAACTATAAAATTCCTGCAAATGAAAGTAGTAAATTCAACAATAATAACAAAATCATGATAATAAATAAAAAAATTGATTACGAGTGTGAAGAGTTTAAGATGAATTAATGGATGAGATGTAAAATCTTAATATTATGAAAATTTTATATTTTGAACTACTCTAAGGGATACAACCCACTTAATTGATATGCAAATTTAATAAATAAAAACTACTTATTTACTTATGTATGCTTTACAAAATTATGCATGATTATCTAGTGCATTGTATGGACAAATACTTAATGTTTAAAATCTGGACCAATGATCAGTTCGATTAAGGTACTAGGTCATTGGATCACTGATCAGACTAGTGGGTCACCGGTCATACCACATGGTTGTTGGTCAAATATATGAAAAAAATATAAATCTTAATTGAGATAAAATTGTGTGGTAAAATCTTTTAAAAAAACTTCTATAAAACTTAAACAAATTTTCCACATACACTACCAAATCAAACTAAAGAACTCACAAAAATACAACAATGAAAGTCATATAAAGTAAAAATAAATTCTTTTTTCTAATAGTCGGTAATACAAAATTATTATAATATAGTTATCATAACATATTCCAAACCATCTAAAATACAAGTCTTAACATCAAACAAAAACAAAAGGATGAACCCTAAACCTACGCAAAAATCACCCAAATCAAATGACAAATGATAAATGCAAAACAAAAACGTAATAGAAAATTGAATAACGATAAAAATACTTGAGCTAAAATACTAAGGAGGAGATATTGTTTTAGTTTTAAATTTCTTTTAGTTGCAAAATATGTTAATAAAAAAAGTGTAACTTGTCGGTTCAAATAAACTCACTAGTTCTTTGGTTTTCTGCTCGCCATATCCGGCCCTTTGGCCGTTCCAATCCGCCATATCCTTTGGTTGACAATCTGACCGATCGAGTTAGATTGAATTTTAAAACTCTATTAACACACTCATCAATACTGATCGAGTTAGATTGAATTTTAAAACTCTATTAACGCACCCATCAATACCGATCGAGTTAGATTGAATTTTAAAACTCTATTAAAACACAAAATACAATTGATTTATGAATTTATATTATAAAATATTTTAATTTTATAATATTGATGCATATATTAAAAACAAAAATAAAAAGTAAAAATGTTACGGGTCATGTTAAAAAAAAGCCCAAACTAAAAAAAGAAAACTGAGCTTTTTTGATTTATATAATAAAAAGAGGATTGATGTGTTAGATTAGGGTTTAGAAATATCTGAAAGTGAATTGCCAGAATGTCGAAGGAGTTGGATACCAACTTGCTAGGCGTCGTAAGACCGCCCTCGGAAAGCTGCGATGAAAGAGGAAAACGTCCGAAATTGGAAGAGGAATCCGAACCGGAGTTGGAATCCAAACCGGAATCTGATTCGGAACCAGAACCGGAGTTGGAATCCAAACCGGAATCTGATTCGGAACCAGAACCGGAATACATTGATTGGGATTATAGAACGATACCATATGAAGAGCTGGTTTATGAAGACTTCGCAAAACGGTTTGACGATTTCCCTCGCCCTTATTTTTTTTCGTGTTCCCGCTTTATTTATATGAATAAGGCTCAGAAGAAGCAAAACGAGGAAGAAGAAAAGGCAGTGGCTGATTATTTACGAGAATCTGCTAACATAAGTGTACGTTTCTCTCTTAATTCTCTTTTTAATTTTCTGTTTCACTTAATTTATTCTCTAATATTCTTATTCTGGATTGCGCAGCCCTTCGATGCTATCCCTGTTCCACCCTTAGCAAATAGACGTGCCAATAACTATCCCAAGCCTATGACTAGCTATGATTATCGTGGTGATCGTACCAATCGTCTTATCGAACTTTCCAAACTTTCTTTGGAAAAGTACAATGATGATCAGGTTCAAAACTATTTAACCACCAAACCAATATGTATGTATGTGTAATTGTATTCATACGGTAACTTATTTGTTGATATACTCTTGTTTTATTTAGGGTTCAAATTACCAGTTTCATAACTTTGTCAAAGCATGTCGACGTCGTCTTCCTCTTGTTACTTATTACATTACCTTTGAAGCAAAAGATGCTGCTACCCATGTTGATCCTTTCAATAGCCCAATTACAACTTTCCAGGCCCATGTCTGGAAACGGCCTACCAAAGTTGGACCGCCTGTGGTCCAATCATGTTCCATTAAACCCTAACTGACGCATGCATCATGGTAATAATGTTTGTTTACGTAATGATGCATGCATGCATATTTAGTATGTTTTATACTGTATTATTTTCTGTGTTAGTCAATTTTCTTAGAGACTTCTCATTGATAAAATTTGAAACTGGCAGTAGACTATACAAGCTAAGTTCCATATATCCTTTTCTTCAACATGTACTTATTGTATCCCTTCCTTTGAAAATTTGATTATGTGTTTTACTTTGAATTTGAATGTGCCACGGACGTGTGAATTCTTTCAAATAGAGTGAAGTGAAAAAAGACATTATCCTAGATAAGTTGAATGTATAACTTTGAGGCAGAATTTAAATAAATGCTAACATTCATATCACATGTGTCAACTGTCACTAAAACTAAAGACCCATGGTATGTATTAATTTTTTTTTAATAGGCAATGATATTAATAAGGAGTATAAGGGGTACTCCAAACCGAAAACAGGGCGGAAAACTTCTACCACTTAAAATAAGAAAGTGGAAGAATATTCCAAATGTGAAAATTACAATTTCCTTCTAACTTATAAGCAGACAAAAGCCAACCCCAAGAGTTATAAACTATCTCCGACATGCTCTCGGAGAAACTATAAGGTTCATTCTTGAAAATAAGCGCATTACGCCTATTCCAAATGCACCACACCGTGGCAAACCAAATAACCGCTACAATGGTCCTCTTAACATTGGACTTCACCTTCTCCGAGTTCCAAATGAACCCCACGAAATCCTCCACTGTAAAATTATCCAACGGGCCAAACCAATCAAAAATCCTCCTCCATAATAACCGGACAATATTGCAGCCCCCAAAAAGATGCTGAGTACTTTCCTCATCCAACAAACAGAACACACAGTTATAATCATCCAAGAAAATACCCCTCCTTTTAAGCTGGTCCTTCGTAGCGACTCTTCGTGACAAATACGCCAACCAAAAAAAGAATTTTCGGCGGCACTTTAATCTCCCACATAAACTCCAAAGCCTTCACTAAACGGTTGTTGAGAGGAGGGCCGGTTAGTTTACCTTTGAACCTTGAATAGCAAGAACTCACCGAGAAAATGCCGTCATTAGTGATATTCCAGCAGAAACTGTCCACAGCATTAAACTGCGGTACCACATGCTGAATGGCTTCTACCAGTTCCTACCATACAGCAACGCTGTTAGAACAGTCCTCCAAAAAGAAAACTAATCCTTTCCACTGCCAGCCTTGCTGTGTGAAAGAGCCAGCATCTGCGACTGTTAGGAAGTCGCGACTCGCCTTGACGAACAGCTCCACAAAAGCCTGGGACAGGGGCTGATCGGCAGCCCAGTTTCCGTACCAAAACGGGACAGCAACACCATTACCAATCTTACAAGAGACCGCACCTGAAAAATTATGATTCAAAAGAGAAAGATAATTATCGGATAAAAGAATGTCCCGCCACCATATAGAATCCTTTTTATCTATTACGGATTCATCGTCGATTAGAACCTTTGATTTAATGTTTCCGTATCTAGAGCTTAGAATACCCCTCCAAACCGCCTCCTCTTCCGTAAGAACCCTCCACTTCCATTTACTAAGCAAAGCTAAATTCAAAATCTCCACATTCTTTATACCCAAACCCCCTTCCTCCCGGGATTTGCACACGACATCCCAACTGACCCAATGAATAGGCCTTTTGGAATCGCTCCCGTTCCAAAGAAAATTGGATTGGATCGCTCGAATTTCCTTTAGATTCTTGGAAGGAGCTTTATAAAAGGAGAGAGTATAGATAGGCAAAGCGTTTAAAACTGAGTTAATTAAACAAACCCGACCCGCTATGTTGAGATTCACACCCTTCCAACCGGATAACCGACGCTTCAACATCACAAACAAATCCTTCCACATAGAGGTTTTCCTTGGGCTGTCTCCTACATAAACACCAAGAAACTTAAAAGGAAGTTTGTCCACTCTACAAGCTAAAAACATGGAAGCCGCCTCTAAGAAACCTTCACTCACATTAACACCATAAATATTAATTTTATAGAAATTAACCCGCAAACCCGACATCATCTCAAAGCCTCTTAAAATAACCTTCATGCTCCATAAGTTTGCGGTGTCTCCTTTCGCTAGAATAACCGTGTCATCGGCGAATTGTAACATATCAACACTCTCATCTTCATTGATCTTGAAACCTCTAAAGTCGCCATTAGCAATGGCCTTCCTCATTGACGCCGTTAGGACCTCCGTAGCCAAAACAAACAAAAAAGGGGACAAAGGATCTCCTTGCCGTAAACCCTTCTCTACCCTAAAAGAGAAAAACGTTGTTGCATTGCTTTGAAAGTTATCCTCTTATACAAACCCTTTTTAATAGGCAAATATATTAATAAGGACGATCGAACAAATGTAAAATTGTCTCGTTTTCAGCTCTGCATAAAGCACACAAGATGTCCACAGTCACACCTCTCGTACATAATTCATCCTTGGTTGGCACTCTTTTAAGGGTTAACCTCCATCCGAACATTGCAACATTCGAAGGGATTTTGAGACTCCAAATGAGCTTAACTACCTCCACCATCTGGCTGTCCAGTGGGCTCGACAAATCCTTGTTAACACGGGTATAGAAGGAACTCACCGTATAGGAGCCGTCATCGCATAAAGGCCACACGAAGACATCATCTTTTGAGGCAACAAGAACCTCACCTGCCAGCAAAATTTTAAACTCTATGTATTTTTATTTTTTTTCACACAATCCAAATTGTCATAACTTACAAGCCCTATTTAAAATTAAGTTTCATGCCCCCTCTTCCAACTTGACCCCTATTACATACTTTTTTTATAATTTAGCCATTGGTAGGTACTGTGTCATGTGTTTGAACATTTAATTTCCGTGTTGGGTAATATCGATATTTAATTTTGTTTTGAATTTCCATGTTGGGTTATATCCATATTTAATTTTGTTTTGTCTTTAAACGGAGTCCCCGTAAATAGACTCCTTTAAATAGAGTCCTGCATCTTGGATCATATTGGAGATTTCTACGAAGGAGAGAAGAGCAATCAAGGGTTTGGAAAAGGGAGATCTTCAAGAGCGGAAGCACTTGAAGATTGAAGCAATCCTCATCTCTTGTAATGTTTACAATTGCCTTTGTAGTTTTCTTAATTAATTATCATCCATTCTAGGTTGAGCTCACAAGGTTCTTGGTGCAAAATTTAGTTGTTAAGGAATTAAAATTGAATCTTAGTGCCAAATTGATTTTCCGCTAAGGAATTAGGGAAAATTATATTGAGAATTGATACTTAATCATATTAACGAATCTTTCGTAAGACAGTTGTTACATGAATTACAAGGCGATTCATACATATACCTTAGCATATTTTCTCATACTTGTACCAAGTCAATTATTACTTATTGCTTATTTTAAATATTGTCATTTTAAGTTAATCAAACCAACAAAAACCTTACCTGATGACCTTTTGTTCAATTGAATTCTAATTCTCACTTATATTACCTCAGCAGTCCTCGAGATCGATACTTGGATAATCTCCACTTTAATAACTACATCGGTAAAAATTAGTACACTTGCTATTTTCCGATCAAGTTTTTGGCGCCGTTTCCGGGGACTACAAAAATATAAGTCAATTTGTAATTCAATTGAAATTTTGTTGCTCTGCAACCAAAATTTTCCTTTCTGTATTTTGATTTGTTGCTACTAATAATTGTCTAATCTGTGGATGCGAGGTAAGACCTCAGCTGTGTTGTACCCCAAAATTTGCCCGGTCAATTCATGTCTTTTAATTCATCAAGGATCAAAATTAAGAATCATGGGGTTTGACATTCCTATTGTCAAACCTGCGTTCTTATAGAATATCCTGAGTTAAAATGAGGGTTAAGGTCAGAAGATGTTTGAGCTCAGTCATCTATCCCGTTTTTGAGGTTTTTTAGTCCGTTTCACAATTGATCATATGCCTTAGGATTTTTTTGGTTTGATTATTAATTTCTGGTTTGATCATTTTGCATTATTTTTAACTATTATTGCGTGATTATTAATTTTAATAAGATTATTATTATTAGTTTAAATTATTGTTATTTGTCTTTCTATTTTATAATTATTAGATTTTTCTTGATCATTTTTAATATTAAATAAAATACAATAATCATGAAATAAAAAAAAAAAGAAAAGAGAGTTTGTTGGTAAACATCCAAGGGCCCAAGAATGCAAAAGAAACGTGAAAATGGCAAGGGGTAATCCATGAAAGGAAAATCTTGATTCTTGAAAGGATTTGGAGTGAGAATCATTGACCTAATACAGCATATATAAACTAACGATTGCAGACAAAAGGGGAGGAGGGCCGCGGAGAAAAAAAAGAAGGATTGCAGCACAAAACAACTATGGCCGAACACAAAAAAATTCAATGAAAACTGAAATTTGATTTTGTTGTTGCAGGGCGATTCACTTGGTTTTGATGATTCAAACACGGTCCAGGAGCATCATTGAATCGATTCCAATTGCTAGCAAGATTCGAAGCGCTCAGAATTCCCTACAATTGGCCACGGTTTCGTCAAACTTTCTTAATATCGATTACGTTCTTTCATGCGTTGTAATTGAATTTTGTTCATGTATTTGTGTTCATATTGATGTTTATGATCTTTCTGGAGATTTAATTTGATTTTGGGGCTGTTTTGCAAGAACTACCATAGTTAGGGTTTTAGGACTTCGAATTAGGAACCATGGATAGAAAAAAAATTGGACAAAATTAACAGTACTATTGAATTCGGAAGGTGTCTCTTAGTTAATATGGATGTTTAATTTAGATTTATTTGGATTATATGATGAATTTGGAAATTGCAGGGATATGGCTACACATACAAACCGTTGCCATAGGTATGCGTTTTTTTTCTATTTTACGAAGAAGAAGAAGTGCAGAGTTCTGGGCGCGTGATTGCTTGCAATTTAAAATTTTGTTTTTTATTATATTGCAATTGCTTCATTAAAATGACAACTAGCGAATCCAGCACAGTTGGCAAGAGGCATGTATATGTGACCATAAGGGCGCAGGTTCGATACCTGGCGTCTCCCCTTATTTTTACACAATTTCCTGCATATACAAACTTCCGGATCCGGTGTTGCTCCTGCGTACGCGTCTATGTTATACCCTCATTCACACGGCCACAGATCACACCAACGTCCAGATCTAAGGCATCAAAGGCTAAGGGCTACCATACACCTTCAATAGCCCCCCACACAGGATCGAAGCCAGGTTTCTTTTATTTATTTTTATATTATTTACATATTATTTATTGATTGTTTAATTATAATTAATATGTATATAATTTATTTATTTATTTTTAGTTAGGTTTAAAATACAATTAGGATTAGGTTAATGACTAGGGTTTGAAATTATTTTCCCGATTATTTCGATTATTCGATTTAATTTGTTTAATTAATTTAATTACAAAAAAACCACAACAAACCCTAGAAAGGTCATATATATATTAGGATTCGCCCAATCCCATTAATTACCTGGCTAAGATTTTAGGATTCAATTTATTATTCGTTCCGACTAAATCTATTGGTCGCGATGGTTAATAATCGATTAATTTAATTAATCAAATCCTATAAATTAAAATACACATTATTTTGCTAAATGGTTTTAACCATCTTATTGGTTATGATGATTAGCATACCTTTTAATTTGTTATTATTTGTAACCGTATTAACCGGTTATGAGAGGTAACAATACAAAATACAATTCACAACAATAATAAAACACATTAATCCATTATTAGTGATAATCGAATCAATCGATTTGAATTGGTAATGGTGCAAACCTCCTAATCTTTTAACTATGGTGATCAAACCTATTGATCATCGCGGTTAATAGTGCCATATCAAATCAGGGTTGTACGCCCGAAACACTTAAAATACATCAAATCACAAACCACACCACAGATTTTCATCTCTGCGATGTTCATAACTACGATAAGGTAATTCAAAATACCTTCGAACTTCGCATTTCAAAACCACTTCAAACCATTCAATTCAAATTCTAAGGCGTACAATCCTGTGCCCCGAACTACGTTGACTCTGATTCTCCCTAAGGAGATACGTAGGCACTTGGCAACGAGGCGAGTCCCCCTCTTCCAAACTCTAATCATGTTCATATAATTAGCCTTTCAACTCTATTAACTGTCTGTCATCTTTCTTTATCTTTTGCCATAAACTTTTATCTTTGAATGTTAGCCTTTAGGAAAGGGTTGAGGGTGCCTAACACCTTCCCTCGACCTGAATATAGTATCTTACCCCGATCTCTCAACTGCGTAAGGTTTCCTATTCGCCTTGGTAGAATAGGTGGCGACTCTCTAAGTTTAAATTTTAGGCAGGTTGCTACAGCTGGCGACTCTGCTGGGGACACACTTAACGGTGAATTACTATGCTCCTAAGGCTTGAGAGGGTTTAGGTTTAGGTTTGTGGCAAACGGTTTAGGTTTTTGGCGAAATTTTTAGGGTTTGGCTAATACGCCAAAAATTAGGGTTTATTTATTTTTGTAAATATCTATTTTTTAAATTTTTTGTTATTCATTTATTTGTGAATATATATTTTTAAATATTCGCTGCTTTAATATATTGTCTAAACTATAAGCGGCCGGATTTCGAGGTTAGTATAAATATTTAAATTTTATTTATTTATTTTCCTCTGCGATTTCATTACTGCAATGTAATTAAATATTTATTTAAGTGAATATTCTATTTCTATTGCATCTGTTGGGTATATTATATTGTTGTTAAAACCTAAGTGTGGGAGTTAACTTTGAGACCAAAAGGGGACATGAATCGCCTTACGAGTCTCACTGATAACTCCACTCGGAGTGGGTTAGGTATTCGGAAAGGTCCGAAACGAAGCTTGACTTTGTGGAGGGCTGGACTGGATACTTAGCTGATCTCTCCGGGAACCTACCCCAAAAATTCGAACCTCATGGATAAAATGAGTTGTTCCAAAATCCGAAGAGACGAAAAAGTCTCGGAGGCTACGAACGACCCCATGAGACCTTCTAGAACACTCCCAAAAAAAAGGGTAGGCTCCCTAGAGCCGCTACGTCGAACCTATGAACCTAGGACTTTTGTGCTGCTGTTTTCTTCATATGTTTGCAATTTATATACTTCGAATATCCATGTGTTTCGATTTTGCAGGTATCCCCACGTGGTCCCTAGCCTGTAGGGACTCTAATTTCTAAAGATCATGTCTTTCCCACGAAGGACATCACCATCTATGCATCCCTTAGCCTGTAGGGATTTTATTTTTATATCCTCGTATTCTTGCAAATACGTGTCCTTCCCACGAAGGACATCTTCGCTTACGCACGTCGATTGGCTTCTCGATAGCCATGAGACTAAGTGACTGTCATGAACAGTCACTCCGCGCCCGCATCTACGCACTCCCTAACCTGTAGGGATTTTACTTTTATATCCTTGTATCTACAACTGCGTGTCCTTCCCCGAAGGACATTTCCATTAACACACGTCAATTGGCCTCTCGATGGCCATGCGATTCAGTGACTGTCTTGAATGGTCACCCCGTGCTTACTCCTACGTGCTCCCTGGCCTATAGGGATTTCCTTTCACACCCGTGTGTTTTCACAACGACGCGTCCTTCCCTGAAGGACAACTTCACTAGCATGCGTTCGATTGGCCTCTCGATGGCTATGAAATCTAGTGACTGTCCTGAACGGTCGCTCCATGCTTATTCCCGCGCACCCTCTAACTTGTAGGGTTTGGATCTCCATTTACAGATCACATCCCTAGCCTGTAGGGATTTCTCTTCGTCCATACTGTCCTTAGATAGGTTGTGTTTCGCATAGAGGACCTTCCCACGAGGGACAAATTCATTGGTACACGTTGATTGGCCTCTCGAAGGCCATGAGATTTAGTGACTGTCTTGAACGGTCACTAGCCGCTATCTTCTGCATACTCTCGAATCCAAGGGATTTCCCTTAGCACGTCATAACATTTATCCTGCAAAGGTTCCAAGAGGGTCTAATGTCGCCTCTAAGGCTATCCCTGGGATTACACGTCACACGTCCGCATTGCATTGCATATAAGGAGTTACAATAGACAAAAAAATAAAAGATTCCTTTGCATACGCATGCATTCGCATTTTCATGCGTTCATACATTTGCATTCACATTCATATTTCTACCTTTGCCCGCATCCGTACCAACCGTGCTAGCCGATTTCCTGAGACTCGCAAAAAAAAAAAATCAAAGGATCGTATTCTATGGAGAAAGGAGGATAGATTGAGAACGACCTTAGTCTTACTAAGAAAAAAAAGGACGTCTTCCACTACGCCAACCACGTGTTCATGCCTTTGTCAAAACAAGATTACAAATACAACAAAGGTTATCATCGAGTAAGGATTAGTTCAACAAAGAGTTCCCTCATAAGATACACTCAAGATGTGTCTAATCATAAAGGGGTTCATCTCAGAACATATCAAACTTTCGAGGACGCTCCACGATAACCTGGGGGCAAGGGTCAGTCCAGCTGGGGCAATACCCCGAGCAAAGATGCATGACTACAATGGAGGGAATGCGACGTATGTCAGCCCCACACCCAAAGAAAAAAGGGTCATAGGTGATACCATCCTCAGGAGAAGCAAAAGAGGTTCAGTCAAAGGAAACTCATGAAGTTCCGATATGACGAAAACCCACTGCTAACGATTTATTCCCGCCAGTATGACATGTCCGAAGAAAGTTCGAGGTTGCCCTCACTTCTACAAGTTTGAGAATCTAAGGAGTGAAACAAGGTCAGTGGATCTACAAAGGAGATTATCCCTAGGATCAATAGGTGTTTACCATGCTCACAATTTCAACTTTACAATCGCTAAGTGTCACTCAGGATAAAAGTTGTACCTTCGGATTAACAATTCTAATGGGATGACCATGCAGGTTTTGGAATCAATTCATTCACTTCATTCACTCACTACCACGACTTTCCAGTCACACACTTCTATTTTTAGGGTTATTAACAAACTTGAGGGAGAATGACGAATACAAAAAACTAAGTCCAGCTAAATATATGCTTTCAAAGTAAGACCGAGCCGAGGATGTACAGGCATTGTTTCATTTCCCAAACAGTGGAGATATAAGGATGTTAATCCCTCGTTACCCCCTCGAGCCAGGAGTTGGAGTTTGTTTCTACTTTTCGAATAAACCTTGATTTCAACCAGGGGTAGGGTAGATTTCAATTAATTCAATGGGGTATTTTGGTTGTCAAGAGAATCAGTCAATCCAAGCATAAGGTTCAAGCATATCTTCTTCCGCGCATTCATCCAAGATTGAGGAAGCAATGGAGGTAACATTTACAACACCTTCTTCCTCATTACATTATTCAAGATCGAGGAAGTATCAAAGGCGAAGCTTACAAATCAAAATCAACATAGCAGTCACAATATTCAATATCCAAGGATCAATCTCAAAAGGAGTATTCAAAAGAAAAAGGAGAAAAGCGCCCGCTAAGTCAAAAATTCCATGAAAAAAAAAACGACTTAGGCAAAATTTAGGGCATCCCGATGGATCAAATTCAAAAGAATTGGTTCATGCAAAAATAAGGGATAAAAACAAAGGCTAAATACAATGGATAGTTTGGTGACTGCTAAATCATCAAAACTTCGCATCCATGCTTGGATCTTCACAATATTTTCATCAATGCTTGGATCTCTATTAAAGCTTCTGCTCAACATCGAAACTGAAACGATTCTCCTGCAAACAAAGCACATCCATTGGATTAGTAGAATTTTTAGGATCTGGAGAACATCAAGGAGAAAGGGGTGGGATAAAAAAAAAATTTTGAGCCTTATATCCATTGTTTCTTAAAACATGAACCAGGCCAAGTTACAACATTTAAAAGTCCTAATTGAGGCAAGGTTAACCATGAAAGCATATTAAGCAGGATCTGTTATACTGACTCCTATGTTTGTTAAAACTACTTCTAATCACTATGCTTCTTCAAGCATTCTTTCCAAAACCATCCAGTCCTAATTCATAACGGACTTCGATTTCAAAAACTGGCATACGCATTCCATTGGAGCTACTTCTCAAAAAGTACAACACCATCTACGAGTATACACTTAGCATCGAGGAAATCTCGAAATGGGTTAATCAAAGGTGATCATTTCTAATAAAGACCCTGGAGTCGGGGGGAACCACATCTAGGGGGTTCTCCTAAACAGGGGCAAAAATTTCAAGGAGCACAGGGGCATACAATCGAACATCCTATTAACTAGGGGCAGTCTTCCTAAGGTTCAATCGACTTGGGGCACATCTCAAAGCAATCTCAAACAGGGGCATGTCAGACATGGGAAGAATTCAAATTCAGAGGATAGAACACTATGGATAACCTTCCATGACCTGGAGATCAGGGGCACACCCTTCAATCTAAACATCGAAGCATATGACAAGGCTATGCCCTGGGGCACTTCCTTCATAAGCATCTTTCTCCATGAAAATACTGGGGCAATGGATATCAAATCCGCAAGACACACGACAAAAGGAAAAAGGCGTTCTCGCACTTTACAACATCCGACAAATCTTTCTCCTAACTACGGTCTAAAAAAAAAACAGTATTGGGGAATCGCGCTAGCATCCAACAACCCATAACTTCAGCAAGCTATATACGCTTTTGGTTATTAATAACCTACCATGGGAGCATCATACAAATACATACAAATCATGCATTACATACATTGGTTGATACATTACACCGTAACTTTTATGTGGTCTTCTTTAAGATAAATCTCACGATCCTTTCTAGGAGCCTCCTCAAATAGTCTTATTCAGGACGAATTATCACCACTTCCAAGAACCTCTTTAGGTAGTCTTTTTCAAGACATTCTTTTCTAAAAAACCTTTCTAGGTAGTCTTCTCTAAGACAAATTGCTACCATGTCGAAAAATCATTTCAGATAGTCTTCTTTAAGACAAACATTCACATCCATTCAAAAGACCTTTTCAGGTAATCTTACAGAAGACATTATTTCGTTCCACTCATTACGTCAACCAAACATACGCATATGCATAAGCGTACATAAACATTACAAAGCCAGCATAAGCATAGTCAGGGTATAGGTGCAAGCATGGAGTAAACAAGCTCAATGGGTTTAAGGAGATAAAATCTCGGGATTGCATCATCATTAACATGCATACATACGCATGAGCATTAGCATATACATAAAAAATTTTTATTGGCAATCCAAACCATTTCAAAGTTCAGTCCTCGTCCTGGCAAATCCTTGCAAAGTCCAGTTCTCGCGTGGTAGTCAGTCCCCGTCTGACTATTACATCAAAATTCAGATCACACTACAAAAGCCTAGTCTCCAACCCTCGTGTTGTGAAAGGTGTATTTTCTCCGACCCTCGAGTCATGAGTCTCCAAACAGGTGAATCTTTTTCATGCAGGTAAGTTGGCTAGAACTATAGCAAATGATTACTCTTATGCAGGTACGCTTGTCAGAACCATGGCAGGTATTTCTTTCGGTGCAGGTGAAATTTGCCCGAACCAGGGCAAATGATCCAAATTCTACATAGGTAAATTTCGCGACAACACTCGCGAATAACCCTATTGGTGGTACAGGTAAATTCTGCGATAGCATTCGTAGATAACCCTGATAATATAGGTAAATTTCGCGACGACACTCGTGGATAACCCTATTGGTGGTACAGGTAAATTCTGCGATAGCATTCGTAGATAACCCTGATAATATAGGTAAATTTCGCGACAACACTCGCGAATAACCCTATTGGTGGTACAGGTAAATTCTGCGATAGCATTCGTAGATAACCCTGATAATATAGGTAAATTTCGCGACGACACTCGTGGATAACCCTATTGGTGGTACAGGTAAATTCTGCGATAGCATTCATAGATAACCCTGATAATATAGGTAAATTTCGCGACAACACTCGCGAATAACCCTATTGGTGGTACAGGTAAATTCTGCGACAACACTCGCAGATAACCCTGGTAACATAGGTAAATTTCGCGATAACACTCGCGAATAACCCTATTGGTGGTACAGGTAAATTCTGCGATAACACTCGCAGATAACCCTGATAACATAGGTAAATTTCGCGACAACACTCGCGAATAACCCTATTGGTGGTACAGGTAAATTCTGCGATAACACTCGCAGATAACCCTGATAACATAGGTAAATTTCGCGACAACACTCGCGAATAACCCTATTGGTGGTACAGGTAAATTCTGCGACAACACTCGCAGATAACCCTGGTAACATAGGTAAATTTCGCGACAACACTCGCGAATAACCCTATTGGTGGTACAGGTAAATTCTGCGACAACACTCGCAGATAACCCTGGTGACATAGGTAAATTTCGCGACAACACTCACGAATAACCCTATTGGTGGTACAGGTAAATTCTGCGATAACACTCGCAGATAACCCTGGTGAAACAGGTAAATTCTGCGATGATATTCGCCGATAACCCTGTCGGTGCAGGTGAACTTGCTAGAATTATAGCAAGCAATCCTATTGGGGTCCAAACTGCGATGTAACTTGCCAGAACTATGGTAAGTGAGAGGTACAAACTGAGAGTAGCTTGCCAGAACTATGGTAAGTGAGAGGTTCACAAACTACGAAGACTTACTAGAACTATAGTAAGTAAGGGGTTCACAAACTGCGAAAACTTACCAGAACTATGGTAAGTAAGGGTTCACAAACTACGAAGACTTACTAGAACTATAGTAAGTGAGGGGTTCACAAACTACGAAGACTTACTAGAACTATAGTAAGTGGGGGTTCACAAACTGCGGAAGCTTGCTGACCATAGCAAGCCAATTACACAACCAACAGAAGGTCCTCGCTTTTCCTTTTCAGGAACCTTTCCAGGAAGTCTTCTTCAAGACGTATTCCATCCTTTCTAGGAGCTTTTCCAGGCATACAAGATTTTTAAACCGTTCTTCAATTGGGTTTATCACGTTAGTCCCTCGGCAGTGATATCTTCCAAAACATCATCAATAAACAATCAAAGGTGCTATCTTTCTTTTTAGAATTACTAACATACTTCGATTAATGTAACTAACAATCATGCATCATTTCAACTAACTAACATCATTCATACATTACGCATATACATACATGGCTCTCATTTATTTTGAGAAGCTCACTGCATCATACATTACATGCATCATAACATTGCATAAAATTCAGGTTGCCTTTTTAGGCTATGCTACAATCAAATCACCTGGTTCCTTCCAAAAGGTGTTTGCTCCATACTCTGAAAAATGGTATTCACCTCGGGTGGCATCTTCAAGCCCATCTCCTCCCACAGAACTTCTGCCTAACAAATGCAAATTTCAGGGCACTTCAGTGTTCAATCATCTTCTACCTTTAGATCACGATAGGCAGACGTGCCTATCTGACTCTTCAGGTTTAAGAAGATTGAACAGGGGCAGCTGTTGTACCCCAAAATTTGCCCGGTCAATTCATGTCTTTTAATTCATCAAGGATCAAAATTAAGAATCATGGGGTTTGACATTCCTATTGTCAAACCTGCGTTCTTATAGAATATCCTGAGTTAAAATGAGGGTTAAGGTCAGAAGATGTTTGAGCTCAGTCATCTATCCCGTTTTTGAGGTTTTTTAGTCCGTTTCACAATTGATCATATGCCTTAGGATTTTTTTGGTTTGATTATTAATTTCTGGTTTGATCATTTTGCATTATTTTTAACTATTATTGCGTGATTATTAATTTTAATAAGATTATTATTATTAGTTTAAATTATTGTTATTTGTCTTTCTATTTTATAATTATTAGATTTTTCTTGATCATTTTTAATATTAAATAAAATACAATAATCATGAAATAAAAAAAAAAGAAAAGAGAGTTTGTTGGTAAACATCCAAGGGCCCAAGAATGCAAAAGAAACGTGAAAATGGCAAGGGGTAATCCATGAAAGGAAAATCTTGATTCTTGAAAGGATTTGGAGTGAGAATCATTGACCTAATACAGCATATATAAACTAACGATTGCAGACAAAAGGGGAGGAGGGCCGCGGAGAAAAAAAAGAAGGATTGCAGCACAAAACAACTATGGCCGAACACAAAAAAATTCAATGAAAACTGAAATTTGATTTTGTTGTTGCAGGGCGATTCACTTGGTTTTGATGATTCAAACACGGTCCAGGAGCATCATTGAATCGATTCCAATTGCTAGCAAGATTCGAAGCGCTCAGAATTCCCTACAATTGGCCACGGTTTCGTCAAACTTTCTTAATATCGATTACGTTCTTTCATGCGTTGTAATTGAATTTTGTTCATGTATTTGTGTTCATATTGATGTTTATGATCTTTCTGGAGATTTAATTTGATTTTGGGGCTGTTTTGCAAGAACTACCATAGTTAGGGTTTTAGGACTTCGAATTAGGAACCATGGATAGAAAAAAAATTGGACAAAATTAACAGTACTATTGAATTCGGAAGGTGTCTCTTAGTTAATATGGATGTTTAATTTAGATTTATTTGGATTATATGATGAATTTGGAAATTGCAGGGATATGGCTACACATACAAACCGTTGCCATAGGTATGCGTTTTTTTTCTATTTTACGAAGAAGAAGAAGTGCAGAGTTCTGGGCGCGTGATTGCTTGCAATTTAAAATTTTGTTTTTTATTATATTGCAATTGCTTCATTAAAATGACAACTAGCGAATCCAGCACAGTTGGCAAGAGGCATGTATATGTGACCATAAGGGCGCAGGTTCGATACCTGGCGTCTCCCCTTATTTTTACACAATTTCCTGCATATACAAACTTCCGGATCCGGTGTTGCTCCTGCGTACGCGTCTATGTTATACCCTCATTCACACGGCCACAGATCACACCAACGTCCAGATCTAAGGCATCAAAGGCTAAGGGCTACCATACACCTTCAATAGCCCCCCACACAGGATCGAAGCCAGGTTTCTTTTATTTATTTTTATATTATTTACATATTATTTATTGATTGTTTAATTATAATTAATATGTATATAATTTATTTATTTATTTTTAGTTAGGTTTAAAATACAATTAGGATTAGGTTAATGACTAGGGTTTGAAATTATTTTCCCGATTATTTCGATTATTCGATTTAATTTGTTTAATTAATTTAATTACAAAAAAACCACAACAAACCCTAGAAAGGTCATATATATATTAGGATTCGCCCAATCCCATTAATTACCTGGCTAAGATTTTAGGATTCAATTTATTATTCGTTCCGACTAAATCTATTGGTCGCGATGGTTAATAATCGATTAATTTAATTAATCAAATCCTATAAATTAAAATACACATTATTTTGCTAAATGGTTTTAACCATCTTATTGGTTATGATGATTAGCATACCTTTTAATTTGTTATTATTTGTAACCGTATTAACCGGTTATGAGAGGTAACAATACAAAATACAATTCACAACAATAATAAAACACATTAATCCATTATTAGTGATAATCGAATCAATCGATTTGAATTGGTAATGGTGCAAACCTCCTAATCTTTTAACTATGGTGATCAAACCTATTGATCATCGCGGTTAATAGTGCCATATCAAATCAGGGTTGTACGCCCGAAACACTTAAAATACATCAAATCACAAACCACACCACAGATTTTCATCTCTGCGATGTTCATAACTACGATAAGGTAATTCAAAATACCTTCGAACTTCGCATTTCAAAACCACTTCAAACCATTCAATTCAAATTCTAAGGCGTACAATCCTGTGCCCCGAACTACGTTGACTCTGATTCTCCCTAAGGAGATACGTAGGCACTTGGCAACGAGGCGAGTCCCCCTCTTCCAAACTCTAATCATGTTCATATAATTAGCCTTTCAACTCTATTAACTGTCTGTCATCTTTCTTTATCTTTTGCCATAAACTTTTATCTTTGAATGTTAGCCTTTAGGAAAGGGTTGAGGGTGCCTAACACCTTCCCTCGACCTGAATATAGTATCTTACCCCGATCTCTCAACTGCGTAAGGTTTCCTATTCGCCTTGGTAGAATAGGTGGCGACTCTCTAAGTTTAAATTTTAGGCAGGTTGCTACAAGCTGAACTTCTTTTTGACGCAGAACCAGAAAGATCATTGCGTACCAGACTCCGTGAAGCCAGGCAAGAAAGACCGGAAACATCAAAAGCAACACTGACAGTTTCTGAATCTGAAGAAGAGGAAGCAATTTCGGTTCATTCAGAACATTCAGACACCGAGTCTGAAATCATGGCTGCAGATCCACCTCCAGTGGAGAGACTTCTGGGTGATTATGGAGGAACAAATGCTCCAACTGGACGGTTGACAATAGTAAATCAACCGGTCAATGTTGCTCATTTTCAGTTGCACCCTTCAACGATCCAGCAACTCGAAAAGAGACCTTTTTCGGGAAAAATCAATGAAGATGCAAATAAGCATTTACAAAGATTTCTCACGATGACCACGTCGTTAAAAATTGAAGGAAACTCTGAGGAAGCGAAAAAGTTGGTAATGTTTCCCTTTACCCTTTCAGAAGATGCTGAAGAGTGGTTCTACTCTTTACCTGCTGGGAGCATTACAACTTGGCAACAGATGGAGACGACATTTCTCAACGAGTATTTTCCTGCTTCTGTGTATATCCGTAAGAGGTATGACATAGTAAATTTTAAACAGAAGGAAGGAGAATCACTTGGAGATGCATACAAGAGGTTTAAACGATTATTAGTTGCATGTCCTACTCACAATATGGATGCAACTGAACAGATGCAGAACTTTGTGAATGGCCTCAAGATGAAGACTAAGCAACTCATTGACACAGCTGCCGGTGGCTCATCTAATTTTACAACAGCCACTGGTATCAAGAAGATCATTGAAGCCATTGCTGCGAATGAGCATTTGGAATTATATGACCGTAGTGTAAGCCAGCCGGAAGGGATGATTGATTTAAAGTTGGCTAATCAAGTTGTGAAAATGGAAGACCAAATTGCAGCTGAAGTCGAGAGAAGACTCAAGAAGATTACTATTGAGACTCAAACTGTGGCTCAAGTTCAACCGGCTCAGACGGTCAGTTGTGAGATATGTAATGGCCCTCACCAAAATGTGTATTGTTTTGCAACTCCTCAACAAATTGAAGAGATCAAGTTCTTGAAGCAGAACAATCCTTATTCTAACACCTATAATCCGGGATGGAAAAATCATCCAAACTTCTCATGGAAAGATCAACAACAAGTTCCTCAAAAGGCAGAATGGGAAGTAGCTATTGAGAGACTGGCCGGACAATGTTCTCAGTTTCAAGAAGAGACAAGAAACAACCATAGGAACTGTTATACCCCAAAATTTGCCCACATATTTTTCAAGAAAACTCCAATCTGAAAATTAAGGGTCTCATATGATCATGGATTTTTATTTCAACAAATATCCTGACATATGAAATACTTAGTTTTTAGAATTTTTCTTATACAGTAATTTGGCTTGCAGTTGAATTTATTCTTACGCAAACGCCACATACTGTGTATTACTTCACACATGCTATTTATTTATTTACAGATAAATGGTACTGACACAATTGGTACAGAGTTAAATTTTTTTGCAGGCGCAGAATCAGGAAACTCAGACTGTACTGGTAACAGTATATATTAGTTATTTATTATTTATTATGTCTGTGTTTTTTCTAACAAGTCATGTAAATAAACTTTCATTTTTCACATAAAACAAAAACAAAAAACAACAGAAAAAGAAAATTAACTTTGACTGTTGATTTTTCACTCTAACTGCTACATCAATACCTGAACAGTCAGTTGACAGCCAAACTGCTGGCAGTACAATTCACAGTGTTTTGTACCATCAATCAAATCAATTTTTCACAATTCAAATTTCCAAGATTTTTGTGTTAGAAGTCTTCTGAATATCACGCGATTAGCAGAAACTCAGCACTGCACAAAAATCAGGTATGCTTAACTGTCTCCTACACAAACAGTCCCTAATCAGGGTTTTTCTTGTTTTTACAGGAGCAACAAGTTTTTGAGAGCTCAAATGGATTTCATACACATCCATATATCTCAAAGTACCATCATACAAATTTTCAAACTTCAATTCACTCAGACGCACCGTCAGCAGCTCAAACAGTCAACAGACGACCCGTTTGACCAAAAAGTCAACAGACAGTCAAAAATGAAATTTTTTGTCAAAGTCCATATTTTGTCAAAGGATTCATCATTTGATCATTGGATGATCATAATTCATCAAGGAAAGATCAAAAATCAACAAAACCCTAAGATTCAAAATTAGGGTTTTTGCCTGAAAAGTCAACTCAACTTTGACTGATCATAACTCTCTCATCCTTCATCCAAAAAATTCAAACCAAAGCTTGTTTTGAAGGAAATTCAATTATCTTTCAAATGCCATTGATCCCATGGTCATTGGATTCACCATTTGAAAAATATGATCAAAGACATTACAGGTCATTTTCAAAGTCAACAAAAAGACACTTTTTTCAAAAGGACACACAAGGAGCTTCAAAAATCATTTTGACATGAGACCAAAGGCATTGGTTAGAGGACTCTTTGAGGTTTCCAAAAAGTGCAAGATCTCCTTCATATGACAAAAATTGAAGGATTTACACCTTGTTGAAGTTGGCTAAATTTTGGGAAAATACATGAAATCAACATTTCTCAAAAATGTATTTTTTCCAAATGGGGCCAAGTTTTCAGCATTCAAACATCTTTGCCATGTTATAATGGGCCTCCCACGACCAAGACTAAGCCCATACCTTTTTTATCCATTTTTTGCATGATTTTATCTTATTTTAAGATTAAAATTAAAAGGAAAATGCATGGATAAATGGTAGCTTACAATTCAAGCATGACTCATCAAAGAATCTCCATTTTTCTGCAGCCAAATGAAGTACAAGGCAAGTGCATTGAAGGAGAGCAAGACTTGGTCAAGTTTTCAAAGATTTTTAATATTTAAAAATCAAACTTTCAACAAAGCAATCAATGCTTTTAGCTTCACTTCCAAGCAGCCCTTGGCCTATAAAAGAAGTGGAATACATCAACAACAAGAACACACACGAAATATAGCAAGAGCAGAGCAAGAAACCTCACAAAAATTCTCAAAATTTCCATACACTTTGTAATTTTCGAATTCCATATTCCAATCAATATCAATACACATAATCACTTTCAATCATCCTCTAAGGTGGTATAGAGTAAGAATGAACTCATAATATTGTCCTATAAGAGTTATAATACGTGCATAGTGTTCTTCATATTCATACATAATCAATTTTTCGTTTTCATATACCTAATCAATATCAATGTAGTCTAATCACTCTAACGTGTTCATGAGGTCCCATAAGGTATATCTGGGCCCTAACATGCTAGCTCCCACGTGAGAATCACCCCATGCCATTAACAAGTGCTCATGCGTGTTCAAACTTCAACTTCATCGAACCCATGGTTACAGCGCTCTAACAATGAAACTAACACCACCAATGAACTCCCAGCATGCCATTTAGTGGATCTGGGTTGTTCTTGTTGATTTCCTCTCACGTTTTTGCAGGTTCCTAAAAGCATGGAAAAAGCAAGAAAAATCCGCAGGTAATTTGGCTGCTAAATCCGCAGCAATTTTATTTTCTATTTTTATTTTAATTTCTTTGTTAAATTAATTAAAAATAGTTTTAAAAATCCAAAAAATACACAAAAAATATTTTTAGACTTCTAAAATAATATATTATTTTCTGAAATAAAAATATTTTATTTTTCTTCAAAATTTCAATATTTTGCATAATTAATTAGTATATATTTATATATTTGCTTTTTAATTATTCTAACCAATCAAAAAATCATAAAAAAAATTGTTCTTTGTGTTAAATATTGTTTATATATTATAAACTAATTTTGTACATATTTTGAATAATTTTCTTTTTAAGTTTTAATTATTTGTATAATTATTTGCATAATTATGTTTTAATTAACTTAAATCAATTTCAAATCAATTTCAAAAATTCCAAAAAAATTAGTTTTGTTTTAAAATTAATTAACAAATATTTTGTACATATTTTAAACTTAATTTCTAGGTTTAAATCTATTTTCATCTTTTTTCTTCATTTTAATTTAATTAATCATGCATTAATTATAATTAAAATCAATCATAAAAAATCCAAAAACATGCCTTTTATTTTTCTTGCAATTTAAAATTCCTAGATAAATGTATAGGATGTCAAATTCATGTAAATAGGCTAGTTTACATTTCCCGCACAATCGATGTAATAGCGTAGATTTACTTTCCGCACTTTACATTTCCGCATTTTAATTTCCAGCAAATATAAACTGCGTGTATGTCAAAGATAAAATTGAACCGTTAGATCACTAACTTCAAAGATAAATATCTGAATCCAATCACAATCACACTTGCACCTCTTCAGGTAATCCCTTTTCATTCTTTCAAAATCAAAGTCAAATTCTACTGTTTTGAGTACAAAATCGAACCTTGCTTTTATATCCGGTGAAAGGATAGATTTTTAAAGGAAATAGGATAAAGACCTTACAACTCAGGGTAGACCTCCTAGTTTGCTTGCTCAAATCAAAACAAACAAAATTCTCATACACTGTTGATTTTTCAAAACTTTCAAAAAAGACAATACTTTGTATACATCCAAACACGGGTTATTACAAAGTTAACGTTCTTTTCAAAACATCTTTCGAAAGATAAACAAGCATTTTGTATACATCCACACACGGATCATTACAAAATTCAATTTACAAAGGTATTTGAAACCACATATGAGCAATTTCAGAGCAATTGAAAAGTGATCGAAAAACAAGTGAGCTAAGCAAACTTAAGAGCCCATGGATAACCATGGATACAAAGGGTGCTAACACCTTCCCTTTGTATAACCTACCCCCTTACCCAGAATTTCTTAAAGGTCTTTTTTCTGTTTCTTTTATAAACCTTTCCTTAATTGGATAAAATAAAAGGTCGGTGGCGACTCTGTGAATTTTCAAAAATGCGAAAGCATTAAGCGACAAAAAAGAGTCAGTTCACGTATCTCTACAGATCAGAGGTATGGCCCGGTATTAAAAAAAATCGGAGGTCCACAGAACTGGCGACTCTGCTGGGGAGATACTTTCAAAAACAAAATGTTTTCAAAAGGGGTTACCTTAAGAGAATAGATCACTTCGATGTTTTCAATTGATTGACTTGATTGCTCTATTTTTCAAAGGCTTGCTTGGGTATTTTGCTTGTGTGAAAGATTCTAACCCGAATCTCGAGATACCTTAAGTATATGACAATAGACCAAGGAAACTGTACGGCATGTACCGATACGGTTGATCTGGTAGTCATCGTTAGTGCGATACTTTGGTTTATACTGATGTCCCTTGAAAACGATCAAGGAGTATATTAGGCTTCCGAAATGTCATTAAACACTAATTTGTCTTAGAACCTTTTTAGTTGAACTTGACTTGTGGCCTATTAAGTGGCTAGCTTTGAAATTGATCGAAGTTAGTTATCCTCGAGGAATATTTTGATCGGCCGCTCGAGCGCCGTATTGAGATGTTACTTCCAAGGATCATAGAACCCGAATCCTATTCTAGGACAGGTTTTAACCAACTCAACTTCAGTGGGGAGGGTATCACCTATCAGCTCCATGCAAGCCTTTAAACCTAAGGCTATTGTTTGATTTGTTTTTGTGTGCCACATGTTTGCATCATAAGCATATCATTTTTTGCACCAAACACTTCAAGGATCAAAGAGTTTACCTTTGTTTTTGCAGGTAATGGCTCCCGCCACCAAAGATTACATCCGAATCAACATCTCAACGGTACCATCTGAACTAAAAGACTTAGTGTCAGAATTCCCCAGGAATGTTCAATTCACTGAAAGGCATGGTCACCTACTCCATTTGGTTACCTCAAAATTTGAAGAAGACATGATACGGGTCCTGTTCCAGTTCTTTGACCCTGAACATCATTGCTTTACCTTTCCTGATTACCAGTTGGTACCCACTTTGGAAGAATTCTCTGAACTAATGGGATTGCCTGTTCGAAATCAATTACCTTTCACTGGTTTAGAAAGGATTCCAAAACCTGAAGTCATTGCTGCTGCTTTACATCTGCGGAAATCAGAAATCGAGTCCAATTGGGAAACAAAGAGTGGAGTTAAGGGTTTACTTGCCAAGTTCTTATTGGAAAAGGCTCGACTACTGCTAGAAAACAAAAGTTATCCAGCTTTTGAGGAAGTTATGGCACTTTTGATCTATGGGTTGGTTTTATTCCCAAATCCCGACCAGTTCATAAGTGTACACATCATCAACCTTTTCCTAATCCGTAACCCGGTACCAACATTGCTGGGAGACATTCTACATTCTCTACACACTCGTACCATGAAGAAACGAGGAACTCTCATGTGCTGTATACCACTACTGGCTAGGTGGTTTACATTTCATCTTCCCCGATCAGTGTTGAGAAATGAACAAAGAATGCATTGGTCTCGCAGGATTATGTCTTTGTCTCATTCAGATATCCGGTGGAACAACTTCTTTCAAAGAGACATTACTATCATTGATCATTGTGGAGAGTACCCTAATGTGCCACTCCTTGGCATCAAAGGAGGCATCACTTACAATCCCTCTTTAGCTCTACGCCAATTCGGATATGCAAGGAGCAACGGTCCTCATGACATGATTATCCATGGCATTGTGTTTGATTACGAGAATGATTCTCATAGACACCGACGAAGGTTCATACATGCATGGGGCAGTGTCTATAGAATAGAAAGCAAAACTCTGGGGCAATGGAATTCTATTCCTATGGAACCCTACCTCAGATGGGTCCGCACTCATGCTCAGAAACTCCTTATGCCATATCCTGCTGTTCTACCTGTGACTATTGAACCAGAGGTCGAAGGATATGAACCTCAAGTTATTCTACACCCGGACATGCCAACTGACCTAGAAGAGTTGCAAAAATCTTGGGTTCAACTCAAAGAGGAAAGAGACACCTTCAAATCATACTGTCAGGACTATGAGAGAAGGATATTGGAGCTCACCGGACAGCTTCAAGAAGAACAGCAGATCAACACATTCCTGGGGGCAAAGAGAAAGCGTCCACGGGAGACCTGAAGGATCATTTATTTTATTTCTGTCTTGTAAGCCCAAATGAGGCAAAGAAAAAAGAAAAAAGAAGCAAAAAAAAAAGAAATAAATTGATTAACTAACGTTTGTTTCTTCTTTAACAAATCTAAACTCTAAGATCCTTGAAACATTGCACACACATTTCACTTCATGCATTGCATATACATTTCATACATTGCATTCATATACATTGCATATACATTTCATACATTGCATACACATGGCATCCAGTCATACACATTGCATAACAGGTTCACATGACGGATTTCTCATCTTCTCGCTGTTTATTTCAGTCAGAAGAGATGGAATCCGAAATGAGCATCAAGAATCTCGAAGCACAGAATGCCCAAGTTCAAGTGGCAATTCTGGAACTGGCAAAGGGGCAGCAAGAACTGAAAGCCCTGATAATCAAGAAGAAAAAGAAGCCCAAAGGATCTGTAGGTGTGAGTCACCTGAGAAGAAAGATCAAAATTCCAGTCAAAAAGTTCACAAAGCCACCGATCCCTGAAACAGTCGGTGATGATGAACAAGAAGACAATCAAAGCAACCAGGGTTCTGCTAAACCCTCTCTCTCTTCAAATGAAGAAAATGATCATTCTGGGGACGAACCGGATAATGAAAAATACCAACAGCTGGAAGACCGTATGAAAGCTATGGAGATACAAAAAATACCTGGCTTAGATTTCAATGATCTGGGGCTCATCTCGGATGTTGTTATCCCTCCAAAATTCAAAGTTCCTGTCTTTGCAAAATATGATGGAGTTTCTTGCCCGAAACTACATCTGAGATCCTATGTGAGGAAGATACAACCTCATACAACGGATAACAAATTGTGGATTCACTTCTTCCAAGAAAGTCTGTCGGGTACACAACTCGAGTGGTACTATCAGCTGGAAAATACCAAGGTTCATACTTGGGAAGAATTAGCTGCTGCTTTTTACAAACAGTACCAATACAATGCTGATCTTGCGCCAACCCGTACTCAACTAAGGGGCATGTCTATGGGACCAAAAGAAAGTTTCAAAGGATATGCACAAAAGTGGAGAGATATGGCTGGAAGGGTTCAACCACCCTTATCTGATCGCGAACTAGTTGACATGTTCATGGGCACTTTAACTGGCCCTTTCTATAGCCATTTGCTGGGAAGTTCATCATCAGGTTTCACTGACCTGATACTGACCGGAGAACGTGTCGAAAGTGGCATTCAAAATGGAAAAATTCAAATAGGTTCCACCTCTGGTACTACAAAAAGGCCCATCAGTGGGAGAAATGAGGTCAATGCAACTCAAATTCAAAAAAGTCGCAAAAGTGAGCAGCATCAATCTGTAGGGGCAGTTCTGATCTCCGCATCTGCACCTCAAAAAGATCAACAGCCAAAATATACGCATCGACCAGATGCACCAAGAAGAAATTTCACCAAAATCAACATGCCAATTTCTCAGGCATTGCAGCACTTGCTAAAAGCAGATCTGATCACCTTAAGAGGTCCTCCAAGGAATGTCAACACTTCCTCTCTGAATTATCGCCCTGATGCGACATGTGCCTATCACTCAAACTGTCCAGGACATGACGCAGATCACTGCTGGGCCCTGAAAAATAAAATACAAGATATGATAGATGCTGGTGAAATTGAGTTCGATCCTCCAGAAACTCCAAATGTCATCACAGCACCTATGCCAAAGCATGACAAAACTGTCAACGCTATCCTGGACACTGTTTACATCTATGATGTGAACGAATTATCAACTCCACTCTGCGAAGTCAAAGGAAAGCTAATCCGAGCTGGTTACTTCCCAGGGTGTGACCCCGACTGCTTTTACTGCTCCTGCCTGCCCAATGGTTGTGAAAATCTGAGGATGGGAATTCAAAAATGGATGGATCGCCGTATCATTATGTTTGAGAGGCTCCCTTCTATGGACGTACTGTGCGAAGTCTTTGCAAACGGGATAAGAATAGAGGATGTCTCAGTGATCTCCAGCTTACCATTCAAAATCTCTGCCAAGGCTCCATTCAAAATTTCTGCTACACTCAAAGTGGCATCAGTAGTCATTGCTAGTCCAACTCCATTTCCATACTCCTCAGACAAAGCTGTCCCATGGGGATATGACACTAATGTTTACATTCATGGAGTTAAGCAGGGTACCTCGACTGAAGAGACCGCAAAGTTAACTACTCCAACTGTGGGTAATATTGTGGGTACCAGCAAGATCACGAGAAGTGGAAGAATCTTTTCACCAGAAATTTCTCCAAATGTTGCTGCTGGTCCAGTCCGAGTCCCAGTTCCTAATCAAAATGTCAACGCTCGAGGCAAAGAGCCACAAGTTGAACAAATTCAAACCCCGGTGGAGATCACTGCTGAGGATCCATCAAAGCAAGAAATGGAGGAAATATTGAAAATCATCTGCAAGAGTGATTACAATATTGTTGAGCAACTGGGGCACACTGCTTCAAAAATCTCAATGCTATCTCTGCTAAAATATTCAGAAGCTCATGCCAAAGCTCTGATGAAGTTCCTGAAAGCTGCGCATGTGCCTCAAGAGATCTCAGTCGACCAATTTGAGAATTGTGTTGCCAATCTAACCGTGAGCAATGGTCTCGGTTTCTCTGATGTGGATCTAACCCCTGCTGGAAAAAATCACAACAAAGCCTTACATATCTCCATTGAATGTAATGGCACCACTCTATCTCATGTGCTAGTAGATAACGGTTCTTCTCTGAACGTGTTACCGAAAACAGTACTAGAAAAGCTTGACTTCGAAGGAATTGTGTTACAACCAAGCGATGTTGTGGTAAGAGCCTTTGACGGGTCAACCAGAACGGTATACGGAAAAGTGAATCTCCCAATCAGAGTGGGTTCTCAAATCTTTGATTCTATCTTTTACGTAATGGAAATTCACCCAGCCTACTCCTGTTTACTTGGACGCCCTTGGATACATGGGGCAAACGCTGTAACTTCTACCCTGCATCAGAAGTTAAAATATCCAGTAAAAGGAAAGATTGTCACAGTCTATGGCGAAGAGGAATATGTGGTTAGTCACCTAAGCAATTCCAAATATGTCGAGTTGGAGGACGAATTCATCGAAACTCCATGCCAATCATTTGAGGTGGTCTCTCCAGATGTCTCTACCACCAAGCATATTCCTGCTACTCCAACTACAACTATGGCTTCTCTCAAAGATGCCAAAGCCATGATTGAACAGGGTGATTGCACAGTATGGGGACAGCTTCCCGATATACCCTACAAATCTGACAAGCTAGGTCTGGGCTATGATAGTGAAAATCAAAAGAATGATCAAAGTCCTCGTTCTGGAGGATTAATGTCACACTTCGTCAGCCAAGAAGTAAACGCTATTGAAGATGAAGGAGTGTTCTTGAACCATATCATTCAGCCATATCCAGATGAAATTCCACCCATTTCCATGGGAATGTGGGATGCTGTGGGAGAACCAAACGGCGGGTATAATTATCAGTATGCCGAACCTCAGAATTCTTATATTGCTATGGAGGACCTTACCCCGACTGGATGGGGTGATGAAGTTGGAAATGATCAAATTTTCACAAGTCCCGTCACTGAGCAATATCAAAATCCACCCAAAGAAGTATGGGACACGCTAGGAGAACCCAGCGGCAAATATGACTATATGGTGAAATATTCCGCTCCTCCGAGCTCACAAATTGCCATGGAGGACATTGTCCCAACTGGATGGGATGAACATTACGATGACAATTTCGCTCTTGAAAAAGCCAGGGAAATACCAAATAACGAGGGTTGCTTTCTGTCAGCATACACTCCTCACCAAGATGCACAAGTCTCTATTCAAGACATCATCCCGACTTCATGGGACGGCCTTATCGAGCATCTCGCTCAGCCAACAGAGATATCTCAGCCTGGGCTCTCGTATCCAGCAGAGTATATCCCTTATCCCGAAGGATCACCGGCTCATTTTCCCACTAATGAAATCAATGCTGTGGAAGATGAAAAAGACAACTGCAACTGGAACAGCTGGGTACCCCCTGCTCACAACAGTGGATTGAACAACTGGAAAGCTGAGGATGTGATCTCCTTTGACCAGGAGTAAATGCCATTTCCTGTTTTCTTTGTGTATAATGTGCAAAGATAAAAGTGGTTCCTGAACAATCGAACCATGAGCTTGAAAGCCGTGTGCCTTAGCACACTGGTCCTTCTATAAGGGCTTATCATATCATGATCATGTGCATTCAATAAAATCATGGGACGCTTGCATATTTAAATTTTGTGATCCTTTTTCCTTCTTTCTTCGCTTTCTAATAGCTATGTTTTTTCTTCACACATACTCACATAATTAACTTGCAGATTCACATACACTCTGGATCCAGTCAACAACGATTCTGCTATTGCCCGTCATGACTTTGAAAATCCGATCTACCAAACTGAGGACGAAAGTGAGGAAGATTGTGAAGTGCCAAGAGAACTTGCAAGGCTGCTAGAACAAGAAGACAAGGCCATACAGCCTCACGAGGAGCCAATTGAGGTCATCAACTTGGGCAGCAACGAAGAAAAGAAAGAAGTCAAAATAGGGGCTGATTTAGAACACAGCGTCAAGCAAAGACTGATTCAAATGCTGCGAGACTACGTCGAGATATTCGCCTGGTCCTATGAGGATATGCCAGGCCTTGACACGGACATCGTAGTTCATCGCCTACCAATCAAAGAAGGTAGCATTCCAGTCAAACAGAAACTACGAAGGAGTAGGCCTGATATGTCAAAAAAGATCAAAGACGAGGTTGAAAAACAGTTCAATGCCGGATTCCTAAAAGTTGTAAGTTATCCTCCTTGGATAGCTAACATCGTCCCTGTACCTAAAAAAGACGGGAAAGTCAGAATGTGCGTGGACTACAGAGATCTGAACCGGGCAAGCCCCAAAGATGATTTCCCTTTACCACACATCGATGTACTGGTTGACAATACCGCACAATGCAAGGTATTCTCCTTTATGGACGGATTCTCAGGGTACAATCAAATCAAGATGGCACCCGAAGACATGGAAAAAACAACCTTCACAACACCCTGGGGAACCTTTTGTTACAAAGTAATGCCCTTTGGTCTGAAAAACGCAGGAGCAACCTATCAACGTGCAATGGTAGCGCTATTTCATGATATGATTCATCAAGAAATAGAGGTGTATGTCGATGACATGATTGCAAAATCCAACACCGAGGAAGAACATTTGGGTCATTTACACAAGTTGTTTGACAGACTCAAGAAATACAAGTTGCGACTGAACCCAAATAAGTGTACCTTTGGAGTAAGATCCGGCAAACTCTTAGGTTTCATCGTCAGCAGCAAAGGTATTGAGGTTGATCCCGCCAAGGTTAAAGCCATTCAAGAAATGCCTATACCTCGTACCGAGAAACAAGTCAGAGGATTCTTGGGACGTCTGAATTACATCGCCCGATTTATTGCCCACATGACTACTACTTGTGTGCCGATCTTCAAACTGTTGAAGAAAGATCAAGTGGAAAGGTGGAATGACAAATGCCAGTTAGCCTTTGACAAAATCAAAGAATATCTCCAAAAACCTCCAATCTTGTTGCCACCTGTGGAAGGCAGACCTCTGATAATGTACCTAACTGTGTTAGAAGACTCAATGGGGTGTGTACTAGGACAACATGACGAATCCGGCCGAAAGGAGCACGCAATCTACTATCTTAGCAAAAAGTTTACCGATTGTGAAACAAGATACTCACTACTCGAAAAAACTTGTTGTGCCTTAGCTTGGGCAGCTCGCCGACTAAGACAGTACATGCTAAATCACACCACTTTCCTAATCTCCAAGATGGATCCCATCAAATACGTGTTCGAAAAACCTGCTCTCTCTGGAAGAATAGCGAGATGGCAAATGATCTTAACAGAATATGACATTCAATACACTTCACAAAAAGCAATCAAAGGAAGTGTGGTAGCTGATCATCTGGCTCATCAAGCAGTGGATGATTATCAAGCATTGAACTTTGACTTCCCAGACGAAGACATTATGCTAGTCAATGACTACAAACAACCAGGACCAGAAGAAGGACCCGGGCCAGGATCCCGGTGGACTATGGTTTTTGACGGAGCTTCTAATGCACTTGGCAATGGCATCGGAGCTGTGATCATTTCCCCCGCAGGAGGTCATACACCATTCACTGCCAGGTTATGCTTCAATTGCACTAACAATATAGCCGAATACGAAGCATGTATTCTGGGTCTCAAAGCTGCAATCGATCTAAGAATCAAATTCCTGGAAGTCTACGGAGACTCGGCCTTGGTAATCTACCAAGTCAAAGGGGAATGGGACACGAAGCACCCAAATCTAATTCCTTACAAAGAATATGTGCTGAGTTTGATTCTTTACTTCGAAGAAATCACTTTCGAACACATCCCACGCGAGGAAAATCAACTAGCTGATGCTTTAGCTACCATGTCATCCATGTTCAAAGTCAGGTGGGACAACGAGGCGCCTATGATCACCATCTACAGGCAAGATGAACCATCCTATTGCAATGAGATCAATACCGAAGGAACCGAGGAAAAACCATGGTTCCATGAGGTAAAAAGATATCTCGAAGCTCAGGAGTACCCTGAAGGGGCATCCATTAATGACAGAAAGTTTCTAAGGAGATTTGCTGCCAAATTCTTTCTAAGCAATGGAACCCTATACAAACGCAACCATGACTCGACTTTACTTCGCTGTGTAAACAAGAAGGAAGCAGAACAGATCATGGAAGAAATACACAATGGTGCCTTCGGTACTCATTCCAGTGGACATACAATGGCTAAAAAGATCCTTAGAGCAGGTTATTACTGGTCTACCATGGAAACAGACTGCCATCATCACTCCCGAACATGTCACAAATGCCAGATATACGCTGACAAAGTACATGTACCTCCAGTTCCATTAAGCGTCCTGACGGCTCCTTGGCCTTTTGCAATGTGGGGTATTGATATGATTGGAGAAATCAAACCTACTGCCTCCAACGGACATCGCTTTATCCTGGTCGCTATTGACTACTTCACAAAGTGGGTAGAAGCAGCTTCATTTGCTTCTGTCACCAAAAATGTGGTAGCCCGGTTCATCAAATACAATCTCATTTGTCGGTATGGCATCCCTGAACGGATTATCACGGACAATGGCACAAATCTAAACAACAGAATGATTACTGAACTTTGCACACAGTTCAAGATCAAACATCATAATTCCTCTCCATATCGACCAAAGATGAACGGCGCGGTGGAAGCTGCCAACAAGAACATCAAGAAAATCATACAAAAAATGACAGTAACCTACAAAGACTGGCATGAGATGTTACCTTTTGCTCTTCATGGTTATCGCACATCTGCGCGTACTTCAACAGGGGCAACTCCATTCTCCTTAGTCTATGGTATGGAGGCAGTTCTTCCAATTGAAATTCAGATTCCTTCCCTAAGGATTATGAAAGAAGCCAATCTAGACGAAGACGATTGGATTCAAACACGGTTGGACCAGATAAACTTGATTGATGAGAAAAGGCTCGCAGCTATTTGTCATGGTCAGCTATACCAAAAGCGCATGATCAAAGCCTTCAACAAAAAAGTCAAAAGTCAAGCATACCAAACTGGTGGCTTGGTTGTCAAACGCATCATCTTACCACAAGGTGATCCCAGAGGCAAATGGACTCCCACCTACGAGGGACCATTCATAATCAAGAAAATATTCTCCGGCGGCGCCATGTTGCTTACCACCATGGATGGCGAGGATTTCCCACACCCTGTGAATGCTGACATAGTCAAAAAATACTTCTCTTAAAAAAAAAAAAAAAACAGCTCGCTAAGTTGAAAACCTGAAAGGGCAACTTAGGCAAAAATGAGCGTCTCGGTGGATTGAAAACCCGAAAGGGCGGTCCAGGCAAAAATTAGAGACTAAACAAATACTATCCCGGTAGGCTGAAAACCTGAAAGGGCGGCCTAGGCAAAAG
This sequence comes from Vicia villosa, assembly GCF_029867415.1. Lineage (NCBI taxonomy): Eukaryota > Viridiplantae > Streptophyta > Magnoliopsida > Fabales > Fabaceae > Vicia > Vicia villosa. The sequence goes on from NW_026705234.1 coordinate 540,735, forward strand.
TTAGGGAATGAAGCATACAACTGTGTTCCGTTCAGCTGCCTACTCACCATCAAGATTCAACACCTCAAAGACACCGATCAGTCTAATCACTTTCTTCCAACAAGTGAGGGATGAGATGCTCGAAGACAGATTGGCAATAGCAGAGTTGAAACTTGACTGGATCATTTTCACATAGCTATTTATCTTCATAAATATTTTTCAAAACTTTCTGACAGTTTCCTACTTCTAGGATTGTTGTCTCCCTGTGCTAACCCGCCTATCATGGCTCTTTTCAATGCAGCTCTTTCAAAAATCACTATTTTCACTTTTTCTGTTTAAATACGTAAGCGTCCCAATGATAATTTTGAATGAACATATGCATTTGAATATGATTGATGTTTACCAGGAAAAACAGGAATGGCATTCAGGAAATGTCCCGATCATCTGGACATCATTCCATCAGAAGGAAATCACCAAGAGAAACGCATTTCTCAGCAAATTCCTCAAAAAGATTTTCTCTTCAAAAGAAGTCTTATTCCCCAGCAGGGTTGTTCCAGATTACTATCTTCAGAAGGTGTGATCCCCGCACCCGGACTTGGTCAGATAGTGCATCGGAGGATTATGCATCTTCCTCATTCCCATTTGAAAGGGCATCAGAACTTCCAGTTACCTTTGGTTCCCCAAGCAGTAGTCAAAGATCCTTCAACGGGATACCCGGGTTCTCAAAGAATTTCCCCAGACGAGGGTACTCAAGCAAGACAAAAGATCATCAACGATCACAATACATTCATGTCCAGCTGACTAGTGGGAATTTATTTTTCCAATTAGAAGCTTGACACATCACATTCATACATTACACATTCATACATTCATACATTCATACATTCATACATCATACATTCATACATCATACATCATCATCATGCATCATATTCATACACACATAACATGCATATTTCTCCGGGAATATCTCACATTTACATGCATCATAAACATTGCATATCACTAACTTGATTTTTCAGGTAGGCAGATATCTTCAACAAAGATGTTCTCAATCACATGCCGTGTTCACCTGAATTCCATGAACGGTTCTCTCAGATATAATCAAGCCGAAGATTCATTCTGATCACTTACCAACTCAAAAACAAACATCACAGATCTAAAGCGATACCTCAGACGGTTCCAAAACGATCTAACATCACAGATCTAAAGCGATACCTCAGACGGTTCCAGAACGATCTAGCATCACAGATCTAAAGCGATACCTCAGACGGTTCCAGAACGATCTAACGTTGCAGATCTAAAGCGATACCTCAGACGGTTCCAGAACGATCTAACATTGCAGATCTAAAGCGATACCTCAGACGGTTCCAAAACGATCTAACATTGCAGATCTAAAGCGATACCTCAGACGGTTCCAGAACGATCTAACATTGCAGATCTAAAGCGATACCTCAGACGGTTCCACAATGATCAACTTCCAAAATCTAAAAAAAACTTTGGACAAGTTCCGTAACGATTATCTTCCAAGACTTAAAGCGGTAACCTTGGACGGTTCCGAAACAGTCAACACAAAGACTTTCAAATCCTTCATCAAGATATAATCAATGGATTCATTCTGATGAACAAACCCTCAACCCATTTACCAGGTGGCATCTGAAAGCCCATCTCAGGTAATGTTTCAATCTGCCAACAACATTTCGCAGACGACATTCAAATGCAACTTCCAACATCTCTTCTGATCAAGGTAAGTGCAAATTTTCAGGGCATCTAAATATTCAATCATCTTCTACCTTCAGATTTCATACAATCTCTTCAGGTTTAAGAAGATTGAATAGGGGCAACTGTTATACCCCAAAATTTGCCCACATATTTTTCAAGAAAACTCCAATCTGAAAATTAAGGGTCTCATATAATCATGGATTTTTATTTCAACAAATATCCTGACATATGAAATACTTAGTTTTTAGAATTTTTCTTATACAGTAATTTGGCTTGCAGTTGAATTTATTCTTACGCAAACGCCAAATACTGTTTATTACTTCACACATGCTATTTATTTATTTACAGATAAATAGTACTGACACAATTGGTACAGAGTTAAATCTTTTTGCAGGCGCAGAATCAGGAAACTCAGACTGTACTGGTAACAGTATATATTATTAGTTATTTATTATGTCTGTGTTTTTTCTAACAAGTCATGTAAATAAACTTTCATTTTTCACATAAAACAAAAACAAAAAACAACAGAAAAAGAAAATTAACTTTGACTGTTGATTTTTCACTCTAACTGCTACATCAATACCTGAACAGTCAGTTGACAGCCAAACTGCTGGCAGTACAATTCACAGTGTTTTGTACCATCAATCAAATCAATTTTTCACAATTCAAATTTCCAAGATTTTTGTGTTAGAAGTCTTCTGAATATCACGCGATTAGCAGAAACTCAGCACTGCACAAAAATCAGGTATGCTTAACTGTCTCCTACACAAACAGTCCCTAATCAGGGTTTTTCTTGTTTTTACAGGAGCAACAAGTTTTTGAGAGCTCAAATGGATTTCATACACATCCATATATCTCAAAGTACCATCATACAAATTTTCAAACTTCAATTCACTCAGACGCACCGTCAGCAGCTCAAACAGTCAACAGACGACCCGTTTGACCAAAAAGTCAACAGGCAGTCAAAAATGAAATTTTTTGTCAAAGTCCATATTTTGTCAAAGGATTCATCATTTGATCATTGTATGATCATAATTCATCAAGGAAAGATCAAAAATCAACAAAACCCTAAGATTCAAAATTAGGGTTTTTGCCTGAAAAGTCAACTCAACTTTGACTGATCATAACTCTCTCATCCTTCATCCAAAAAATTCAAACCAAAGCTTGTTTTGAAGGAAATTCAATTATCTTTCAAATGCCATTGATCCCATGGTCATTGGATTCACCATTAGAAAAATATGATCAAAGACATTACAGGTCATTTTCAAAGTCAACAAAAAGACACTTTTTTCAAAAGGACACACAAGGAGCTTCAAAAATCATTTTGGCATGAGACCAAAGGCATTGGTTAGAGGACTCTTTGAGGTTTCCAAAAAGTGCAAGATCTCCTTCATATGACAAAAATTGAAGGATTTACACCTTGTTGAAGTTGGCTAAATTTTGGGAAAATACATGAAATCAACATTTCTCAAAAATGTATTTTTTCCAAATGGGGCCAAGTTTTCAGCATTCAAACATCTTTGCCATGTTATAATGGGCCTCCCACGACCAAGACTATGCCCATACCTTTTTTATCCATTTTTTGCATGATTTTATCTTATTTTAAGATTAAAATTAAAAGGAAAATGCATGGATAAATGGTAGCTTACAATTCAAGCATGACTCATCAAAGAATCTCCATTTTTCTGCAGCCAAATGAAGTACAAGGCAAGTGCATTGAAGGAGAGCAAGACTTGGTCAAGTTTTCAAAGATTTTTAATATTTAAAAATCAAACTTTCAACAAAGCAATCAATGCTTTTAGCTTCACTTCCAAGCAGCCCTTGGCCTATAAAAGAAGTGGAATACATCAACAACAAGAACACACACGAAATATAGCAAGAGCATAGCAAGAAACCTCACAAAAATTCTCAAAATTTCCATACACTTTGTAATTTTCGAATTCCATATTCCAATCAATATCAATACACATAATCACTTTCAATCATCCTCTAAGGTGGTATAAAGTAAGAATGAACTCATAATATTGTCCTATAAGAGTTATAATACGTGCATAGTGTTCTTCATATTCATACATAATCAATTTTTCGTTTTCATATACCTAATCAATATCAATGTAGTCTAATCACTCTAACGTGTTCATGAGGTCCCATAAGGTATATCTGGGCCCTAACATGCTAGCTCCCACGTGAGAATCACCCCATGCCATTAACAAGTGCTCATGCGTGTTCAAACTTCAACTTCATCGAACCCATGGTTACAGCGCTCTAACAATGAAACTAACACCACCAATGAACTCCCAGCATGCCATTTAGTGGATCTGGGTTGTTCTTGTTGATTTCCTCTCACGTTTTTGCAGGTTCCTAAAAGCATGGAAAAAGCAAGAAAAATCCGCAGGTAATTTGGCTGCTAAATCCGCAGCAAAATCCGTAGGAAAAAGGAGGAAGAAGGTGAATAGTATAGTTGAACGTTTGACTGCACGCGTGGCCTGATCCTGCTTCCCTATTGGCTAGTTTTGGCGCATGTGGACCCCATCAGAAGTTTGAATTCCTTTGAATTCAGTGCATGCAATCCCATCATTACATCAAGTACTCTTCAATCTGAGCCACTAGATGTATCTAATCATCAATCCAACGCACCATATCAAGCAATCCATACCATGGACTCACATGCATACCACATCTAATTAGTATCCTTTTTATTTTCTATTTTTATTTTAATTTCTTTGTTAAATTAATTAAAAATAGTTTTAAAAATCCAAAAAAATACACAAAAAATATTTTTAGACTTCTAAAATAATATATTATTTTCTGAAATAAAAATATTTTATTTTTCTTCAAAATTTCAATATTTTGCATAATTAATTAGTATATATTTATATATTTGCTTTTTAATTATTCTAACCAATCAAAAAATCATAAAAAAAATTGTTCTTTATATAAAATATTGTTTATATATTATAAACTAATTTTGTACATATTTTGAATAATTTTCTTCTTAAGTTTTAATTATTTGTATAATTATTTGCATAATTATGTTTTAATTAACTTAAATCAATTTCAAATCAATTTCAAAAATTCAAAAAAAATTAGTTTTGTTTTAAAATTAATTAACAAATATTTTGTACATATTTTAAACTTAATTTCTAGGTTTAAATCTATTTTCATCTTTTTCTTCATTTTAATTTAGTTAATCATGCATTAATTATAATTAAAATCAATCATAAAAAATCCAAAAACATGCCTTTTATTTTTCTTGCAATTTAAAATTCCTAGATAAATGTATAGGATGTCAAATTCATGTAAATAGGCTAGTTTACATTTCCCGCACAATCGATGTAATAGCGTAGATTTACTTTCCGCACTTTACATTTCTGCATTTTAATTTCCTGCAAATATAAACTGCGTGTATGTCAAAGATAAAATTGAACCGTTAGATCACTAACTTCAAAGATAAATATCTGAATCCAATCACAATCACACTTGCACCTCTTCAGGTAATCCCTTTTACAATCTTTCAAAATCAAAGTCAAATTCAACTGTTTTGAGTACAAAATCGAACCTTGCTTTTATATCCGGTGAAAGGATAGATTTTTAAAGGAAACAGGATAAAGACCTTACAACTCAGGGTAGACCTCCTAGTTTGCTTGCTCAAAATCAAAACAAACAAAATTCTCATACACTGTTGATTTTTTCAAAACTTTCAAAAAAGACAATACTTTGTATACATCCAAACACGGGTTATTACAAAGTTAACGTTCTTTTCAAAACATCTTTCGAAAGATAAACAAGCATTTTGTATACATCCACACACGGATCATTACAAAATTCAAATTACAAAGGTATTTGAAACCACATATGAGCAATTTCAGAGCAATTGAAAAGTGATCGACAAACAATTGAGCTAAGCAAACTTAAGAGCCCATGGATAACCATGGATACAAAGGGTGCTAACACCTTCCCTTTGTATAACCTACCCCCTTACCCAGAATTTCTTAAAGGTCTTTTTTCTGTTTCTTTTATAAACCTTTCCTTAATTGGATAAAATAAAAGGTCGGTGGCGACTCTGTGAATTTTCAAAAAAAATGCGAAAGCATTAAGCGACAAAAAAGAGTCAGTTCACGTATCTCTACAGATCAGAGGTATGGCCCGGTATTAAAAAAAATCGGAGGTCCACAGGAACATAACAGCTTCAATAAAAAATCTGGAAGTTCAAGTGGGTCAGATAGCACAGCATCTCACTCTACAGGCACAAGGTACTCTTCCAAGCTCAACTGTGGCAAATCCAAAAAACCAAGAAAAAATTAATATTGTTACAACAAGAAGTCAGAAAGCGCCAGAGCCTGAAGAAGAAGAGGAAATAGATGACAATTTAGTCATAGAGGTAGATTTGGAAGTGAGAGAAAATCCGAAAGAACCCGAAGTAGTGGTACCACTAGTTAAGCCACTTGAAGAGAAAAATAAGAAAGAAACTAAACCGACGATCAAGCTACCTTTCCCCTCCAGAGTGACAAAGAAAGATTCAAAAGAGAAAGACTTTGAGAAGTTTATTGCAATGTTCAAAAAGTTGGAGATCAACTTACCTTTCTTTGAAGCACTTGAAAATGTGTCGGCATACAAGAAATTCATGAAGGAGGTAATTTCAAAAAAAAGGCTAGATGGAGATGAAACATAAATTGTGACTGAAAAGTGTGGTAGAGTCTCGCCAGCAAGGAAGATCCCCATTAAGAAGAAAGACCCTGGAGTGGTGGCTATACCGTGCACCATCAATGACAGAGTGTTCAAGAAGGTGTTAATTGATTCTGGTTCTAGTGTGAGTTTGATGCCATTGTCCATCTTCAAAAAGATGGAGATTGGAAAAATAAGCGAGAGTGAAACAAAGTTGAAATTCGCTGATCACACTATTAAGAAGTCATATGGGATAGCCGAAGATGTAATGGTAGAGATTGACAAGTTTGTCTACCCAGTTGATTTCCACATCCTGGACATTCCTGAGGATGAAGAGACTCCAATCCTTCTTGGGCGACCATTTCTGCTTACTAGTCGCTGCAATTTGGATATTGAAAAAGGGGAACTCGTAGTTAAATCATTTGATGAGGAGGTAACACTGAAGGTGTTAGAAGTCAAAAAACAAGTTGCTGGTGGGAATAATCAATCTAAAGTTGGTATGATCAGAAGTGAGGGAGCCATCAAAAGTCCACATCATCCTAAAAAAATTTCAAGTATCATCTCTAAGGTGGCCTCAGCTCATACACCTATAAAAATTCCTGCGGTAATTCAAGAAATCAAGAAGAAGAAAACAGTGGAAAGTAAAAGTGAGAAGATGAAAGTGGGTAGTAACTTGAAGAGAAAGGTGGTCCATACTTCTCGGCTTCATAAGTTTGTGGTTGCGGAAGTGAAAAGCAACCAAGTTTGGAGGAGGAAGTACCGTCCTTAATAAAGGGTATTGGACCGTCGAGCCATGCGACGTTAAACGAAGCGCTTCGTGGGAGGAAACCCACAGTTTTAATAATGCGGTTTACTTTTTGTTTTGTTTTCAGAAAAAAAAAAGGTGGGTCTCTCCGGTGAAAGCTAGGAAGCGGCAGCTGGAGTCGCAGCACCCTCTATGCGTTCACCCTCACTATCTTGAATTTAAACATTGAGGTCAATGTTTAGTTCAAGTGTGGGGGGGGTTTTATTGCTTTCAGTTTTTAGTCTCAGTTATTTGTGTTTGTTCCTAGTATTTCTATGTTATTATGTCCATTATGTGTTATAGATTGATGTGATTTACCGGATGGTTGATGGAGTGGTAGTAAAAGGATGGAAGATCTAACCCAAGCTTGCACCCCAGGCATCTTTGGAAGTTGATACAACCAAAAATAATTGTTGGACGCAACTTGATGACACCGGACCGAGATTGAAAGCTGGTGCACACTAACCGGAAAAGAAGCGTCATTACACAAGAAGTATTGTGGATCCTGTAAGCTATGCCCAACATTGTGAGAGCACAAAAGCCACAAATATATCATCATGAGAGAATAGTCAGGTATGACTTTACCGCTTTGAATTGGCGTACGTTCTGCTCATATGACACTACATGATGACACACACTGAGGCACGTTGTTTGTTTTAACCTTGAGCCTTTCTAGCCACCCTTCATTATGTTTATCCTTTGTAACCCCCTTTTGAGCCTTTAACCCCTTGTTTGTGTTTAAACCGCATATGTTACCATTGGGGCAAAGAGAAAAAAATTATCCCCTTTTACCCTTGCTCGGCATAAACGTTGTGAATCTTGAAACTCTGCAAAGTTCTAAGTTTGGGGTAGTGAACCTTATACCAAAAGGGCAAGTGTGCAAAAAAAAAATGGAGGCTCTTGAATGCTCCGAAGAAAGAAAAAAGGAGAAAGAAATAGAATTCATAAAAATGCACTTGTCCCGGCTAAATAACTTGGTTACATTTGAAACACTCGAATAATTGAGTGAAGTTAAAGAGTCAATGTTAAATACCATCGTATTAAAATAAGCACAGGGACAAGAAAGACAACATGACTGCCGAGCCCCAAAAACCTTTGTGTATTCGTTTCCTTTTTTATCCCACCTGTCCTAAGCCCCGTTACAACCTAAAGACCTCAAAAAGTGTGTGCAAAGTGTTTGTGTATGAAAGTAAAATTTATTCAAATTTAAAAGTTGGTATTGCATATGACTTGTGAGTGAATTACATTGCTTTAACCCTGAGAGAATGGGTGAGAAGTGTGAAAAAGCTTACAGGTGAAAGAGTACTTTGATGTGGAAGTGAAGCGGAAAAATTCGGAGCGTGAAGCTAGAAAGTTTGATCAGAAAGGTGGAAGTTGAGTGGCGAAAAGCACGGTTGTGTTGAGGAAGAATGAATTCAAGGGTGACCTTTGTTATGTTCTCTCATGCATTGCTTGAGGACAAGCAATGAGCTAAGTTTGGGGTTGTGATCGGTCACCAATTTTACTTATACTCCGTCAATTATCTGATAAAAATCGGTCATTTCGGTAACATGGTTGTTTGTTTGTTCTTTTTTTTAATTTAGTTCTTTCATATTTTTCAATTATATGTTATTTGTAATTTCTAGTAGAATAGTTGCTTTTGATGCTTGTTTTGGTAGTAATTATGTTTCAGGTTTATGTGGTAAAGTCCATAAGAAGAATGCAGAGCCAAACAAATGCGAATCGAAGTAAAAAAGAAGATATGGTGCATACAGTGGCCTGACACGGGTACCAGTGTCACGGGACACGGCCAGTGTTAGGAAGCAGGAGGAAACAAAAGAGAATGGAGCAGTCAGTGGCCTGACACGGGTACCCGTGTCACAGGACACGACCCGTGTCAGGAAGTCTGGGACGAAAGGACATCCAGGACATTGACAGAGGTCCAACACGGGTGCCCGTGTCACAGGACACGACCCGTGTTGGCAGGCGCGAGCAATTTTTCCAGTTTTTTATTTTTAAAGGCCTTAACTTCATTAAGGGTAGTTCGGACTTTTCGCATGTTTAAAACTTGAATCAGCACTACTTAGACCTAATTCTGATGAGGATTGAGGCATCTTGGATCATATTGGAGATTTCTACGAAGGAGAGAAGAGCAATCAAGGGTTTGGAAAAGGGAGATCTTCAAGAGCGGAAGCACTTGAAGATTGAAGCAATCCTCATCTCTTGTAATGTTTACAATTGCCTTTGTAGTTTTCTTAATTACTATGAGTAGCTAAACATATCTATGTTAAGGGGATGTCCTGAATCGCTTTTATGTAATGAATTGAGTACCGTTGTTTTACGAATTTGAGGTTTCTATGAATTTAGTTTATTTTCAAAGCATATCATGCTTCATTCTATTGGAAAATATTATGTTGATTTACGGTTAAGGTTAGGTCGGAAAAACCACCTTAACGCTTTTTGAATAATAACACTACCGGTAAACCGCTTAGGAATAAGGATTTGACGGTATTGATCATCCATGCTAGGTTGAGCTCACAAGGTTCTTGGTGCAAAATTTAGTTGTTAAGGAATTAAAATTGAATCTTAGTGCCAAATAGATATTCCGCTAAGGAGTTAGGGAAAATTATATTGAGAATTGATACTTAATCATATTAACGAATCTTTCGTAAGACAGCGGTTACATGAATTACAAGGCGATTCATACATCTACCTTAGCATATTTTATCATACTTGTACCAAGTCAATTATTACTTATTGCTTATTTTAAATATTGTCATTTTAAGTTAATCAAACCAACAAAAACCTTACCTGATGACTTTTTGTTCAATTGAATTCTAATTCTCACTTATATTACCTCAGCAGTCCTCGAGATCTATACTTGGATAATCTCCACTTTAATAACAACATCGGTAAAAATTAGTACACTTGCTATTTTCCGATCGCCCTCTTACTTCCCATCTTATCCTTCAGCAAATCCTCACATTTCAGCAAGTGACCTAGACAGTCTTCATCAATAGGCAATTGGATGTCCAACCATGTTGATATTTTGCTCCGCAGTCGGGCCAACTTAGTGCAATGCAGCATTACATGACTTATATCTTCTACCTGCATTTTACAGAAAATACATACGGCTTCATCCTCTTGGGACAGGATGTGTCTGTGTAAAAGTTGCTTACGTGTTGGTAATCTATCCCGTAGCATTCTCCACCCAAAAATCTTCAATTTGGAAGGAACATAAGCCCCCCAAATAATACACAGGCCCTCTCTCAAACCATCTCCCAAAGCTTCCATTCCAAGCGACAAAACCAGATTGTCATAACAGGATCTAACCGTGAAACATTTAAAATTATCATACGGCCAAACAAATAAGTCTGTTAGATTAGGAATAGGGTTGATACCAATTAACAATTGTTGCAGCTCAACACGCTCCTCACCTGCCTCCATTCCAAGCACTTCTTCACCAACCATGAGATTCCAACTCCACACTCCATCTTGCCAAAAACCCAACCTGTTTACCTCCCAATCTTTAGAGATAACCTGCAAGTATAGATGAGGATACAGTGCTGCCAACGTGTTTATTCCTAGCCAGCAGTTTTTCTTTATTTCAATTGTACTACAATTGCAATATTTTTCTTCAAATGCTCTTGCTTTTTATTTTCAGGGTGGCTATGCTTATTTTTTTGTTCACATACAATTTTCGTGTTGTCAATTAAAAGTAATATTATTGTTCTATTTATTTTAGTATTTTAGTTATATGTTCGTCTCACTTTTTTTATTGAATTTTTCTTAGTATTTATGTTCTATACCAGTCTCTTGCGTGAATAGTAATATTATATTATAGTCTTATGTTGGAATACTTTACATCTTGTTAGGATACTCGTCACACTTGGCATATTCTCTTTGTTAATTGTTAGTCTGTCTAAGTTTTCCTCGCACTATGCATCAAGCTACCGTCAGATTTTGATCTGATGTGTGCTCACCCTAACTTATTTTATTTTATTTTTAATTTTCACATTAACCGATGGTCAGAATTCATGCTAGCACAATTTTTTGGTTTAGTAGTCTAATTATTGAAATTTCACCCGTAAAAGAAATAAGTAATTTCACCCGTAAAAGAAATAAGTGTCATGGATTTGAGCTTGCGTATTTGCAATCAAATGTCCCAGCTACCAATTGGGGTGGTTTAATGGAGCTAATGACCCAAAACATGAGTATACTAAGGTATCATTCATATGGTTCTTTTCGTAATTCATTACTGTTGGACATGTGATTTCAACTAGGATGAATTGCGGAGGTTTAAAAGTTGTAGATTAAAAGATAAATCATTTTTAAAATTAGAGTTTGAAAATATTATATAAAACGATTGAATAAAATGTAGTAGAACATTAAATAAATTAAAGATACTTTAAAGAGGTTTGGAATAATGAATTGACCAAGTACTCTCCTAAAAAATTGATATTTATAGTGCACATAAAGAATGACATCAAACTAAAGCGAAGGAGTTCTTCGATCTGTTTGGGTGTATTGGAAGAGTGGTGGAGGTCTCTATTTCACCAAGAAGGAATAGCTTAGGAAAGAGATTCGGTTTCGCTAGATTCATAGAAGTGGAGGATGAAAGGATGTTAGGGGTTCATTTGGACAATGTTCAGATTCTTGGGAAGAAGATTCATGCTAATATCCCAAGATTCCAAAGGGGCATGAAAAGGTTTGGGGAGGCGGAGGTGAGGAATAGGGCTGCAGGTCGTGAGAGTGCAGAATCAGGGAGGTTTTCGGTTCAGAGGGGCAGAAGCGAAAACAAGGGATAATAGGAGTTATGTAGATGTGGTAGGAAAGAAGCAAGGGTCGGGGGAGTCACCGAAGGAGGAATTGGCTATGTGGAAGTATAAAGCTGACGAAGATAGAAGGCTTAGACTGAAAAAAGCGTATGTGGGGCGTGTTAAAACTCCAGGTTCTGCTTACAATATCCAAACACATTTCGAGATAGAGGGTTTCTTTGCGATTAAAGCAACACCGATGGGAGGCAATCTTGTCTTGCTGGAGGAGATGGAAGAAGGCTTTATTGCAGATTTGATAGGAGATGGTGAAGCGTGGTGGAAATGCTGGTTCGAAAATATATCAAAATGGAACGAAGGCATGGTTGATTTGAGCAGGGTGGTGTGGATAAGCATTTTTGGGGTACCGGTTTTGGCTTGGAGTGTGGATTTTTTAAGCGGTTAGCAGAACAGTTTGGTTCCTTCATATGTGTCGATGCTCAAACAGAGAGGGAAGATTATTACGACATTGCAAGGATTATGGTCAGTGTGGACAGAGAGTACAAATTAGCAGAGCGGGTGAATGTGGAAATTGACGGCAAGGTTTTTGTTCTTGAGCTACGAGAAGACAAAGTTGATGCTCTGAGGATTAATCCAGGTAATTGCAAAACTCAAAACTCTGGCGCAGAGTCTTCGGACTCAGATGGTTTTTCTTATAATGATATGCAGGTGGATATTGATAAGTCAGTGGGGGGAAATTCGTATGAGAGTATTGAGGATGTTTCTATCAATTTAGAGGGGGGATGTCAAAGGACAGTATAAGGGAATTTTCGGCAGAAGCTACGGCGTCGAAGGGAGGTGATGAAGGTCAGGGGCGTAATGGGCCGCTGAACGAAGGTAGGCAGGGGAGTCTTGCTTTGAATTTTCCTGTGGCATCGTCTTGCGAAGTACCTCACAAATCAGTGACGGTGTCATATGCGGAAAATGAAATGGTGGGTTTGTTTGATAGCCTAGTTCAGTTACAAAAAAAGGTGAATGGAATTAGTGCTGAAAAGTATGCCCAAAACTTGTCTGCAGAGTCATCAAACAACTCTTTTGTCAAGTGTAGTGTTAATTCTCTTTTAGGGCCTAAGGCAAAAAAGATGATAAAGGTTAGAAGGCTGGTAGATTGTAACATGGCTGATAGGAGAAAAAAAGGAGATGGGCAACAAAGAAAGGAGGGTAAGGCAAATAATAATGAATTTTGTAGAGGGACGGTTTCAACAGGAAGGGACAATGGTTATAGTGTTGAAAATAAGAATTTCTATAGTCAACAAAATGAGGAGTCCCACATATGTAGGAGCAATAAAAGACAATGGGAGTTTTTGGATTGTGATAGTGGCGGAAAAATTTTATCGGCTATTGTAGCATTGGGAGTGGTAAATGCGGAGGGAAGGAAAAAACTAGAGAGTAGAATTAATAGTATGGAGAATGGAGGAAAGGTGTCAAGGAAGGGGAAAAATTGTTTTCAATGATTATTGGATCTTTAAATATAAGAGGAGGCGTTAATGCGCTAAAGAGAAGGAGAATTGATGAGGTGATCAGAAAGGGAAAGACGGAGAATTTTATGATTCAAGAGACAAAAATTACTTCTTTGAAAGAGGAGGTGGCGAGGAGTTTTTGGGTTTCACCGGATATTGGATATTCTTTTTCAAATTCAATGGGAAGGTCGGGAGGTTTGTTAATTTTGTGGAAAGCGGGAAAGGTGGAGGTGGTTAATAGTTTTAAAGGAGAGGGTTTTTTGGGTATTAAAGTGTTGTGGAAGGGTGATTGTTATTATGTTGTTAACGTTTACTCGTCTTGCGATTTGGTTAAGAAGAGATTGTTGTGGAATGAGCTATTAAGATTGAAGGAGTCCTTTGTAGATGGTGAATGGATTATAGGAGGGTATTTTAACGCGATTAAAGAAAGAAGGGAAAGGAAAGGGAGAACGGGGGTGGTGAATAATCTTGAAATGGTTTTATTTACGGAGTTCATTAACAAAAGTCTTTTGGTGGATGTTCCGTGTAAGGGGAATAATTTCTCGTGGTATAGTGGAGATGGAAAATCGATGAGTAGAATCGATCCATTCCTTGTGTTGGACAATATGGTGAGTAGATGGGGAGTGATCGGTCAATTGATCGGGGAAAGGGACATTTCCGATCATTGCCCAATTTGGCTTGAGGTGGATAATTCTAATTGGGGTCCGAAACCTTTTAGATTCAATAATGAATGGTTTACTTTTGAATCTTTTTTTCCTTTCGTGGAGAAGGAGTGGGTGAACATGAAAATTTATGGGAGAGGAGACTTTGTTCTTAAAGAAAAGCTTAGGCTTTTAAAGGATAAATTGAAGGTGTGGAATAGGGAGGTCTTCGGTAGGTATGAGTTGGAGATGGAGGAAGGTGTTAGGGATTTGAATTTGGTCGACGCTTGTTTGGAGACTATATCCAAGGATCTTCTTGATGAAAATTTAGATTTAAGGAAGGAAGCGTCTAGTAAGATATGGAGAAACTTGAGAATTAAAGAAAATATGCTCTTACAAAAAGCTAGCTTGAGGTGGATTAAAGAGGGTGATGCTAATAGCGGTTTTTTCCAAAAGGTCATGAAAGAGAAGTTTTAATCATTTGGGTCCTATTGTTACAGAGGAGGGATTGGCGGTTTCGGTGGAAGAAGTGAGGGAAGCGGTGTTTAATCATTTTAGAGGAAAATTTGTTGAGATGGAGGATAGTAGACCTTTGTTGGAAGGTGTTGATTTTAAGTGTATTAGTGAGGAGATGGCGGTGAACCTTGAAAAACTGTTTCTTGAAGACGAGATCAAGGAGGCGGTGTGGAATTGTGGGGGTGATAAATGCCCGGGTCCGGATGGTTATTCTTTTCTTTTTATTAAGAATTGTTGGAATTTCATTAAAGAAGATTTTGTGAATTTTTTCAAGTACTTCTATTCCTGCAATGTTATTTCCAAGGTTATATTTTCTTCCTTTTTGTCTTTGATTCCGAAGAATAGCAACCCGATATCCCTAGATGATTATAGACCCATTTGTTTGGTGGGTTGCATGTACAAAGTAGTGGCAAAACTTTTGGCGGGGAGGTTAAAGTGGGTCCTTGATATAATTATTTCACCTTGTCAAAATGCGTTTGTGCCCGGTAGACATCTTTTGGATGGGGTTTTGGTGGCTAATGAAGTGGTGGACTATGCGAGGAAGGAAAGGAAAAGATGTTTGTTGTTTAAAGTTGATTTTGAGAAGGCGTATGATAAAGTTAGTTAAAGTTTTTTGAGGTATTTGTTGAAGAGAATGGGTTTCGGGAGGAGATGGATGGGTTGGATGGAGTTGTTGGTTTTCAATAGTAATATGTAGGTCCTTGTTAATGGAAGTCCTACCAAGGATTCCGGCGTCTATAAAGGTTTGAGACAAGGAGATCCTCTTTCTCCTTTTCTCTATGTCTTGGTGGCGGAAGGTCTAGCGGGCTTGGTGAGGAAATCTATAGAAATTGGGGAATTTGGGAGCTTTAGTATTAAAAACTCTTGTTGTGTGGATATTCTCCAATTTTCGGATGACACTTTATTGGTGGGGGAAGGATTGTGGAAGCAAGTTAAGGCGATTAAGGGGGTGTTAAGAGCTTTTGATATTTTTTCGGGCCTTGGTATCAATTATCATAAAAGAATATTAATTGGCATCAACACAAGGGATTCTTTTTTAGAAGCCGCGACTTTTTTTTCTTTCTTGCAAAGTGGAGGAAAGCAATTTTTATTTTCTTGGTATATCGGTTGGTTTTGATCCAAGGAAGGAATTGACTTGGAGGCCTTTGGTGTTGAAATTAAAAAAGTGGTTAGGAAGTTGGAAACATCGGTTCCTAAATTTGGGAGGGAGAATCCCGCTTTTGAAGTCCATTCTCACATCATTGACTATTTTTACGATGTCGTTTTACAAGATGCCTTTGAAAGTTGTGAAAGAAGTTAATAGGATTCAAAGTATTTTTTTATGGGGAGGTGTGGAGGAAAAGAGAAAGATTCTTTGGGTTAGTTGGAGGAATGTGACTCTTCCTTTTGAAAAAGGGGGAATCGGGGTAAAGAACATTGCGTTTTTTAATAATGCTCTCCGTACAAAGTGGCGGTGGAGAATTCTACAAGGGTATGATTCTTTATGGCTAAGGGTATTGAAGTCTCGGTACGATGATTTATCTTCTTTGGTGTACGGTACGTTTGACTCAAAAGTTTCCTCCTTTTTATCTACTTCATCTTTTTCTTCTCTTTGGTGGAGGGATCTTTTGAAAATTGGGAGGAGATCTTTTAGGGATCCAATTGTTGAAGGGTGTAATTGTGTTGTGCATAACGGGTACAACATTCCTTTTTGGGAAGCTAAATGGTGGAGAGGTCTTATTTTGAGAGAAGTTTTCCGGATTTATATGAGGCCTCTTTTTTGAAAGGGGGTATTGGTAGCGTCTATGGGAGGTTGGTTAGAGGGTAGGTGGAGATGAGGTGATTTCGGGATTCCCGTGATTTTGGAGGCGGAGAGGGGTGTTACGGAGGGTTTAGTTCGGTTGAAAGAGGTGTTGGCCGAATTTGGCGGTGCGGGGGAGGGGAGAGATGTCGTGTCTTGGAATTTAAATGCGGATGGAGTTTTCTCGGTGGCATCTTGTTACTCTTTTTTGGAAAAAGATTTCATTCCGAATGGGCCTCCTAACAAGTATGATGGGGCGTTTGGGCTAGTTTGGAAGGCGGAGGTGCCTTTCAAAATCAAGGCGTTCGGATGGAGACTTCTTGATAGGATTCCGACTAAGGACCGTTTGGTGTACAGAGGTATAAATTTTCCTTTAGATAATTTAAAGTGTTGTTTTTGTGGATATGAAGTAGAAAGTAGAAACCATTCTTTTTTTGGTTGTTGGGTGGTGAAGGCTATTTGGAATGAGATAGCTCTTTGGATGGGTAAAGAAGGGGATGTGGAGGAGGGGTGCTTGCCGAATTTTATAGATTGGCATTGTTTCTTCCGGGACAAAAAGGTTAAGAATAGTAAGGCGGACGTCGTGTGGTTAGCTACTACTTGGACGTTATGGTTGGTGCGTAATGGTGTGTGCTTCCGAGAGGAAGGTTGGAATTTTAACGATACGGTTTGGAACATTAAGCATATGGTTTGGAAATGGTCCTTTTGCGGGAAAATTACTTACTCCAACTATTCGTTTTATGAGTTCATAAAAGATCCGCTTCTTTTTCTCTCATAAGTTTATTTGGTTGTAATTTTCTCTTTTTTGTGCGGGTTTTCCCGTTCTCTTGTGTAATCGGGTTGGAGAACCCTTAGTTCTCCCTTTCAATATATCTTGCTCACACAAAAAAAAATTGTTAGTTTAAAAAAACTTTAGATGGAGGACATCACAATGTCAACTAGCACATTATAAATTATTCACGGAAAAAAATTATTAAATTAAAATGACTATACATTGATATATCGAATATTCATAACTTTTTAATGCAAAAAATGTTTTAAAATAATTTTATCGATCGCATTTCTCCTATCAGAGCGATGTTTCTCCTAAACTTGAACTTCAAGACTCATTACTATGTATTTACTGCAATTTCGCAAATGCATGGGTCAAGCTAAACAAACACAAACACGAAAGAGTGAGCTTCAAAAACATGTAACAATATAAAATAATTGAGATAATACCCAAATTATCAAGTAAACACTATCATATTATATCACATTTAACAAAGATCATTAACATGCAGTGCCGCAAACATTAAAATCAATTGAGCTTCCTCCCTTACAAGTCCTTCCACTTGCTTAGCAGATAAAAACATCAACTCTCCACTGTCACCAAACTCTGGAAATCTCATAGTCTTACTGAAACAATTGATATGAACATAGTTGAACTCCAACATTTGTATCAAAAATCAAAAGATTATAACAATCGCAAAACATAGTGTTACCAACCAAATGTTACGTATCAGAGCAAGATACCTTTAATTAACATAATTAAATATAACACTCAGAAGCTATCCTCGAATACTTCCACGAAATACTCTTGGTTACCTGCGTGTTACCCACGTGGATGCAACATTCAAACAGAAAGGGTGAGTAATCACAATTCATTACAAAAGATATAAGGAAAAGAATAGAAATTACAACCAACATCACCATTTAATAACACGCATTATTCGTCAATGCGTCATACTCATTGATACATCATAATAGCTCACATACATCTTTTATTATCAAAACATCATGTAATCACAAAATTCACAATAATCATCACATCGCAACTCATCAACAAAATTTATGCAATGTCACACAGTATGTCAATGCAACAACACCGACTCAATGCATGTGGTACCAAAATTATGAACACCTGGTTCATTATCCACCAAAGATTCCCACCATAGGATCGATTCCCTCTTGGAACTGGAGCACATCACAAAACGCACTCAATCCGCACAATGGAATTTAGGCACATCACAAGCGGACCACCGTCCAAAAATGCTATGAATGCATGATGAAAAACAACATCATATAAAAGTCGACCATGACTAACCAATTGCATCATCACATAATATAACAAGCAACAACAATGCATTTACGATTATGTCGCACACAATGAAACAACACAAATGCATTTACCACCACCACATAACAAATATTCTCTTTTAGGTACAAAAATCTTTTTTAAAATAAAGTTCACCACGTTAGCTTCCCAAAGTTTATGAATTTTGGAAGTTTTCAAACATTTGTCATAACACTGGTAACCGGTTATTCCAAAAACGGTAACCGGTTACCACATTCAAAAATCCAATTTCCTTAAAAATTGTCTAAGCTGTAACCGGTTACTCCAAAAGCGGTAACCGGTTACCACCATTACAGAAGCAACTTTTCGGTAATTTTTGTATGTACGAAAACCAGTCAAAAAACCACAGGTTCAGTCCAAAACGCATAGCAATCATCATACATCACATAATAACATCGAAACACTTCATAAACATCAACTCATGGAAATTCAACATCAAATACATTATCACTTCGTAAATCACCATGTTCTTCATGAAATCATCATACGGGACAAGAACACAACCCACCACTTCCTTAACTCGATATCAACTATAATAAAATCGATTACACCTCTTTACCTCGAATTTCTAGCGATTAATTTCTTCCTTTACATTCTACAGAAAACTCCTATTGGTTCTCTATGCCTCAGCTCTCACTTTCACGTTCTCTCCAAGTTTTCACGATAAGTCAGAATGAATCCCTCCTTCCCTTATTTTTCCTTTTTCTATTTATTTATTCACTCTAATCAGCCTTTTACCATCATACCCTCACTTAACCACTCACACTTACCATTATGCCCTTATTCTCCTTTTCACCTTATTATTCTAATCTTAATTATTATTATCACTATTATAATTATAACTCTATTTAATAAAAACTCAATTTATTATTCTATTAACATCAACTAAAATTATTAAATCTAAATAATTTTTAATTATCACCTTAATCTAACACTATCCTACAATACATCACACACACATATCATCATATGTCACACAAAGTCACCAATAATTCACAAATAATCAATTAAATAAATAATTTTAAATTTTGGGGTGTTACACGGTCGACCATAAAAAGAGCATTAAATTGAAGAAGTATGCTCTCAAGATTCAAACTGTTTGCTACTTGAAGTCCCCACCTAATGGCATGAAGCTCTGCAAGTCCAACATCAACCTTCCATACAATTTGTTTGCTTGCAGCCATAATAACTTTGTTGTCATAGTTCTTGATCACACAACCTAAAGTAAAAAAAATTATCTTGAAAACATCATGCGTCAACTTGAACCACATTATGCTCCTTGCTCTTGGGTTCCTGTAAAACTAGATTTGAAATCTTTAGTTTCGATCGTCGCCCGAGGTTTTCATTGTTGAAATCCTGCATAAACTCGAGAGCATGTGCCACCACCACACACGACTGAAGAAGCTTTTGATGGTACAATAGCTGATTGCGGGTATACCAGACTTTCTAGATAATCGTACAACTCATTTGAGTACAAAACAAGTTGTCACCATTTAGATAAAGGTCTAGCCAATCCATAATATCAATGTGGGAAGGAATACAATAACCAAGGGGTGAAGAAAACCATACTCGCTTAGCATACTCGCAGTGTAGGAGAAAATGTTGAGCTATTTCTGGACACGTTTGGCAGAACCCACACGTTATGCCTAATTGCACATCTTTCTTACGCAAGTTGCACTTCGTATGTAAAATATGCATCGCCACCCTCTAAAGGAATTCCTGAATTCTATTTTGCACAAGGGCCTTCCACACTTTGTCCCAAAACATGTCACTAGTCGCTCCCGATGGCCTCAGTCTCAAGTTAGCTCTATTGATGCTAAAGCTCCGATAAGCTAACCTGACAGAATCCTCCCCATTTCCTTCGTGATGCCATATAGTTTCATCCTCCAGTTGTCTAAACAACAAGGGAATATTGATGATTTCCAAAGCATCATGAGGTTCAAAGGTGTTTTCAATCAAATCCTTATTCAACATTTGAAGGTCCTAATTGATCAAGTCACTCACTAACGCATTTGGACCAATAGACGAAGGCGAACTCCTGCTTCTCAGACTTGGCGACCCCGGGATCCAATTGTCCTTCCATAGTCGAACTTTGGTACCGTTGCCAATTCTCCACTGGTATCCTTTTTAACCACACCATTCGCACTCAATATACTTCATCTTTACATTCACAAAATATTAACTTTTTAGATAAGCAATAATTAATACAATTTATAATATAAAAAAAGAGCAATAATTGATATTGTAAAAAGGAGTTTCTCATAATATCTCAAACTAACAACAATTGATACTATAACAATTTTAAGAACTTTCTAACAAAAATTACTTTACAACAATATTAATATTTATAATTTTTCAAGAACTATAACATACACATTTTTATAATTCATGATAAGAAAAATTATTCATTGTGTAATCATTCAGGATATTTTATAAGTTCTTCAAATTGTTATTTTTCTACCCTTCAGAGATGTTTTATAAATTCTCCAAAAATCATAACAAACTATTATTTTTCTATTATTTAGGGATGTTTGATAAGTTCTTCAGAAACTATATACAACAAATTATTATTTTTGTTATCCTTCTAGGATGCTTGATAAATTATTCACATATAACATACACATTATTTTATAATTCTTTAGGAATATTTGATTATTCAATAAGATATAATATAGTCTTATAATTCAAAACGAGAAATATAAAAAATGAATAAAATTAAGAATCAATATTACCTAATTTCGTGCTGATAACATATTATGAAAATAAATAAAATATTATCTAACTTCGTGCTGATAACGTGTTATGAAAATAAATAAAACAATAGAGGAGAGAAAAGAATAAGAGAGTTTGTTATATTATTCTTTGAGTTTAGATTTCAAATATAATATAGATTACATTTATATGACATATGTAATAAATAGAAAATCAATATGAATTCTCTTGATTAATAAACATACTTATTCATATCATTTATAACAATCGAATATTATCTTTTTTTTTTAAAAATATAACATTTTAATATAGTGAAAATTTATATAAGTTGTTGATTAAGATATATATGTTACAAATAGATAAGAGAATGTTTGAATATTATTTATTATTCAATTAATGATAAAATAAAAATAAAATCATCTTCTATTAATTTTACTATTTTTTCATTATTACTATTATTATTATTATTATTATTATTATTATTATTTCAAATGTTTGTTAATGAGTATTTTAATGTATCATTTGAAAAAATAAAGTCAATTATTCTCTTTTGTTTTGAAAAAGAAATTATTTTAACATAACATATAGCATAATCAATTAAAAAAGTCTCATCATATTGTTAATATAAATAATTTTTGTTTTAAAACATAAATTTATAATTAAAAATTAATAAAATCGTAAAATGAAATACATCTCTAAATATCAAAAATGAAAAAGGAATATAAATAATGAGAAGGAGAGATGTCATACCCCAGAATTTTCCTTCCATATCTTCATACTCAAGCTCAGCTAGCAATCAATGGCTCAAGACATCTCATGAATTGATTATATGCTCTCCCTCCTAATCAAAGACCTTCAAGCTAAGGTCTTGGATTTATCAGAGAAGATGATTGAATCAAGGTCTCAAATGGGCTTCATATGACCTCTTATGATTCAAATTATCTCCATGACAAATTTCAAGCCTCAGTTCACAAGATTGCTCAGTCAAATGCTCAGATGGTCAACAGTCGACTAGTTTGACCTAAAAGTAAACTGTGGTCAACATACAGTCAAAATTCTTGATTTTTGGTCAACATCTATATTTTGAAGTAACATTCATCATTTGATCAAGGGTTGATCATGATTCATCAAGGAAAGTTTAAAAGTCAACAAAACTCAAAGTTTCTAAATTAGGGTTTTTGACCTAAAAGTCAACTGAACTTTGACCAGCCATAACTTTCACATGGTACATCAGAAATTCCCAACCAAAGCCTATTTTGAAGGAAATTTAATTTTCTAGAACTTTGTCTCTAAAGCCAAGGCCAAAAATGTTTCATTTGAGATATATGAGCCAAAACATTACAAGTCATTTTTTAGCAACAATCAAAAGCAGTTTTTGTCAAAGATAATATCATCAAGATAAAATCTTCAAATGCAAAAAAGATTCCAAAGTGGCTTGTAGAGGATATCTTGGGCTTTCCAAAAAGTCCTAGAACACTTTGATATCTTAAAAATTTAGGGAGATATGTTTCGTAAAAGTTGGTCAATTTTGGGTGAAATATGTGAAGCAAATAAGGGTCAAAATGGTTTGTTTTTTTTTTTTGCAAAGAAGCCCAATATTTTATGACCCGATCTTGTTCCTCAAGTCATAAAAGATATCCAATCCAAATGCCATGAACTTATGAATTTTATTTGATTTTATATTGATTTTTATTCATTAAAAATATGATTAAAATCAAATAATCAAAGAATAATACAAGGAGATTTGATTTCCCTTGATTTCCAATCAATATCAATCTCCTAAACATCATATATTCTAGATGCTAGGGAACGGGATATTGGTGATGTAAGATTAAAATTAGACACATTTAGTAATATTTGCAAATTAAATTTCCAACAAATTGTAATTTTGGATTCAATGAGATTTGTCCAAGTTTTGTTGACCTAAATGACTCTATTATATAAACATAGTCATTCCAGATGCTAGGGAATGGGATTTTTGCAGCCAGGAGCTATAGGAGAACACTTGAAATTTCAAGAAAAAGTGAAAGATTGAAGTCAAGGTTAGAGACCAATTCAAGAAGTTTTGTTGATCCAGATACATTCTTTGAAGTTCTCTGATCAATTCCAAGACCTCAGCGCTCGTTAACAGGTTCCTATTCGCGAAAACATAGCTCACGATTTCATGGTTCTTGAATTTTTCGATTCCATTGATTCACGCATGATCAACATGATTTGATTGCATATATATGTTTATTATGATGTTAGTAATGATTCTAGATGGTTTAATTGTGGTTTAGTCGCTGGTATGAAGAGATGCCATAACTAGGGTTTTTAAGCTTCATTTAGGGATTTCAGGTACATGCCAAATTGGCCCAAAATAAGACCACCAATGGGTTCACAAGGACGAAACGAATTCATCCATGGCTTTAGAAATAGTGTTTGTTGTGTGTACGATATTTTGTGTGTGTAGGGTTCTAGCGACGGTTTCTCATCCGTAGGTAAAAGTTCCATGCCTAAGACGACGGGACCAACAAAGAAGACGAAGACATGGCGTCTCTTCATTGGCTAGTTCGCGCGCACGTCAGAGTTTTCAAAAAAGGTGGATCCAGTGGTCTTCGTTTATGCGCCCATGGTGTACATCCTTTCCATCAGCCGTCAGATCTTCCTTCCATCTAATCCAACGCGCGCAAGGGCTCAAATCCACCATGGAACTTCAGGCTTCACCGCACAGGATCACACGCTAAGTTTTTTTGTTTTTTGTTTTTATTTTTTGTTTTTATTTTCTTTTATTTCAATTGTTTTTTTTATTCTTTCTTTTAAAAAAAAAACCCTTTTCCAAGATAATTCTTTTTTCTACTCTTTAAAAAATAACAAACTTTTTTTTGTAAAATTAAATTTTGTTTTTCTTAATAGTAATTAATTTGAATTAATTTAATTAATAGTTTTAGTTAGTAATTTTAATTAGTTTAAATTAGGTTTATAATTTTTATTAGATTTTAATTTTTGGATAATTAGGGTAATAATTTAATAATTAATTTTAATTAAATAATTTAATTAATTAGAATAATTAGGTTAATTAATTAGGATAATTAGATTAATTAGGGTTAACTTTTAATTTAATCAGGATTATTCGTCTAAATTAATTAGGTCTTTAACCAATAATTAATTTAGGGTTTGTTTAGCCTTGACTTCAAAACCCTAGGTAAACCCTAGAAACCTTAAGGTAGGTGTCGTCCATTAACTCGATTTTTAGGTTCGTTACTAACCTTCTTTTAAAAAATTATTTGTTTTAAAATCAGGGTTTACCTTTAGGTTTTCAGTTTCAAAAAACCTTTTCAATTTGCCTTTTATTTTTTATTTTTCTTTCGATCGTACGAGTTTATCCTATTTTATTTTTGTAATTGCCTCAGGTTTGTAATAGTAACTAGGTTTACTTTCCTGCAAGGTTTAATTATGTAATTGCCCCAAAGCCATGTAATTGTTGTAGTTTTATTTTCTGCATTTTAGTTTTCTGCCTTTCCACCGATTTTTGGTTTGTAATTCCCCCTCCCCGAAGCCTTGTAATAGCGTTGGACTTTTAATTTTTGCCTTTAATTTTGCTTATATCAATTGCGTGGTTAGTAAAGTAGGGAGTGACAACGATTAAATGAATTTAGGTTGGCTAATACAAGATAAATATCTGAATCGAATTCACATGATTGTTGCACCCTGTTTACGGTGATTTCCGGTAAACAACCGCTAGTCTTCCAAACTATAATAAATATGATTTGGTTACTTGCAGGATCGACTAGATTGATCCTAGGACACATAGTCAAGAAGATTGTTATCAATGTTCATTTGAATCATATTCGTAATTTGTCCTCTTCGATGAGTATTGTTCGATTCAAGAATCTTGGTAATTGCTTTCGTTATATGTAATTATAACTTCGACAAGAAAGATAAATAACATAACATATGAAACTTAAAGATTGTTAAAACATAAAGAATCTTAAACTGCAGAAACATTAAAGACTTTAAAAGTAAATGATCATGAAAGTAAATTCGGAAGTAAAATAAAGATACAGGAATGTAAATGACAAGAAATAAATGAAATGCAGTAATTCAGAAATGTATTCGAAAATGAAATACAATACACATGTATTAAAATGGTGGTGTCATACGTACATTTTCTCAGCGAACTCTTTCTCGTAACACTTGATACTTGAGTAAATATGTGAGTGATTTGTACAAAATGAACACACGGAATCCTAACATTAAAACTCCTATTTATACTAGTTTCGACCTTAACGGTCCTACACTAATCTGCTGCCACGTTTCTCATCAGAACTTCCAGCGAAGCCATCTGTTATTGAACGGTTACGAAACCGTCTTCGAATTTCAAATCTTCCCGCCTGAGTCCGTCTTCGACGCGTGGCAGTGTATTAAACAAACACTACTAAAAAACACGCTAAGTAGTAATACTTGAATATATACTTTATAAATTTTGTCTAAGTCCCGAAGACATATGCTTTCATTAGTCTTTCAGTGTTCACTATCTTCAACGAACTTAGAAGTCTATATCTTCGAGGCATGACCATCAGTAGCCATTCTTTCACTTTTCAAGGGATGGCCATCAGTAACCATCTTTCCTTCGATTCTCAACTCCTTCGAAGGACAAACAATATAAAACGAAATCTTCAGCTAACAAATTGCCCCCAATAAATGCCTGTTTCGAGAATCAACAGAAATAGGCGTTTCTTGTCATTATAAGATTTCGTTTTTATGATCTTTGAAAGTTCCAAGACTGCTGATTAACGTCATAATCACTGATAACACTGTTTCCGAAACGTCTTGTCATTTTCAAAGATGTCTTCTCATGACTTACATTCCCACGTTTTAACCTTACTTACTGATCATTATTCCTATATACTAGGAGTAAGGCTAACTTATTCAACCGCCGTTGGATTAAATCACCAGCCGCCACGTGTCTCTCGGGTTTTACCCAAAAGATTAAAAGGGTTTCCGTTAAACCTTTAAATATTTGACCTTGTGCCTTTATACCGCCTTTCATTCATCTTCTTCACCGAAAAATTGAAACATCTTCACTCTCTTTAGAATCTTATCCTTTTAATCAAAAAATTTCTCCATGGCTTCATCTTCAAATGTTCTTCAACCCGCTTTGAAGCTCCAATCAACAACACGCTCTGGGGAACGAGAGTTCGTTCCAAACCCTAACACTGAAGAAATACGCGCAATCTACGCTTCCCAGGTAATCATACCTTTTGATCTTTCTGGAAAAACTCTTGCTTTTATGGGTCCGTTACCGAGTGAAAGTATCCAATCTGTGAATAAATTCTTCCCTGCTTATTACAAGACTAGACCATTAGTTAGCAAAGTTAGGATAGATGAAGACGGTCGTTCTCCTTTATGCAAATCTGCTAATGTAGAGAAAACTTCAACTGCAACCCCTTTAGCTTTAGCCAAAATTAGGTTAAACTATATGACCAATTCTGTAAAAGTGTTTAGGTCATTTCCTTTAGCCAAAGATCCTGATTTGTATTATGCTTGGCTAGGAAAGGTAGAGAAACAAAAAGGATCCTTTTGGAAATCGTTAGGGATATACGATTTGATCCAACTGTCAAAAACAGGTTTAGAATACAACCAACCCATGTTAGTAGCAGCGGTTCATTTCTGGGATGCTTCTCACAATACCTTCCATCTCCCATGTGGAATGGTTACCCCCACGCTTTTCGACGTGGCTGCTATTACGGGACTTCGACCAACTGGCGAAACCTTTGATCCCAATGACATGGATAATGACACTATAGGTTTCAACGATTCGCAAGTTACTTATACGGCATTCATCCAGAAACACCATATTACCACCGAAGCGACAGTATCTGACGAAGAGCATATTGCTTTTCTAGCATTATGGCTCTCACGGTGCGCCTTCTGCTCAAGATCTATCCAGGTTGCAAAGAGGTACCTTTGCATGGCTAATCAGTTGCATGCTGGTAGAAAACTCAACCTCAGCCAACTACTTCTAGGGTCTCTTTACGAAAACCTTAGTGAAGCTGCGAATCTTACCAAGAATTTCAAATCTGGCAATTTACTTTATGCTGGTCCTTTTTGGTTATTGCAACTGTGGCTCAATGCCACATTCGAAACTTATCTTCCCTTTCGAGGAGATGTCAATGAGGAAGATAGCACAATCAAAAATCGAACTATAGAAGGGACCAGGTTAGCTTACCTTACTCCAAAAGAGGAAATGGGAAAGCTTCATGAACATTTCTTGGCGTATTCAATGATGTTTGCTCAGCGTGATCAGTTCGATCCTTCCATGGCCCCATTTGTACACAGAATAATAGGTCCTGAATGGTTTACTCGAAAATTTCCACCAACATCTCAAGATCAGCAGACTGAATCCATGGAAATTTGGGAAGCCTTCTTGACTCCAAGATTATTTTCCCATCGTCTTCGACCATCAAAGGGTCAATGTATCCTCATGTGTTATCAACCAAATTTGGTCTCGAGGCAGTTTGGGCTAACTCAAATAACACCCAAGTGCTTATATGAGAAAAGGAACCATATGTGTTTCCACACTTTGTATCTGACTGAAGAAGAATGTGAACGAAAAATCAACAAATATACTGGCGTCGCCAACCTTTCTCCTATTCCTTTCGAACCTTCTTTTTACTCTACACCAGATTTCCATCAATGGTGGACAGAGTATTATAGCTCTCAAATTTTTGATGCTGATAGCCTTGCTCAAGAACTAACCGCAGCTTTCACTGATGTGCAGGAGAACTTCAAAAAAGGTACTTCAACTCATATTAAAGAAATCCAAGCTTTTCAAAAATTCTTTGAAACTATCTATAGGCCTGATGATCTTAGTCGGACCGTTCGTGAGGCTGCAGTCACTTTGCGCGAAAAGTTTTCCACCAAACTAAATAAATTAAAATTGCCCTCGTATGTTCGACCAGAACTACGTTATGAAGTGGCTTTCAAACTTCATCCTCCAAAATTCCCTCCACTACCAAGTGCTGATTTTGGTGTGGCTCTAAGTCCTCCTTTCCCAGACTGGTTCGTGTGTGGGAATGCTCTCAAAATTCTTCAAGAGAGTGCCAAAAAACGCGCCGAACGAGTGGTTCCGACTAAGCATACCTTGGATACTTTCAAAGGACATCTTCATATAGATCTTAAACACGTTCGTGTCCTGACTCCAATACCTGAAGGTTTGGATTAAGGCAATCTTTTTCGACTGACTTTTCTTTTTCTTTTACTGATATACTGATTTCAGTCTCAACTACAGCTGTTGCACGAAGGAGGAAGATTAAAGAAGCTTCTGCCCCAAAAGAGTCTGAGACATCTAAAAGCGACAAACCAAACGAAAGTGATTCGATCGTCACGGATAAAAAGCCCACGGTAAATACTTATCTCATACTCTAAATCTTGTACAATTCTGTGATTGGTACTCATCTTTCTCATCTTTCACTTGCCAGAGCTCGAAACCCCCAACGGGTTCGAAGCGTAAAGCTTCTTCGACCAATGCCTCAGATGGTGAAGACAAATCTCCTCCTCAAACTAGACAAGGACAGAAAAAGAAACACAAAGCTGTTACCCCTTCAAGAAAAGGGAAAAAAGCAAGTCCTTCCAAAGCTGCTTCACCTGGCAATAAAGCGTCTTCTGAAGAGTCTCCTTTGAAGACTGCCAGCAATGCTCTTGTTTTGGAAAGTCATAACTCAAGCCCAGACAATAATCCACCCAAGGTATCTTGCGTTTGTCTTACATTTTATCTTGTAATTTTAATTAACTAATTGCACTGGCATTTTACCTTGTTATTGCAGGATGATGCTGGCACTGCTACTTCTGGTTTCAAAGACCCTGGCCTCACCATTGATGTTGATAAACTTTATGGTAATTGTTAAATTTCAACTTTCGTCAATTAAAACTTTCGAAGGCTTAACCTCATGATTATCTTGGCTTCGTTCGAAACAGATACTTCTCAAGCTAGAACCCATGTTCTCTCACCAGTCTTCGAAGACGTTAGGCCAATTGCCACTATATTGCCTAATGAGCCAATCGAAGAAAGCCAATCTACTGACGAATCCCCACCTACTCATCAAGGCAAAGATTTGGAAGAGGATCATCCATTCTCCGGCAGCGACAATGTGAACCAGCAATCTCATGGCAACGAAGATTCTGCATCGGAAAAATATGCCATGGAGGAGATTTCTCAACCAGAAAAACCAATTTCTCAGGGAACTTCGACTCCCGATGTAAAAACTATTCCTGAGACAACTTCGGCGCCTGCTCCTACGAAGCCTACTCCTTCGGAGCTTGAACAACTTAAACAAACTGATCCTCTAGGGTTCCTAAGGGCTATCATGAATGTGAATACTTCTTCACTTTCAGAGCCTGATGTTTCTCCAGCTGTAACTGCAGATTCTAGTGACAAGGAAGATACTCCTAATCTTCTTCGACAGATAAAAGAGAGATTCTTTGGGGTCAATCTTGTAGATGTTCTCAACCGGGACCCTGTTAAAAGCTACAACTTAAATCAACTTTTAAAGAAAGTAGATTTGCTTCAAGTTTCCCCAGAAGTCTCAGAGATGATTGTTCTGCTAGGCTCTCTCCTTGAACAACTCCAAGCTGACATTCTTCGAAAGCAAAACGTCGAGAAAGCATTATCTGAGATAGTGGCCTCTCATGACTCGTCATGGAATTCTGCTGTGGAAGCCACAAAACAAGGTGAAGCCCTCAAGCTTAAACATTCGGCGAATCAGAAAGCCATTGATGAATATGAGAAGAAAATCAGCTCCTGGAGACAAGAAATAAAAATGCTCGAGGGCAAGATAAAGGAAGCTGAAAGTAGCCAAGCAGCCCTCCAAGAATCTAACCAACAAGATTTGCTCGAAGTGGTGCAGTCAGGAATCAAACATTTCGAGACTGCACAGAAGTTAGTGCCAGAGATCGAAAAGTTGAAGAAACAAAGGGCACTAATTGAACTTCGAATGTCCTCATGGGAAACTCAATATCTGAAGATCAAAAGGGATCTCCCTGAGGACTTTAGCTAGGTGTCTTCAATCTTGTTTCATTTGTTGGATTTTTATTTTGTAATCGAGACATATAATATTTGTACGTCTGACTCCCATTTCTATCTATAATATTTGCTTGCATTAATTTTAACAAATCTTTCAATTTTCTGCCAAATATATCTTTAGATTTCCTACAGTGCTTTTATTAAATACAACATGTAGAACCTGAACATCCTTCGCAGCACTCTTGCCTCTAGACTTGACGTTTCCACTTCTTCTAGCCATAATCATTATTAAAAGTGACGTCACTTTCTCCAAACCGTCGGTTTTCAGACGTGCGTGCATCAGTTTAATGATTACTTTTCAACTTCCAAGGGCGGGAAACGGCGGAGGCCATAACTTCTTACTTTGAAAAACGGACCGCAGTCTAATCACTCATTAAAAATGTAAAACCAACCCTCAGTATTCTCCTTCTATATAAAGGGTTCCATATCACTTTTATTTCTTCATTCAAGTATTTCTTCCCCAAACCAAAACACAGAAAAAAGAGAAAACACAACTCTTTCCTTTCAAACACCATTTTTCCCTGAAATGGCTGGAATTCTTTCCTTTAACGATCTCAAAGCTCTCATCAAGGGTGAGTTCAGACTTGATGAGGATGAACTCCTCCGTCATTTCATTAACATTGAAAATCTCTTTGCTAATCAGGAACTGAACTTTTACTTTGAGGAAGTCCTGGAGGGTGCCATCTACCCTAATATGGTGGCAGAGTTTTGGATGAATGCGTCTTTACGCATGGACCCTGAAGGTAGAGCCACCATTGATTCATCCGTTCGACATGCTCACCTTAGCATTACCCCCACCACTATTGCCAATCTCATAAGATGCAATAACACCGGAGCAACTTTTGATGATAATGTTCTCAGCATGACTACTCATATCATGTTGAGAACACTCATGGATAGTGATCTGTCATACCCCAAAATTTGCCCACACTATTTCTCCTATTCAAATTCAAATCAAGATACAAAGCTCCAAGACACACTCTCCTAAACAAAGATCAGAAACTAGGTTTGGGTTGTTCAAAAGAAGATCAGTGAATCAATGGCCCCAAGGCATCCTATATGGCTCAATATATTTCACATTACCTCTATAACAAGTATCAAGTCTCAATTCAAAGGATTGGTCACTCAATTGTTCAGGAAGTCAACCGTCGACTGGGTTGACCTAAAAGTCAACTGTGGTCAAACGTACATGAACAGAGAAGATTGAGCTGAGATGAAACCAAAAACACCATTTAGAGGACACATTAAGCTTTCTAAAAAGTCTTAGATCACCTCTATATGGTCAAAATC
Organism: Vicia villosa; assembly: GCF_029867415.1. Taxonomy (NCBI): domain Eukaryota; kingdom Viridiplantae; phylum Streptophyta; class Magnoliopsida; order Fabales; family Fabaceae; genus Vicia; species Vicia villosa. The sequence continues at coordinate 572,257 of NW_026705234.1, forward strand.
GAGCAAGATATGATTGATACAAGTTGAGTTATTTTTTGAGGAAAGTCAATTCAAAGAATTATGAGATTTTGACTAAATGGGCCTATCTTTTGAACTCTAACTAGGCCCATGTCCATAAGGGAAGCCGTAACTCTATTATTTTATTTTTATGAGTTTTATTAATATTGATTTGAATTTTCATTCATTTTAAATATTAAATAAATCATAAAAATATAAAATAAAAAGGTTAAATCACACATGTTATTTCAAGTGTTTCTAGAAGCTAAAGATTGGCCTTGGACAAAAATTAATCGTGTGAAAATTTGAGTTAATATAATTGAGACCAAAACATCAAAATTTGATATGAATCTCAAATCAAATCTCAATCATGGAAATTATATGGATTTGTTTCAGCTTTGTTAACCTAAACCAATCTCTCATAAATAGAGGGACATTCTCAAAGCCAAAGGATTTTTTCGGCAGCCTGGGAAAGTCACAAAAAAACGTGAAAACGAAGGGAGAAAGCAGAGGAGGTTTGGGACGGATTCAAGCCAAGAAAAGCCTCATTATCGATTTTCCAAAGCCTGCTGGACGTCATCACATTGTTTCCTTCGATCCGAACGTACAAAAAACATCTCTGTATTCACGGTTTGCACCTTCTTTTCTTTCCTAATCGATTGCATTCATTCCTTCATCATAAACATGTTTTAATTATGTATTCATGTTAGTAATGATGTTTGCAACGTATTTGAATGGTTTAATTTGATATTAAGTGCAGGGATCATGATTTGCCATGGTTAGGTTTTTTTAGAGCTCCGATTTGGGGGTTCGTGATACAGGAAAAATCACCCCAAATTACAGGCACCGTTGTGTTTAGGGGAGAATTTTCATTCAAACCATGTTCTTGTTTGAAATTTATGCGCTTTAATGTGTGAATTGAGTGTCCGCAGGTGTATAGCTATGCATAAATCCATGGCAAGAGGTTTTACCCATGACTGCATTCCGTAGGTAAAAGTCTGGCCATGAGAATGATGAAGACGAACAGATCCAGGGGAAGCGCGCGTGCAGCGTTTTTTTTTTTTTACTTAATCGCGTCCTTTTTTGTTTTATATTTAACGCACGTTAATCCACTAACAGCCTACAGATCTTGCCCCAGTGGAGATAGCAGCGTTCACATAGCCTTCCCATATGCAAAGACATGAGTTCGACTCTTGGCTCTTGCATGTTATTTTGGTTTTTCAGGTTTTACCTCTTACGATCCAGCGCGGCCAGCCTACTCACGTACATCATGCACCTTCGATCTCCCCCATCAAATTTCCATCAGGGTACAATCTAAGGGCCCTGGGAACGCCAGATCACCGTGGACCATCACAAGCACACCACACATGATTACAGCTAAGAAATCTTTAATTTTTATTTTTATTTACAATTAATTATACCATTCAGCTTTTCTATTTACTTACTTATGTTTATTTTTCAAAAAGAAAAAAACTATTTTAAATACTCTCTCTTGGTAAAAATTGTTACTAATTTTCTTTTTTTTATAAAAAGTATAAAAAATAAAAAATATTTATTTATTGTAACTATCATTAATAATTTGATTTTTTAATGTTTTGAATCAATGTGGTTTCTTTAGTTATTTAATTAAATTCTTTAGTAATTAATAGAAAATGTTTATTAGGGTTAGATAATTAATCGAAACCCCTATTTTTATTGATTTAATTAATTAGGTTAAAAAACCAATATTTAATTAAATGGATTTTATTTATTCTGTTAATCATATTAATTCGTACCCTAATCAGGGGTTACGAAGATTACTCCCTACACTAAAAAATATTTGTCTGTATCCTTTTCAGGGTTTATCATCATACATCTCCCGACTACGCGCCATGCCTATTAATAAAGCTAAGTCCTGAGCTAAACCTTATTTAAATTTTTATTTATTTTAGGGTTTGTCTTTTATTTAAAAAGAACTTTCATACACTCACTTCCTACTATTTTGCTGATGGTCAGAGTCAATGCTTCGAGAAAACCTCTAACCGTCAACCTTCTCAATCAAAGCTAAGTTTCTATATTTTTTCTTTTTTCTTTTTATTTTACGATTAGGGTTAACATATTTGCCAAAGGAATTGATAATGCACTCACCCCTGTTTTATTTTGCTTTTCCTAATTTTCAGGGTTTGCCAAATGCCAAAGCCTCGAGTATCGGTAACCCTAAACCCTGATATCAATTATTACTCGTGTTAGACCTATTAATATTATTATCCCACTGGTTTCAATTCCCCTTTCCTCCGCTGGTTTCATTTTCCCCTTCCCCGTATTTGCTTTAATTATATTTGTTTATCAATTGTTGTGGTTAGTAACTTTAGGGAGTGCAACCCTGGATTCAATTAGAATCACTTAACTATTATAAGATAATATATTCTGAATTGATCACGTGATTGGTGCACACACGCACACTTTTGGGTAACCCTCTCTGTTGCCTGTTGCCTTGTGTATTTTTTGCAGAATAGCCAGTCCCTCGAATACGAGGATACCTCAGCCATGTTGCCTCAATTAAAGGTCATGGTCCCTAATGATGCTGCCTTCGATACACTAACATGACCTCGACCCTCGAAAGTTGCCTACGGAAAAGGCTGAGGTATCTTCTGGTTGCCTACGAAAGGCTATTCTAAATCCTTCCTCTTAGACTACCTGCCTCTTTATGGCATGGGTCAGTCTTTGGGCGAACGATAATTCGATGACCCTTCAAACCTCCAAATGAAAGGCTTCCTGCCCTCTTATGGCAAGGATTGACCCTTTCATTCTGAAAGGCTAAAAAGAGACCTATCATCTGAGTTTAAGGTAATTGCCCCTAATTGCTTTGCCATGCTCTATTTTCTATATTCTTTCTCAAAATTCTTCAAAAACTGGCTACGCTCATTTACGAGCTAAAGTCCATTTTCCCCTTTCATCTACATTTTCTGAAAACGAGCAAGCAAAGCAATTAAGAGCCCATGGAAAACCATGGATGCAAAGGGTGCCTTACACCTTCCCTTTGCATAAATTACCCCCCGAACTTAGAATTCTTTAAAAGGTTTTTTTCTGTTTCTTTTAGCCTTTCTGAATTTGTTTGGATAAAATAAAAGTCGGTGGCGACTCTTGTTTACCGTACATTTTCGATTATAAAAAGTCAGTTCACCGTATTACATGATCGCTACAGCGCACAAACCATCAGGATTTGGCACCAAATGCTCGTAGGCAACTTTCAACCTCGGGTGATTGATGAGAATAACATCATGGTTGAAGATCTGGAGTTTATTCTCTGTGGTATTCGGGGAAGAAAGATTAACATACCTTTGATGATCTTCAAAGGTCTTGTCAAAGCTGTTGCTATCGACGTGGACCGTCGAGAAAGTGTAACTTGTCTTCCATACGGGAGACTCCTTAGTTACATTTTTCTCAAGAAAGGCGTAGTGAGAAGAATGCGTGATTCTGGTGCTAGGGACATGTTCGAAGCTGAACCTGTTCATGTGCTATCTCTGAATAGTCTAGACGCCAGAATTGACTAGCGAGTCTAGGTTTAATCTTTTTATATGTCTATGCCTTCCTCTCTTTTTTGTAATCTCAGATCCTATTTCTGGATCTTTTTGTAATGAAATGCATTTCCATGCTTGCAATGAAAAGAATATTTTGGTGTTTTGATTTTTCTTTCCATAATTCTTTCTGATTCTAAAGCCATTTTGATCAATGTGAAGTATATTTTGACACATGCCTGACCATTTTGGCTTTTCGTAGTACTTTGAGTGTCTACGTCTTTGCAATCTTTACTTCATGCATGTTAGGTTTATATCTCTTCAAGTATTTCCCGTTTACTCTTAAGATCCTGCGATCTTCTGCTAACTCTTCTATTTCGTAGGCATTGTTCGAGAATACTTTTAAGATTCGAAAGGGTCCTTCCCAATGTGGGGACCATTTACCAAGTGCCTGATTCTTTCGATCTATAGGTAGAATAACTTTCCAAACTAGATCATTATTAACAAAAGTTTTACCTTTCACCTTTTTGTTATATGCTCTGGACACTCTTTCCTTTTGCCTCTTTATCATTTCCAATGCTCGAAGCCTGTCTTCGTCCAAATCTACTAACTCGTTCATCATTAATTCCCAGTATACGTTGGGAGGAATGTCTGCTTGCCTTTGTATTCTTACTGATTGCAAACATATCTCAATTGGAAGTACTGCGTCATGTCCAAACGTTAACTGAAAAGGAGTTGTATTTGTGGCTTCTTTTGGAGATGTTCGACAAGCCCAAAGTGCCTGATCTAAAGTCTTATGCCAATTCTTGGGTTTCTTTCCTACATGTTTCTTAATAAGGCCAATTATTACTTTATTTGCTGCTTCAACCTGGCCATTTGCTTGAGCATAATAAGGTGTAGAAGTAAATAACTTGAAACCTATTTCTCTGGCAAAGTCTTGCATTTTTCGTCCAGTAAAGACTGATCCCTGATCCGTTGTTATGCTTTCTGGGATTCCAAACCTATATATAATATGTTTTTGAATAAACTCAATCACAGCCTCTTGATCCACATTTGCCAGCGGTATTGCTTCGACCCATTTTGTGAAATAGTCTATTCCCACCAAAATGTATCTTTGACCTTTAGAGGACTTGGGGTGAATTTCTCCAATCAAATCTAGTGCCCATCCCCTAAAAGGCCATGGTTTTACTATCGTACTTAGTTCGTTTGCTGGGGCGTGTTGGATACCTGCGTGTTCTTGGCATTCTTGGCACCCTTTTGCAAATTCTATGCAATCTTTTAACATCGAAGGCCAATACATCCCATATCGAAACAAAAGCCATTTCATTTTGTGCCCTGCTTGATGTGCACCACATGCCCCACTATGTACGTTCGACAGAGCCAAGTATGCTTCTGCTTCTCCCAAGCATTTTAACAATACCCCTTCAGGAGTTTTCTTGAACAATTCATTTCCCATCAGATAATATGACAAGGCTCTATACTTGATTTTTCTGTCTGTATCCGTCGAAGGATTTTTCAGATAGTTAATAATTGGACTCCTCCAATCTGTGTCTGTTAATGAATCTATATTCAGTACCTCGAATTGTTCTTTGTTGGCATAACCCAATCGTGAGTTCTCCAGATCACTTGGCGAAAGTTTAGTAAACATTGCTCTTCCTCTTACTTCAATCAATTCTTCCAACTTTTCTTTTGATACTTTATATCCTGAGGCTAATTGTGCCAAGTCGTTTGCTTCCTGGTTATTCACTCTTGATACGTGTTTTAATTCCACATATTCAAATTTCTTGAGTAGCCTATTTGCAATAACAAAATACATGATCAAATTCTCTTTGATACACTTGTACTCTTTTGTCAATTGCTTGATGACCAATTCGGAGTCTCCTTTAATTTCGACTCTGGTTGCCCCCAATTCTAACAAAGCCTCAAGTCCAGCAATCAATGCTTCATATTCAGCTTCATTATTGGAGCATAATGGACCTTCAATTTTATACTTGAGCTTTGTTGGAATTCCATCAGGAGAAATTATCAATATTCCAACACCAGTACCCTCTCTATGTGTTGAACCATCGAAGTATAACTTCCAAGGTTTCAAATCCACATAATGCTGATGATTCTCAACCACCGCATGGTCAACAATGAAATCTGACACAATTTGACCTTTCATTGCCTTGAGAGGCTGAAATATTAATGAATATTCAGTAAGGGCTAAAGCCCACTTGCCAATCCGACTGTGTAGTATTGGCTTAGATAACATGTGTTTAATAACATCACAATGAGATGAAACGTAGACGTCAACTGGCTTTATATAATACTTAAGTTTGATACAAGAGAAATACAAACAAAGGCAGAGTTTTTCTATATCAGTATATCTAGTCTCTGCATCATTGAGTACTCTACTTAAGTAATAAATGGCTCTTTCGATGCCGTTCTCATCTTCTTGGGCTAACATGCTGCCTATTGTTTTATCTGATGCTGAGATATACAGGCGCATGTGCTTCTTCCCATTCGGGGGAATGAGAATTGGTGGACACGTCAAGTATTGCTTTATTTGATCGAAAGCTTCTTGATGTTCTGCACTCCATTCGAACTTTCCTTGCTTAAGCCGTAATAGGGGCGAGAAAGCTTGGGTGCGTCCACTTAAGTTAGAGATAAATCTTCTCAAGAAATTTATCTTACCCAATAAAGACTGCAATTCTTTCTTCGTGGATGGAGACTTGGTTTCCATAATGGCTTTTGTCTTGTTTTGGTTGATTTCTATCCCTTTTTTGTGGACTACGAAACCCAAGAAATCACCTGCCTGCACAAAGAAAGCACATTTAAGGGGATTCATCTTCAAGCCATATTTCCTCATTCTTTCGAATGATTGGCTTAGATGATCGAGATGACTCATACCCGAGGTAGATTTTACCACGATGTCATCTATATACACTTGCATGAATGTTTCTATAAAGTCATGAAATATAGAATTCATTGCTCTTTGATAAGTTGCCCCAGCGTTTTTCAAACCAAAAGGCATCACAATCCATTCGTAAGTGCCTATTGCTCCTGGGCAACGAAATGCTGTCTTGGATACATCATCTTCTGCTATAAAAATTTGATTGTATCCTGAATATCCATCTAACATGCTTAAGTACTCAAAACCTGCGGCTGAGTCTACTAGCATTTCTGCTACAGGCATAGGATACTCATCTTTAGGAGTAGCTGCATTAAGGTCACGAAAGTCTATGCATACTCTTAATGAGCCATTCTTTTTAATTACAGGTACTATATTAGCAATCCACTCGACATACCTTGTAGTTCGGATAAATTTGCAACGCAAGAGTCTTTCGACTTCTGTCTTAATCTTCGAGTGAATCTCTGGCGCGAATCTTCTGGGAGTTTGCTTTATTGGCTTCTTCCCTTCTTTTATTGGTAATTTCAATTCGACTAAGTCTCTTCCGAGACCAGGCATCTCATCATAATCCCAAGCAAAACAATCTCTGTTGTCTTTCAACATTTTGATGATCGTTGCTTTCAACTCAGGCTCTAGTTTCGCGCTGATATATGTTATTCTCTTTTGATCATTGTCTCCAAGATTTACTTCTTCAAGAGGATCTTGGGCCAACATCTTTATGTTCGACGCCATTGGGTCTTTCTCGAATCCCAAAGGTTCTTCGTCGTATATTGCATCTAACCTCTGACTTGGTTCTTCTCTTATGATCTCTTCAACTGGAGCCGTGTCTTCAGGGAATTCGAAACTCGTACGTATCTCCAATTCTGTTGTTCCTTCCTTGATTGGAACCGTGTCTATCTTTGTACTTGATAGTTCGGCTTCGAGAGCCGCCTTTCTTTTGTTCTCGGCCACATAGGCCGAAATCTTTTCGAAGAACACAGACTCAGACATTATTACCGTCATCATCCCAGCCTGTTGGCCGTACTGTCTGATAATTCTCCAATGTTGCTGGATCTGGTGGACCATCCATGATCTCTCTATCCCATTGGAATCCATTTGGATGCAAAGTCAAATAGTACAATGCATTTCTATTTGGAGCATACATCTCTTCAGCAGCATGACAAGGACCTATGTTTGCCAGGTTCCTATCGAAGTTGGTTCTGTTTACCTGGTTGACTTCAGCCATGTAGTAACTCTGATCACCTTCGATATTCTCCACTATACCATCTTCTCTCCAAATCGTCACCCTCTGATGCATTGTTGAGGGTACAGCTGCTACACCATGAATCCATTCTCTACCAAGCAAAAGGTTGTAGTTTGCTTTTGCTGGTATAACCATAAACATGGTTGGCCTCGTAACTGAGCCTACTGTCAAATTGACTTGAACAACTCCCAGTGTTTGTCCTATTTTGCCTTCATAATTAGATAAGACCATGTTATGTGGCCTTATATCTGTATCGAACATACCAATTCTTTTCAGCATATATTGAGGCATTAGATTCACTGCTGCTCCTCCATCAACTAAGACTTTATTAATACCAACATTCTCAATCTTCGCCCTGATGTAAAGTGGCTTCAAGTGGTTTCGCATACCCTCATCTGGTCTTTCGAAGAAAGCATTCTGTTCTTCTACTGCACCATTATTCAGCACATAGTAACACACAGGTCTGTGTTTTGTCATTTCTTCGATATCAGCCTCTTCGCAGTCTTCTACTTCAACTTCCTGGTTAAACTCGTGAGGGAGTACAGATACTACATTACAATTAAGATTTATGGATGACACTCCATCGGAATCAAAATCATTTGTCATTCTATCCTCTTCTTTCCAGGAATTTGAACGCATCTTCTCTTCTTCATCTAAGAGTTTCTCAGCTTCGAACAACCTGCGTTCCACCGGAGGTTTGTTTAACTTTGCCCCCTGGTATGAGACTTGGTTGCTACTAGATTCTCCAACTTCTCTTGGCCTGTATTCCTTCTGAGACTTTTTTATCCTCTGATGCCTTCTCCACTGGGATCGAGACATAGGATTTTTTCCCTTATAATTCTCCAATCGATTCGCCTCTCGATTTGGTCTTTGAAATTGTTTCCTATATGCCATTGCAGTTCTTCCTCCTTGGTCCCAGCTTCGCCATTTGTTGGTTCTTGCATCAGCTTGTATCCACCTATCCCTGGGTGCATTCGCAGGGACTTTGAAAGTCACTCTTCGAGCTCTAGGGTGTGGACTATCAGGCCTCTTTGTCGGAGTCCATATGTCGAAACCATAAAGGTTAGGACGCAACCCCTGAGTTTCCCTACTCATATGGCAGTATATGCGTTCGAATGATCGTGCGAGTCTTTCATCATAGACTGCCCCACATCTGGGACACAGAGCAACTTCAGTGTTTCCTTTGTGGCATCTGACCAAAAATCCTACCAAGCTTTCATCCATCTTTGGATATAGTTGTAGCAGGGGATTTGGCTCTCTTCCTGGATGTTCCCATCTTTCGCGCCGAGCCCTCTCGAAGTTGGCTTCGACTCTTCGATTCAGCATGATCGAGCACCTTGGACACATCCATTGCTTACCACCGCTTCTCTCGTGACATTTCCAAAGATATTCTTTGAGGCTTTCAGTTTTTTGTGGAGCTTCAATGTCCCCATTTTGCCTTGTTAACCAAGTCTCTAATTCGCCAAACTCAGACACTGGGCGTCTGGCACTGACCATGTTAACTGCTACTGGAGGAACTTCAGAGATTTGTATTTTCTGGAGTTTCATCCTGAGGTCTTCAGTGGCCTCGCTGCTTTCTTCCTTCGAGGCTTCAGTTATCTCTGCCTTGGAAGATTCTTCAACATCAGTATTGAAGATTATGTCATCATTTGGGCTTTCAGTAGCCTGCTTTCCATTGAACTTTGATTTAGTTTCTACAACTTCGACTTCAGACGCCTCCACCATGTTGATATCTTCTACCTCACAGAGGCTAGCGTCAGCAATGTTCAGAGGATTTGAATCTACCCTCATTTGATTCTTGGTTTTGTCAGCAAACTTCAACCTTCCATCATTGAGAGCATTTTGAATTAGATCCCTGAAAAGAAAACATTGAGAAGTTTTATGGCCTAAAAAACCATGATATTTACAGAAACCTCTTTTCTTCCGTTGTTCCAACGGAGGAATTTTGGAATTTGGGGGTAGTATCATTTGGCCATCTTTTACCAGTAAATCAAATATTTCATCACATTTGGTAATGTCAAACGTATAAGTTTTCTTAGGGAACCTATCATTCTTATCATTTTCTACCAGGTTTTTTCCATTTGCTGGATTTAACAATTTGCAAGCATAAGGTGGCGCTTCTTTTAATTCAGCCAAGTCTATTTCGACCTCTTCAGGGCTATATGAATCATTGAAAGACTCCTCATCAACATTCTCGGCTTCGACGTACGCCACTCTTTCTTTCTTATAGCTTTTATTTGCCCTAGCTTTTTCTGCCTTCAGGCGTTCGACCTGTCGCACCCTATCTGCTAATTGGGCCATGTCCCTGAGGTATTGGGTATCTAGTTTCTTTCTTATTGAATAATCCAAACCACCCGCAGCCATTTCGACGAGTTCATGTTCCGGAACCGTTGTAAAACATCTTGATTTCAACAGGCGGAACCTATTTAAGTAGTCATCAATTGTCTCTGCGAATTTTCTTTTAACACTGGCCAATTCTTTCAGACTTATCTTAGTTTGACCCATGTAGAATTGCTCGTGGAACAACCTTTCTAAGTATGCCCATGCGTCTATCGAATTTGGTGGCAGAGTAGTGAACCAAATAAACGCATTTTTTGTCAGCGAACTAGGGAAATATTTAATCCTTAGATCTTCGTTTCCCGCTAAGTCTCCTGCTTCTGTTAAATATCTAGCAATATGTTCCACAGTTGACTCATTAGTTTCGCCAGAAAATTTTGTGAATTTAGGAACCTTAGTTCCCCTAGGCAATTCTGTTTGCATGATATAATCTGATATAGGGGATGTATAATTTGGACGTCTGAGTCCAGTACTAAGGCCATTATTGGCCATAACCCTTTCTATCATGGCAGTTAAATTATTTTCTGTGGCCAGATTTTCTCTTCTAACTCTTTGGACTATCTCATCTTGATGATCGTCCCTACCCAAAATCCTCAATCTGGGTCGTTCTTCCTCCATTTCTTGTCGAAAGGGGACGGTCCTTTGACTTGAATCCTCCAAGTTAATTACCGGAGTCCTTTCGAACGGCTCCGTCCTTCGTGAGGGGCCTATATCCCTAGGAACCGTCCTAGGTGGGGGAACCATATCTTGCACACGTTCCAAAATAGGCCTCTCTTCTTGATTCACAGGCTGTTTGTCTTTCCTTTTAGGTGGTGGTACTCCCATGAATTCTGCCATTCGATTCATTTGCGATGATATCTTTTGGAAAATTTCTACGTTTTCTCTATTTGTTGTAGTAACATTTGCCATTAGTGGGTTCAAGACTGAAGTTAGTTCTCTGGCCAAAACCCCTACCATATCATGGTTGCTTGCATCCATTTCTTGTCGAAATGCTGCTTGGTTATTTGTGGTAAAGTGAGGCATCTGGGTAGAGAAACCAGTGTTATGTGCACTTCGACCCACTGAACTAACATTTGGTGAAAATGCCGCATTGTTAGTTGGGGGATATATATGTCCTGCCCCTCGTACGCCTGTTCCATGTGGGTATGGCATTCCGTATGGATTATTTGGTCTCCATTCGAAAGCGGAGTTTGTACCTTGACCAAATAAATTGTTTGCAGTATTTGTCGAGGCAAACAATACGTCCTCTGCACTTGTGGATGAGGGTGCGGTTGTCGACACTGAAACTGGAACAGTTCCTGAATGTCCTGTAGTATTTTCAGGCGCAGTCTGGGAATTGTCTGCAGGTCTCGATCCATTTGGACCCGTTGCATCTCGTGCTTCTTGAGTAGAAGTCGAATTTGCCGCTCCTGATCCTGAACCTTGTGGGGGATCTTGATTACCCCCTGCACTGGCCGTAACGACCATTTTCCTGTTGTACCTTCGTTTGGGAATCGGTTGTGCACTGTCTTTTAATTTACCGTTCCTAAGGTTCATACAAGGTCTTGATATTGTCTAGACAAAAACAAAACAATTGATTAAAACAATCCGCGTGACACTGTCCCACTGGGCGTGCCAATTTGTTTACGGTGATTTCCGGTAAACAACCGCTAGTCTTCCAAACTATAATAAATATGATTTGGTTACTTGCAGGATCGACTAGATTGATCCTAGGACACATAGTCAAGAAGATTGTTATCAATGTTCATTTGAATCATATTCGTAATTTGTCCTCTTCGATGAGTATTGTTCGATTCAAGAATCTTGGTAATTGCTTTCGTTATATGTAATTATAACTTCGACAAGAAAGATAAATAACATAACATATGAAACTTAAAGATTGTTAAAACATAAAGAATCTTAAACTGCAGAAACATTAAAGACTTTAAAAGTAAATGATCATGAAAGTAAATTCGGAAGTAAAATAAAGATACAGGAATGTAAATGACAAGAAATAAATGAAATGCAGTAATTCAGAAATGTATTCGAAAATGAAATACAATACACATGTATTAAAATGGTGGTGTCATACGTACATTTTCTCAGCGAACTCTTTCTCGTAACACTTGATACTTGAGTAAATATGTGAGTGATTTGTACAAAATGAACACACGGAATCCTAACATTAAAACTCCTATTTATACTAGTTTCGACCTTAACGGTCCTACACTAATCTGCTGCCACGTTTCTCATCAGAACTTCCAGCGAAGCCATCTGTTATTGAACGGTTACGAAACCGTCTTCGAATTTCAAATCTTCCCGCCTGAGTCCGTCTTCGACGCGTGGCAGTGTATTAAACAAACACTACTAAAAAACACGCTAAGTAGTAATACTTGAATATATACTTTATAAATTTTGTCTAAGTCCCGAAGACATATGCTTTCATTAGTCTTTCAGTGTTCACTATCTTCAACGAACTTAGAAGTCTATATCTTCGAGGCATGACCATCAGTAGCCATTCTTTCACTTTTCAAGGGATGGCCATCAGTAACCATCTTTCCTTCGATTCTCAACTCCTTCGAAGGACAAACAATATAAAACGAAATCTTCAGCTAACACACCCACACACCTTTAAGGTAATCTCTCTTATGCTGCCTTTCGATCAAAAATAGTTAAGTCCCTCGGATGTGGGGATACCTTAGCTTGTTGCCTACAAAAAATCATCATAAAAAGATCATAGTCCCTTCGAGTTGCCTACGATTAAAAATGATCTTGTCCCTCGATGTTGCCTCGATAAATGATGATCGTCCCTTCGAATGCTAAGGTATCCTTACTGGTTGCCTACAAATGACTATTCACATCCTTTCCTAAAGACTTCTTGCCTTTCTTATGGTATGGATAACCTTATGGCGAACGATGACCCTCGATGACCCGACACATCCAATGAAAGGACTACCCGCCTAAACAATTGGTATGGATAGCCCTTTCAAATGAAATACTTAAAGAACAAGAAAGATGAACTTAGGGTAGGTAGCTCTTAACTGCTTGATCACAACAAAATTCAAAATGCTTTTCACACCTCTTTTCAAAATTATTTCCAAAAGGCTACACTTTATTTACAAGGTTAAAGTCCTTATTCAAAATCTTTTCTAAACACACACGACACTCTTCAAACAAAACAAACAATTCAAAAGTGAGATAAGAAATTAAGAGCCCATGGATAACCATGGATACAAAGGGTGCTTACACCTTCCCTTTGTATAACCTACCCCCCAGACTCAATCTCTTTTCAAAGGTCTTTCTTGTTCTTTTTGCCTTTCCAATTGGATAAAATAAAAGTTGGTGGCGACTTTTGCTATCCGCAACATTTTTAAAATGGCAGTTCTCCCACCGTGTTACAAGAGAGATTTAAAAAACAAATTGTATTGGGTACTAAAAAAAATAATGTAGTGATTAAATAGAACAAATTTTAAAATTAAGCGAAGAAATTATCCTTCAATACCATCCCTTAATTTAGGCAACATACTAAAATACTAAATTACCCTTCAATATCATCCATTAATTTAGGATTTTCTATACAAAACTAAAAACGCCAATTCTATTCCTTAAGCAAAGAAATTGATCAGTCTTAATTGCCTTTTTCAAAGCATCTGCCAGCTGCTTTTTGGTGCTACAATGCACAACTTCTAGTACTTCGTTCTGAACTTGACTTCTCAAAAAATGATACTTTGTCTCAATATGCTTGCTTCTCCCATGTAGTACTGGATTCTTGGCAAGATTGATTGCAAACTTGTTATCAATCATCAACTTTAGAGGCTTATCTACATTGATCTTCAGATCCTGCAATAAATTTAGAAGCCAAACAACTTGATATGCAGCAACAACACCTGCAATGTACTCCGCTTCACACGTTGATAGTGCAACAACAGACTGCTTCTTGAAACACCAAGAAATAGGACCTCCCAGAAACTTAAACAAGTATCTGGAAGTACTTCTTCTATCAACTCTATCTCCACACCAATCAGAATTAGAGTAACTCATCAACTTTGAATCTGTCTTTCTTCCAGAAGGGAATAGTACTCCATACTACAGAGTTCCCATGATATACCTCATAATCCTGACAACAACTTGATAATGGGACCACTTAGGTTTACTCATGAACCTACTAACTGTTGGAATTTTAAGAGGGTTTTTCAAATTTGTGTTCCTCTTAGCGGAATAATCCTGATGAACGGATCTAATCCGATGAACGGATCTTGATTAAATCATTAATCACAAATCAAACACCAATAAGAGTTCAAGAATTACCTCTTGAAATGTGCCTTATCATTTGATCACGAACGGCGGAAGATATCGGCGTCTCTACGTAGTCCACGCAAGTGCAAAGTGGAAGGCGGTGCTAGCCGTTCTTTCTCTAAGAAATTGACAATATTTCCAAAAAGACAATATTTTGTATACATCCAAACACGGATCATTACAAAGTTAACGTTCTTTTCAAAACATCTTTCGAAAGATAAACAAACATTTTGTATACATCCGCACAAGGATCATTACAAATTCAATTTACAAAGGTATTTGAAACCACATATGAGCATTCTAAAGCAATTGAAAAGTGATCGAAAAACAAGTGAGCTAAGCAAACTTAAGAGCCCATGGATAACCATGGATACAAAGGGTGCTAACACCTTCCCTTTGTATAACCTACCCCCTTACCCAGAATTTCTTAAAGGTCTTTTTTCTGTTTCTTTTATAAACCTTTCCTTAATTGGATAAAATAAAAGGTCGGTGGCGACTCTGTGAATTTTCAAAAATGCGAAAGCATAAGCGATAAAAAAGAGTCAGTTCACGTATCTCTCCCGCTCAGAGGTATGGCCCGAAAAACGGAGGTCCACAGAACTGGCGACTCTGCTGGGGAGTCACTTTCAAAAAAACAAAATGTTTTCTAAAGGGGTTACCTTAAGAGAATAGATTACTTTGATGTTTTCAATTGTTTGACTTGATTGCTCTATTTTTCAAAGGTTTGTTTGGGTATTTTGCTTGTGTGAAAGATTCTAACCCGAATCTCGAGATACCTAAAGTATATGACAATAGACCAAGGAAACTGTACGGCATGTACCGATACGGTTGATTTGGTAGTCATCGTTAGTGCGATACTTTGGTTTATACTGATGTCCCTTGAAAACGATCAAGGAGTATATTAGGCTTCCGAAATGTCATTAAACACTAATTTGTCTTAGAACCTTTTTAGTTGAACTTGACTTATGGCCTATTAAGTGGCTAGCTTTGAAATTGATCGAAGTTAGTTATCCTCGAGGAATATTTTGATTGGCCGCTCGAGCGCCGTATTGAGATGTTACTTCCAAGGATCATAGAACCCGAATACTATTCTAGGACAGGTTTTAACCAACTCAACTTCAGTGGGGAGGGTATCACCTATCAGCTCCATGCAAGCCTTTAAACCTAAGGCTATTGTTTGATTTGTTTTTGTGTGCCACATGTTTGCATCATAAGCATATCATTTTCTCACAAAACACTTCAAGGATCAAAGAGTTTACTTTTGTTTTTGCAGGTAATGGCTCCCGCCACCCGAGATTACATCCGAATCAACATCTCAACGGTACCATCTGAACTAAAAGACTTAGTGTCAGAATTCCCCAGGAATGTTCAATTCACCGAAAGGCATGGTCACCTACTCCATTTGGTTACCTCAAAATTTGAAGAAGACATGATACGGGTCCTGTTCCAGTTCTTTGACCCTGAACATCATTGCTTTACCTTTCCTGATTACCAGTTGGTACCCACTTTGGAAGAATTCTCTGAACTAATTGGATTGCCTGTTCGAAATCAATTACCTTTCACTGGTTTAGAAAGGATTCCAAAACCTGAAGTCATTGCTGCTACTTTACATCTGCGAAAATCAGAAATCAAGTCCAATTGGGAAACAAAGAGTGGAGTTAAGGGTTTGCTTGCCAAGTTCTTATTGGAAAAGGCTCGACTACTGCTAGAAAACAAAAGTTATCCAGCTTTTGAGGAGGTTATGGCCCTTTTGATCTATGTGTTGGTTTTATTCCCAAATCCCGACCAGTTCATAAGTGTACACATCATCAACCTTTTCCTAACCCGTAACCCGGTACCAACATTGCTGGGAGACATTCTACATTCTCTACACACTCGTACCATGAAGAAACGAGGAACTCTCATGTGCTGTATACCACTATTGGCTAGGTGGTTTACATTTCATCTTCCCCGATCAGTGTTGAGAAATGAACAAAGAATGCAATGGTCTCGCAGGATTATGTCTTTGTCTCATTCAGATATCCGGTGAAACAACTTCTTTCAAAGAGACATTACTATCATTGATCATTGTGGAGAGTACCCTAATGTACCACTCCTTGGCATCAAAGGAGGCATCACTTACAATCCCTCTTTAGCTCTACGCCAATTCGGATATGCAAGGAGCAACGGTCCTCATGACATGATTATCCGTGGCATTGTGTTTGATTACGAGAATGATTCTCATAGACACCGACGAAGGTTCATACATGCATGGGACAGTGTCTATAGAATAGAAAGCAAAACTTTGGGGCAATGGAATTCTATCCCTATGGAACCTTACCTCAGATGGGTCCGCACTCATGCTCAGAAACTCATCATGCCATTCTACCTGTGACTATTGAGCCAAAGGTCGAAGGAGACGAACCCCAAGTTATTCTACACCCGGATATGCCAACTGACCTAGAAGAGTTGCAAAAATCTTGGGTTCAACTAAAAGAGGAAAGAGACACCTTCAAAGCACACTGTCAGGACTATGAGAGAAGGATATTGGAGCTCACCGGACAGCTTCAAGAAGAACAGCAGATCAACACATTCCTGGGGGCAAAGAGAAAGCGTCCATGGGAGACCTGAAGGATCATTTATTTTATTTCTGTCTTGTAAGCCCAAATGAGGCAAAGAAAAAAAGAGAATAAATTGATTAACTAATGTTTGTTTCTTCTTTAAAAAATCTAAACTCTAAGATCCTTGAAAACATCGCACACACATTTCATTTCATGCATTGCATATACATTTCATACATTGCATTCATATACAATGCATATACATTTCATTCATATACATTGCATCCAGTCATACTGTCATACCCCAAAATTTGCCCACATATATTTAAAAATGTCACTTTATTTCAAATAAATGACGTAACACCGTTGGTAAGGATTCGAGGTTAAAAGATACAAGAGCGAGAGGTCCCGGGCTCGAACCTCGCTTCTGACATTTTTCACTTTTTTTGTCACTAATCTCATTTTCATTTATGTTAAAAAACCCAAAAAATAGTTTTCCTAATGAATTTTTACTTTTTTAATTTTAATTCAAAAATAACCAAAAAATATATTTTTATTCTTAATTTTCGTTTTCTTTATTTAAGGTATTTTTTAATATTTTATTTTTCATTTAATTCATGAACTTATGCATAAAATAACTCAAAAAAATCATAAAAAGTATATATGGTAGTTTTTTATTCAAATTCAAGTTTACGTTAAAGTTTTGATTTGATTTTCCTATTTTTAGAAAAACAATGAAAACAAATATTTTAATGTTTAATTTAGTTATTTAATTACTGATTTTGTCTTAACTAATTTCTATTTTAATTTAACCTAAAATTTTAATACAAATAGAGACACCTCTCTAACCCTTATTCACCACAAACAGTAGCCGTAGTCACAGTCACGTACAGAAAATCCCAATCCACTAACAATTACCAACATCTTCCAATTGTCACACAAAAATCCCATCCTCCATGTATCATCCATTCACCCAGAATATTAACCTTCATCAATAACAAAACTCATAAACCACAAAAAACTAACTTGTTTTGTTTTTCTCACGATACCAAAACCCTCGTTCCTCGGCTGTCATTTTCATGCTAACACTAACAATTCAACTCACAGAAAAAAAAAACTTTACACACGTACAAAATTCTCAACCTTGTCTGTATCGCAAAAATCTCTCACAATCCAACCAATCCTCCATCAACAGCCCACAAAACGCAAAGCTACAAGCTCTTCCAAACAACACCGTTAACAAACCATTTGTTTTTTTTTAACAATAATCAAACTAATTGTGGCAAAGCTTCAAAATACAAAACAACATCAATTTATTTTCAGTGTTTTGTAGGAAAAGAAAAGACCGAAAAAGCAAAAAGCACTGGCCGGATCCGCACTCCACCGTCTCCGACAGAACCGTGCTGCAATCGGAGTGCCGCCACGCAGCCATACGAACCTTCCTTCCGATTCGCTCATGCCACATCAACCCTGCGGAACATCTCCAACGGACGAGCTCCCTCCGTGCCGGATCCAAACAATCACCGCCCCAATCGGTAATTTTTTTCTTCCGCCTTGATATGGTACTTGTGTTATGCTATTGCTTGATTTTGGTTAAGAAATGTGGTGTTTTTTTTCTTATGTCAAAGTGGGAGAATAAAAAAAAACAAAATCTGATTTGCTTTTACGGTACTGTTTATGTAGCTTTTATTTTTTTTTCTCGCTAATTATTTTGTTTTAATTCATTTGCCATTAGAATTTGTTGGTCTAAGATTTCAACGTTGAAAGAGTCAAGATCTAGATTTTTATTTTATTTTTATAAAATATATAAAATAAATAAACAAAAAAAGTTGACATGGCTGAACGTGGGAGTTTTACTCCCATATTATCATCATAATAATTTAGGATAGTTTTGTAGTATTGTTACTATTATCATGGCTAGTTGTAGAATTTTCTTATTTTAATTAATTACTTTTTTTTTAAGTTTAAGTTAGTCTTATTTATTAAATTAATTCTTTAGGTGGTTTAGTTATTAACAGAAAAATTTAAAAAAATACAAAAAATATTTAATTTATTTTGTTTAAGTTAGATAATTAGATTTAATTAATTTCTTTAAGATTTACATCAAGTTATTCAAAAATACAAAAAATTGTTTGTTTTAATTTTAATATTTCTCTTTTAGTATTTCATATTACAACTTTAGATCTATTATTATTTCTTTGTTTTGTTTATATTTCATCATTTCTCATTACCATTTTATATATATCTGTACTAACATTTTATGTTTATATGTGGGGTACTACCTTGAAGTTTGAGACGTTTCTCATGGACATTTGCAAGTTGCTAATTCTTTTACATTTAATGTTTAATTTCCGTTTTCAAATTTTCATTTGGTTGTTGTAATAATTTTTTATCCCCTTTGGCAATTTGTAATCCCCTACCCCGAAGCGATGTAATAAGCGTAGATTTAATTTCCGCATTTTAATTTCCTGCATATATGTTAACTGCTTAGATGTATGCTAATTAGGCTTTGTATGAAAAGATAAAATCAATCGCTAGCTAACTCTAATTTCAAAGATAAAATAAATTGAACTTGGCACATTTTGCACGCACTCACCTCTAGGGTACGCCCCTCTCGGTTGCCTTACGATTATATGGTCGTGTCTCTCGAATGTAGAGGTATCTTAGCAAACGGTGACCCTTGAAAATATCATCATAGAAAAGATCTTAGTCCCTCGATGACCCTCGATTGTTGCCTACGGTAAAAGATCTTGTCCCTCGGAGTCCCTTCGGAAAATGATGATAGTCCCGCTAAAATGCTAAGATTCCTCTACTTGTTGCCTTCAACGACCATACGATGACCCTTCGATGACCCGCACGTCCAATATAACAAGGATTTCCTACTTCTATATAGTATGGATGGTCCTGGGAACTGTAAAAATTACGGAAAAGACCAGTTTATTAGGGTAGTTCTCTTAACCTGCCTTGCTCAATAAAAGAAATCTTCTCAAAAAACTTTTTCAAAGACAAAGGCTACGCATTTACGCTAAAGTCCTTACGTCCCTTTTCAACTCAAAACAAACAAACATGAGCTAAGCAAGTTAAGAGCCCGTAGATAACTACGGATGAAAAGGGTGCTTACACCTTCCCTTTTCATAACTTACCCCCCGAGCCCGTTTCTTTTTAAAAGAGGTCTTTTTCTGTACTTTTTACCTTTCCTAACATTGGACAAAATAAAAGTCGGTGGCGACTCATGCTCACCGCAACATTGTTGCATATAAAAATAAAAGTCAGTTCACCGAGTTACAGAACTGGCGACTCTGCTGGGGATTCTTTAAGAGGGGTTTACCTTAGGGCTTAGTTCATTATAAATGTTTTTAATTGTTTGTTTGTATGCTTTATTTTTAAGGGAATTACTTGGGTTTGTTATTGTGTGAAAGGTCCTACACCCGGATCTAGTGTACCTTAAGTATGTGGCATGAGACCAGGGAAACTGTACGACATGTATCGTTATGGTTGAACTGGTGGCCACCGTTAGTGCGATGCTTTGGTTTGTCCTGATGGCCCTTGAATATGATCGAGGAGACATTTGGCTACCGCGTGGTGTCACAAGCACTAATTCGCCCTTAGAACCTTAGTTGAACTTGACTTTGGCCTATAGGAAGTAGCGAGATAGCTGGCTTTGGATTCCTGACTGAAGTCGGTTGATACTCGATGCTACACTCATTGAGATTGGACTCAAGGGATGCTTTTGGCTGGCCGATTGAGTGCTATGTTGAGACAATGCCCACGAGAAAGATCAAGGATATGAGCACCCTAGAACCCGATCTTTATCTAGGACAGGTTGAACCAACTAAACTTCAGTGGGGAGGGTACTTACCTTTGAACTTCATGCAAGCCTTTAAACCTAAGGCTACTTGTGTGACTTGTTTGTATTCATTATCTAACCGTTTGGTTTCCTTGCAGGATTTGTTTATACACTAACCGTTTGGATTTGTTTATACCCTACCCGCTTGGTTTCCTTGCAGGATTTTTGTGTACGCTAACAACTTGAACTCTTTACCTAACTAACCTTTTTCAAGGATCTCAAGTATTTAGGGCGCGCAATTCCAGGTGCCATCCTCAAGAGCCAGATTCCTAACAAGGGGCAAGAGGATTTATTTTCCTCTAGCCATGTGTCTTCAGTTTATAGGCACCATACCTATCAAGGGGAAAGAGGATTTATTTTCCTCTAGCCATGTACCTTCAAATTCAGAGGTATCCCGAATCAGAGGCTATGACCCACTGGATATGGTGAGCCTGATTCTTAAAGAAGGACGTTCAAAGACGGAAGTCGAAGTTCTTCAACAAAGCTGCAACTACATGTCAATGTTGCAAATTGGGTTCCAAAAAGATCCTTGAAAGCATTGCATATGCATTTGCATACATATCATTGCATAACAGGTTTCCAGACAACGAGCTTCTCATTTTCTACCTCAAATCCCTAAAGCTTGATACTTACAACTCCTTTGTGGCTTCGTCAGAATCTTCTTCTTGGAAGTAATATGTAGTTCAGATACGAACGTTTGGTTTGGTTTCCTCTCTGGGGCACTTGGTCAGTCGATCGATAATTGCCAACCAGTCCGAGATAAGGTACAAGACCTGATTGATGCAAAGGCTATCATATTCACACCTGCAGGCCATATTTGAAGTTCTCCTTCGACTCAATGGACCTTCTGAAGCAATAAGTCCATACGGAGAAAATCTCCTCCATATTGGCAATTCGTAATTTCTCATGCATTTTCATGCGTAATCTTTCTTGTTCTTGTTCAATACTGTCTATATGCAATACTTGTTTGTTTTTGAACTATAATAACGATGCATTGGATGTGTTTGTCTTGAAAAAATTCATTCGCTCTCACTCTAATATGTTCTTATTTGCTTGTGATACCAAACTCTCAATGATAAAGCATGATGACTCTGAAGGGAGAATGACGAACACATAATACCAATAATCTCAAATGGTGTGCTTTCGAGTAAAACCCTGTTGATGATGTACAGGCATTGTTTCAAATTCCCAAACACTGGAGATATAAGGAAGTTAATCCCTTGCCAACCCCTTTTGAGCCTTGAAGTAGGAGTTTCTTTTCTATACGAAAAAACCCTCACATTTAACCTAGGGGCAGGGTAGTGTTCAGTTAATCTGATTGGGTGTTCAAAATTCAGGAGGAGCTCGCACCTAAGGAAACAAAAATGGTTATCCTTCAAAAGGTTGAGAAAAGGTCGAGACCGCAATGGTCATCTCTCGCACAATAGGAGGTCAAAATATGACGGTACAACAACGACTGTCCCTCGTCAACCAAGAAATGAGGCAGTCACAATCTTTCCAATGATAATAAATTGAAGACGTCTCGTACGACTTGTTCAAAAAAAAAAAAAGAGAAAAATGAATCGAAAAGAAAGAGAGAAAAGAAAGCCCGCTAAGTCAACGAACTTGAAAACCAGCGACTTAGGCAAAAATTAGGGCATCCCGCTGGACATCAAAATAAAAAGAATTTGTCCAGGCAAAAGTTAGGGAAACAAAAAAGAGATCCTCAACAAAAGGGCAAAGTCGTGTGACTATAAATTCAAAGAACAAGTCGTGTGATCAGACACAAAATATGAAAGGTAAAGTGACTGCCATGTCCAAATACCTAATTGATTCCTCAATCGTCTCAAACTCCTCTTGAAGGATGAATACTTGCATCGAGTTAACTGAACTTAGGTTGGAGAAAATCACGAAGGGGGTGGGCAGCAATAAAATTTTGAGCCTAAAAATCTTTTTTTTCTAAACCCATGAATCTGGCCACGTTACAACCCTCAAAAGTCCTAATTGAAGCAGGGTTAATTCGAAAGCATACTGTAAACGAGAATACGGTAAACCGACTCCTAGGAGTTTTGCTAAACGTTGGTATCACACCATCTTTCACAAAATAATCGATGTTTTGACATCCTTTCAAAAAAAATCTCTTTTAAAAAAAAAAAAAAAAACTTCAAGACAAACATGAACTTTGCATTAAAATTATGTTTCCCATACTAAACATTCTTTGCATATGAACAAGTATTTGACACCAGGAAAGCTTCCATCATGAGCTGCTGATGAAAAGTTTAATCCTCTCAAGGGAAAAGTTGTCTTCAGAACTCCATTGAGTTTGAGCAAGAATATCTCAAATTCTGATCAGCCTCAGGGGCACAAAAGCAGTCGAAGTACTTCGTCAAGTAAGCGTTCAGACATCTGGGGCAATCAGGTCATGACTCGAAAACTCCCTCAGAAGTGTTGATCAATCAGGGGCATTGTTCCTAAACTCATGATACTGGGGCAAGTTGCTTATAACAGCACAAATCTCAGGAAGCCCTCGCGACAGACATGCTTCGGAAGTGCTCCAAAAAGCATAAAGATTTCCCACGACTGACTCAGTTGGCTAAAACGCCAATATGTACAAGGAGCATGACATGTTATTATCCAATTCATCTGGGGCAGTCAAGTTGAGATTCAAAAAAAAAAAAAATCTCTCAAAGGCGCTGAACAGTCAAGGATTTATTTTCCCCGCCAAACACTGCTACAATTTGTTGTCGTTATTAGCAACATTTTGCATTCATACATCATACACCTCATGTCATATGCATAACATTCTCATTCATTTTAAAAAAACATGCATTACATGCATCATGACATTGCATAAAACTAACTTTGTCTTTCAGGTCGACCAACCGGCCAGGAAAATATCATCAACAAAATCAATCAATATCAAATATACAATCTGGAAGCTTGAACCCCAGATTCTCGACAGAAACGTTCCGGAAGCCTGAACCCCGGATGTTCTGAAAACTACGACAGATATGTTTCGGAAGCTTGAACCCCGAATGATCTGAATTCTACAACAGATATGTTCCGGAAGCTTGAACCCCGGATAATCTGAATTCTACGCCAGAAACGTTCCGGAAGCATGAACCCCGGATGTTCTGAAAAAACTACGACAGACATGTTTCGGAAGCTTGAACCCCAAATGATCTGAATTTTACAACAGATATGTTCCGGAAGCTTGAACCCTGGATAATCTGAATTCTACAACGGAAATGTTTCGGAAGCTTGAACCCCGAATGATCTGAATTCTACAGCAGATATGTTCCGGAAGCTTGAACCCCGGATGATCTGAATTCTACGCCAGAAACGTTCCGGAAGCATGAACCCCGGATGTTCTGAAAAACTACGACAGATATGTTTCGGAAGCTTGAACCCCGAATGATCTGAATTCTACAACAGATATGTTCCGGAAGCTTGAACCCCGGATAATCTGAAATCTACGACAGAAACGTTCCGGAAGCATGAACCCCGGATGTTCTGAAAAAATCTACGGCAGATATGTTTCGGAAGCTTGAACCCCGAATGATCTGAATTCTACAACAGATATGTTCCGGAAGCTTGAACCCCGGATAATCTGAAATCTACGACAGAAACGTTCCAGAAGCATGAACCCCGGATGTTCTGAAAAAACTACGACAGACATGTTTCAGAAGCTTGAACCCCGAATGATCTGAATTTTACAACAGATATGTTCCGGAAGCTTGAACCCTGGATAATCTGAATTCTATAACGGAAACGTTTCGGAAGCCTGAACCCCGGATGTTCTGAAATCTACGGCAGATATGTTTTGAAAGCCTGAACCCCGATTGATCTGAATTCTATGGTAGATGTTTCGGAAGCTCGAACCCCAAACATCTATGAATCTCTATTCCAGATATACGTTTGGAAGCTTGAACCCCAAACATTTTGAAGATCTATCATATACGCGCCATGGGAAGCATGACCCCCCAGGTTGCTGACAAGCATCTCAGTTAGGTGGCATCTCTAAGCCCATCTCAGACAGTTCTCTGTCAACCTCCGGATGGCATCTTTAAGCTCATCTCATACAAAAGTCCCTCCATTAACAAGGGCAAATTTCTGGGTATTCTGGTGTTCAATCCTCTTCCACCTTCAGATTCCGACTGACACACAAACCACTCTACATCCTCAGATTTAAGAAGATTGAACAGGGGCAGCTGTCATACCCCAAAATTTGCCCACATATATTTAAAAATGTCACTTTATTTCAAATAAATGACGTAACACCGTTGGTAAGGATTCGAGGTTAAAAGATACAAGAGCGAGAGGTCCCGGGCTCGAACCTCGCTTCTGACATTTTTCACTTTTTTTGTCACTAATCTCATTTTCATTTATGTTAAAAAACCCAAAAAATAGTTTTCCTAATGAATTTTTACTTTTTTAATTTTAATTCAAAAATAACCAAAAAATATATTTTTATTCTTAATTTTCGTTTTCTTTATTTAAGGTATTTTTTAATATTTTATTTTTCATTTAATTCATGAACTTATGCATAAAATAACTCAAAAAAATCATAAAAAGTATATATGGTAGTTTTTTATTCAAATTCAAGTTTACGTTAAAGTTTTGATTTGATTTTCCTATTTTTAGAAAAACAATGAAAACAAATATTTTAATGTTTAATTTAGTTATTTAATTACTGATTTTGTCTTAACTAATTTCTATTTTAATTTAACCTAAAATTTTAATACAAATAGAGACACCTCTCTAACCCTTATTCACCACAAACAGTAGCCGTAGTCACAGTCACGTACAGAAAATCCCAATCCACTAACAATTACCAACATCTTCCAATTGTCACACAAAAATCCCATCCTCCATGTATCATCCATTCACCCAGAATATTAACCTTCATCAATAACAAAACTCATAAACCACAAAAAACTAACTTGTTTTGTTTTTCTCACGATACCAAAACCCTCGTTCCTCGGCTGTCATTTTCATGCTAACACTAACAATTCAACTCACAGAAAAAAAAAACTTTACACACGTACAAAATTCTCAACCTTGTCTGTATCGCAAAAATCTCTCACAATCCAACCAATCCTCCATCAACAGCCCACAAAACACAAAGCTACAAGCTCTTCCAAACAACACCGTTAACAAACCATTTGTTTTTTTTTAACAATAATCAAACTAATTGTGGCAAAGCTTCAAAATACAAAACAACATCAATTTATTTTCAGTGTTTTGTAGGAAAAGAAAAGACCGAAAAAGCAAAAAGCACTGGCCGGATCCGCACTCCACCGTCTCCGACAGAACCGTGCTGCAATCGGAGTGCCGCCACGCAGCCATACGAACCTTCCTTCCGATTCGCTCATGCCACATCAACCCTGCGGAACATCTCCAACGGACGAGCTCCCTCCGTGTCGGATCCAAACAATCACCGCCCCAATCGGTAATTTTTTTCTTCCGCCTTGATATGGTACTTGTGTTATGCTATTGCTTGATTTTGGTTAAGAAATGTGGTGTTTTTTTTCTTATGTCAAAGTGGGAGAATAAAAAAAAAACAAAATCTGATTTGCTTTTACGGTACTGTTTATGTAGCTTTTATTTTTTTTTCTCGCTAATTATTTTGTTTTAATTCATTTGCCATTAGAATTTGTTGGTCTAAGATTTCAACGTTGAAAGAGTCAAGATCTAGATTTTTATTTTATTTTTATAAAATATATAAAATAAATAAACAAAAAAAGTTGACATGGCTGAACGTGGGAGTTTTACTCCCATATTATCATCATAATAATTTAGGATAGTTTTGTAGTATTGTTACTATTATCATGGCTAGTTGTAGAATTTTCTTATTTTAATTAATTACTTTTTTTTTAAGTTTAAGTTAGTCTTATTTATTAAATTAATTCTTTAGGTGGTTTAGTTATTAACAGAAAAATTTAAAAAAATACAAAAAATATTTAATTTATTTTGTTTAAGTTAGATAATTAGATTTAATTAATTTCTTTAAGATTTACATCAAGTTATTCAAAAATACAAAAAATTGTTTGTTTTAATTTTAATATTTCTCTTTTAGTATTTCATATTACAACTTTAGATCTATTATTATTTCTTTGTTTTGTTTATATTTCATCATTTCTCATTACCATTTTATATATATCTGTACTAACATTTTATGTTTATATGTGGGGTACTACCTTGAAGTTTGAGACGTTTCTCATGGACATTTGCAAGTTGCTAATTCTTTTACATTTAATGTTTAATTTCCGTTTTCAAATTTTCATTTGGTTGTTGTAATAATTTTTTATCCCCTTTGGCAATTTGTAATCCCCTACCCCGAAGAGATGTAATAAGCGTAGATTTAATTTCCGCATTTTAATTTCCTGCATATATGTTAACTGCTTAGATGTATGCTAATTAGGCTTTGTATGAAAAGATAAAATCAATCGCTAGCTAACTCTAATTTCAAAGATAAAATAAATTGAACTTGGCACATTTTGCACGCACTCACCTCTAGGGTACGCCCCTCTCGGTTGCCTTACGATTATATGGTCGTGTCTCTCGAATGTAGAGGTATCTTAGCAAACGGTGACCCTTGAAAATATCATCATAGAAAAGATCTTAGTCCCTCGATGACCCTCGATTGTTGCCTACGGTAAAAGATCTTGTCCCTCGGAGTCCCTTCGGAAAATGATGATAGTCCCGCTAAAATGCTAAGATTCCTCTACTTGTTGCCTTCAACGACCATACGATGACCCTTCGATGACCCGCACGTCCAATATAACAAGGATTTCCTACTTCTATATAGTATGGATGGTCCTGGGAACTGTAAAAATTACGGAAAAGACCAGTTTATTAGGGTAGTTCTCTTAACCTGCCTTGCTCAATAAAAGAAATCTTCTCAAAAAACTTTTTCAAAGACAAAGGCTACGCATTTACGCTAAAGTCCTTACGTCCCTTTTCAACTCAAAACAAACAAACATGAGCTAAGCAAGTTAAGAGCCCGTAGATAACTACGGATGAAAAGGGTGCTTACACCTTCCCTTTTCATAACTTACCCCCCGAGCCCGTTTCTTTTTAAAAGAGGTCTTTTTCTGTACTTTTTACCTTTCCTAACATTGGACAAAATAAAAGTCGGTGGCGACTCATGCTCACCGCAACATTGTTGCATATAAAAATAAAAGTCAGTTCACCGAGTTACACATACACATTGCGTAACAGGTTCTCATGACGGATTTCTCATCTCCTCGCTGTTTATTTCAGTCAGAAGAGATGGAATCTGAGACAAGCATCAAGAATCTCGAAGAACAGAATGCCCAAGTTCAAGTGGCAATTCTGGAACTGGCAAAGGGGCAACAAGAACTGAAAGCCCTGATGATCAAGAAGAAAAAGAAGCCCAAAGGATCTGTAGGCGTGAGTCACCTGAAAAGGAAGATCAAAATCCCAGTCAAAAAGTTCAAAAAGCCACCGATCCCTGAAACAGTCGGTTCTCGTAACTTCGACAATAATATTAAATCACATATTTAATATTATAAACAGTGAGCGGTATCTAGCAACACATCACTGCTATCCAAGTGACGAGAATGTCGTGTGACCTGACATAACCTTTATGTGATAATGATCATGTGTACAATTACCCTTTTTCCCTTATATCTATATTGAACACAAGGCATAGAGTGTGTCACCCTTGTATAGTCCAATATTTTATTCCTTGATCCCCGAGTATACTTGATAACAGCAAATAAACCCAATATCTGATATCGACATATTTGAGCACGGCTATGCATTTTTCCGTCATACTCTATCAAGGGGCCCACAGATATTACTCCCGTATGTAGGGGAAAATCTCATTTAGGTCACTCATGTCCCTCAGCATGATTTGTAAAGTACCCATAAACCATCTTTATGGTTATCCTGTTACATACAATGTTAGATTGGCAATAAAGTACTTGACTCCACATCTAAGGTCCATAGTGGTTTCAAGTCGAAGGGTGGTGTACACTACTATCACTATGAGAATAACTTATGACACTTACATAACAAACTATGTAGTATTCTCATGGTGGGTCAATCTAGCATAAATATTACTCCTAACATTTATACCTATGTAAAGACTTGATATCTCATATCCATGACCCGTGAGATACGATCATTAGTCTACTCACATATTATCTCTAATGGAAGACTTCATTTCCTGCGACAAAACAATTTTGTCCCCTAACGTGTTATAGAAAATGTGTCCCTTATTTCCATCGGGATACATTCGTAAATATATCTTCATCTAGATTGTGATCAAGTTTACTTAATAAACCTTACAACCCAGATGATCATAAAGATAAACTAGGTACTTTTACCTCCATATAGAATATGGTGTCTTTATGACTACTTTTAATGGAATTGGTTATGGATAGAAATAATTGTATGTAAAACAATTTTTAATCAAGAGTCACAAAGATATAATCGAACTATATTAAATCGAACAATGTCAAACATGATACGATTTAAATGGTCATTATATTATTTACATAGGTATTTACAACAACGAACAATTCATATGTTCTTAATACCTTTTCGAGTTAATTCTTTTTACTTCATTCTTGAACTCTTTTCAAAAGAATTATAACTCGTGTCAAATATATAAGGTTCAAATCTTATTTGATCCATCCCACATTTACTATAGATGTGCTTATCCAGATTTTAGAATCCAAATCCACAACTTGATTTAGTATTGAAACCACCGTTTGAAGGCAGAGAAAAACACAAGAAAGGGGGGGGGGGTTTGAATTGTGTTCTTTCATTTTTATTTCCCTTTATAAAAATCTTTTTCTTTCTTCTTGTATCTGATCTTCTGACTATGTTTAAGTCATTGTTGCGGAAGCATGTTTGAGTTAACAAGACATAGCTAGTGAGATACACATTCATTTTAACTTTTTAACTGCATCAGAACTTCTGACTTAATCAAGTAATGTTCTGAAGATAACCAGTGAATGTTCTAAGTTAAATGACAGATACAGAAGATAAAAAACACATTCATTTTTATCCTGGTTCACATTCTCAACAAGGCTACCTCCAGTCCACCCTCCTCAGGTGATTTTGCCTCTCTCTTCAGAGGACTTAATCCACTATAACCAAACTGATTACAACTGCACGATCAAGTCGTGACTAACTTCCTGCACAACCAACTGCTGTGACTAACCCTATACAAGCTACCCGCGAGTGAATAACCCCAAGATGATGAACCGTTCAGTGATCTCAGTAAGATATAACGTTCATCAACCTAGTAACTCCTGCACAAGCCAACTGCTCATGACTAACCTTAGGCAATAAACCGTTCAGTGATCTCTTCGAGATATAACATTTATTGACCTAGATCCCTCCAAGAGTCTAACCATAACTCAAGGACTTCTCAAGTATCTATATCAGAGGATACCCAAGGAGCAACAATTCTTTCAGAATTGTTCATCTGGAGATTACAAGGGTGCTTCTTAATTAAGCAGACGTTCTCCTATTCTTAGTACATATGTTTATGACACACTGACTAGAAGTCACTTCTGGTGCCTAAACAATCTATCAGAAGTTTCCTAAGACATAACACAATACGAGCAACAACTCTATGTGTTTTACATATTATTACAAGAATTGAAACTTATTCTTGAAGTCTTCTTTTCATCAACTTCTGGATGAATTATTCTTCTTCTGAAAGCATATTAAGAGCAACAACTCTTGTATCAGGTTAATTCTTTCAGTCTGGTCTCCTCATGTCCGAGTAAGGAGATTAGAGCTTCAACTCTTGAATATAACTCCTTTTTGTAAGACCATCTTCTTTTATACTTCATAAGCAGATATGGAGCAAAAACTCTCATGATGATTGCTTCTTGTGTATAGATCTTCATCTTTTTCTTGAATACTGATCATGAAGCTTGTTACAGCTGATAACGCATTTAATGATCATAAGTAAACATGAAACACTATCGAGCAGCTACTCAGTGTATTCAGTTTCTCAGTCATTCAATGTGAGGAATATATGGATTGATCAAGTATTTGTGGAATTCTTACAACTCCATTGGAGCATACTGCAGAACATGCATAGTTTTCTTTTTCACTCTTTGGTTTTCTTTTCATAGGCTTATGATGTGCGTTTCAACATAATCGTTTTATCACACACTTTGTGTATGTTGCCTCTAATGGAGCAGCTTAGTTTATCTTATGCTTATTTTCTTGCTCATGCTGTCTCACTCTCATCTTTTCTTCACTTGTACTCTCATGCATTCCACACGGTTTTTGTTCTAGTCTTTTCTTTTTATAGAAGTCTGTTGTTACCGTTGGAATATTACCGTTTGAACTATTTTTGAACATAGCCTTTAATGCTTGCAGTAGACCAAATGATGACAAACCTATTTCCAAGGAGAATCTTATCTTTTGGTAGCGTGTCTTCCTTGTTTTCCTTCTTTCAAGACAGTTTCTTTTGGTAGCATGCTTTCCTTTTATTTTATAAAGATGTGGACAACAATATATGTCATAATTTTTTCTTTGCATTGAGTATTATGATTCCTTGCATGTTATTTAATTGGACCAACTCATGCTGTTCTTTGAAGCTTCTGAAAAATAGAGTCACAAACTTTTTTTGTTGAGAACATTGATGTAGCTTGTACTTCTGAGGAAGCTTAATATTATTTGTCATGTTAAGCCTTTGTTTCTATGTTGACTTTTGATCTTCTGTCATTGATTATTGAATTCTTACGATATGTTCATAACTTCTGATCATTTACACATGTGATCTTCTTGTTGTACTTAGACGTCATGTATCTGATATTTCTTGTTTCGTTCCTTGAAGCTTGTCTTAATTTTTTTATGATTCAGTCATATAAGGCTTTTATAACATAGTATCTGCACACTCAATGAAAGCATTAGTAGTAAAATTGTTACTTCACAAAATATATGTTTGTTATCATCAAAACCAGATTCTGAACGTAGATTCTCAATCTTGTTCTAACACCGTTTTAGATAATCATAACACTTATCCATTATCAAACATGCACTCCCAAGCTTGTTAACACAAGACTTAGAATTAATGTTTCTTTACTAAATGAAACTTAATAAAAATTATTTGGTTTCATTCCAAGCTTTAATTTAAGTCTAATCATAAGCTCTTATAGTCAATGAAACACATTGGTCCATTCTAGACATAAGCTGACTCAAATTATAATCGATGTCCTACTTCTTGAAAGACTCGTCGCATTCATATAAATGTGAGATCAACATCTAGTATCATATACTCAATATGTAGAAATAGACAATTTGATTTTCTATAACAAATCATATGAAGAAAAAGTCTTACTTCTTTCTTCTACTTTGACTCTTTTTAATAACCATTAACAGTTCTCTTCTTTCAACACATGAAATCACTGACTACCTTTAGAACCCTGTTTTTATGCTAAATGAACTCCGATCCTTTTATAATTCATATATTTAGCATTGACAAACTACTTGATGTGGTAGACAATTTAAAAATTCATTCATAATGAATCTAATCTACCTATTAGAGACAATTTCAAATAAAACTTTTGATCAACTACTTGGTCTATAAGGAATTCCAAATTTTAAATCTCAACTGTTTTAGATTCATTTGGATTCGTAACTTGTATAGAAAAAATCTTGGAAAGTTTTACATTTCTCATATATTGTATTTTAAAATAAAATACTCAAGGATAATGATTATATCACATTCTCCGTGACGACTACAATTATGAGATATGTTATATCTCGATATTCGATTTGATCCTTCTCATAAGTATTGTTCTTCGAATCTAGTTATATTCGGTTGTTAGGAATTGGTTGCTTGAGAACATACAAATTTTCTCGTGCTTGAGAACAATTCTCACTTTATGTACCAACTCAGAAACTCCTTTCTGATCCTTATATCCTTCATAAGGATATTTCACAGTAAAATATAAAATAAAATGCAAAATAAATTCTAAATATAAAACGTGTAAAATAGATTGTATCAAAATCATTTCAATAAGGAATTTTATCAAAATCCTCCCACTATTTTTATTCAAACCAAATGACCCTCAATATTTGATTCGGAAAATCAAGTTGGAAGATTTTCTAGCGGGTCGATATCCATATTTCACTTTGTTTTAAGTCCGCTTTGGCGGATTACACAAAACTCAGTTATTTAGGTAGGAACTCTTTCCAATTGTATCTAATACAACTCTCGAATTTTGTCAGTTAAGTGAATAACACCTTATTCTAATCCATCATATGGATTGTTCTCAACTCTGGCTTCTAAACATATATAACCTATTATAATTAGTTTAGCTAAGTCAAACCCAAAAATTTAGCAGTTGGATATTACATTTATCCCATCGCACCTTACTAATATAAAACATGCACCTTGCTTTGGCGAAACCTACATTATTCAATTCTGGTCTTGATAAGTGCTAAATTTTGGAAAGCAATTAACTTAATATATAATTGAGGGATTTTTTCTAAGTTCGATCTCACATATTTGTGTATCTCATACACACGCACATAAACATACAACACATGCATCACATACATAAAATAAAATTTGGTAATACGATTATGACCACCTAAAGCGCAAGAATTAAATAACTACTTTATTACAATTCTTTGACCCACGAACAAGCTTCTTAAGCCTCTCCTACGGCGTCATCGTTTGGCGTTATCTTCTCTTCAACTCTTGAACTCGAACAATTATACTATTTAAATAAATAATTAAATGGTACGACACGCAGGCCGTATTTAATTACAATAAATTACGACACGCAGACCGTATTTAAATAAAATAAATCACGACACACAAGCCGTAAACAAAACGCCAAAATCTAAGGTCGTGATCGTATAACAATTTATTTAATAATAAATATTTAAAATATAAATAATAATAATATATTAATAATTTATAAATTATAAATATTGACGCATCAACACTTGACGCTTTTCTGTGAATCCTAAAGGCACATACAACTCTTGCGCCCGTCACAAACCCTAATGCATAAGCGTTTCTACCATCAAAATTTAATGATCTATTATTCAATATGACAGATCGAAATGTCATCGCTTCACCATACAAATGTCGGAGTCTGAAGCAGAATGAACCTTGATCATTCAAATGTATAATAATTATTACACTAATTGAATTGATAAAACAAAGTGTATCAAATACACTAACTTCACATTAGAAATATTTATATCAAATATAAATTTATCGATCATATTTTTATCACTTATGGATAATCGAAGTATCGTTGCTTTACCATATAAATGTCGGATTCCGAAACATAGTCAACATCGAATATCTAAATAATATAAAATATAATATCAATATTTATAGGAAAATGATATCTTTACACTATTTTTAAACATCTACACCGTATATTCTTTCATAAAAACATACTGATTTTATTTTTTAATAATATATTTAATCTTGATTTTTGTGCCGTACCATTTTGCTTTATTATTATTTAGGGTGTAGTATACGGTGTAAGCAATGCTGTGTAAACATAGCAAATTTGATATTTATATTGAATAATAAGCACTTATTATTTTTATTATTATTTATAATAATAAACTATTATTATTATTACTATTATTAATAATAAACAATTTATTATTAATATATATTATTAAATCAATGTAAAAGCCACACTATACTTACTTGACTTTCCACACCATAGTTGGATACACCGTATAGAAGTTCAGCCATTTGAATCATATTCATGTTGTAGCTTAGCGGTGCCCTCTCTCTCGAATTTACGGCAGCAATTATTCATGAAATTGTAACACATATCATACACAGTGAATAATTAGCTGGCACAACCATTCAAATAACAACACTATTACGGAAATTAATTAGTCACCCATAGAAACGGCGTACAGTAAAACAATTATCTAAAACCATCATTTTTTTTTGGAAAGCCAAATATAATAATGAACTGGAGCACTAGAGGTACTCAAGCCCATTACAAAAGCCGAAAGAAATCGGAAAAATTGCTAACCAAATGTAACTTAGCTTAAAAACAGCAAAGGATCTTTGGCGAATTCGTAAAAATTACATTTGGTATAAGAAATATTCCCGATAAAAGACTATTTCCAAGCTAAAACCTTGATATCCCAAATTATATCCGAAACAAAATTAATCGCATCATTGAAGATCATTCCAATTCTCGCCCTCCATAACGACCACCAAACAGCAATCCATACAATACCTTCGTTACCGCTTCTGACTTTTTTCTTCTTAAAGAACTCAACCCAAACCAAAAAATGCTGCCCGATAGTGTCCTTGTTCGTGTTAACAAACCCAGCCCACGACGCCACTCGACTCCATACCTCCCTCGACACATGACAAGATGAAAGGAGATGGTATAGAGATTCTTCACTTTCGAGACAAAAAGGACAAAACAAATTAGATAGTGAATGAATAATACCTCTAATTAGCAAATTGTTTTTCGTTGCCAATCTGTCATGCAGAAGACGCCATCCAAATGCCTTAATCTGAAACGGAACCGATGTCTTCCACAAATTCTTGAATAATATCTCCTCTCTGCTACTACTGCCCTCATGACCTTGATTCTTCTGGTAGACAGAAACCAATATATCATAACCGCTTTGGCTGAGTATTCTAAGTCTTCGTTCGAACACCAAACCACGTCATCTAGCCCATTACTAAATTCAATCCTGCCCAAAATCAGTCTTAAGTTCTGCATTCTGTCCGCAACAGAAAAGTGAACCGACTCCGGACTCCCGAATCCACCCCTCTCCCTTTCGTTCATCCGCCTAATCCAGCTAGCCACTGTCTCCTTCTTATCAGAACTGATAGCATACAGATCGGGGTAGATATCCCTTAAGATACCTACTTGATTCCAATCATCTATCCAAAACAAAGCCGACTTGCCATCACCTAACAAAATACTGCAGTTATCGAGAAGAATTCTGTCATGGTCTCTCTTGTCCAAATTCAATAAATCCTTCCACCATATCGAGCAATTGCGGCTGAGAGGATTTCCTGCAGTAGCGAGAAAAGAAAAATTCAGGTTGCCGTATCTAGCCCTCAGGACATTCAGCCACGGCGAATCTTCCCCTTTAATGATCTTCCACACCCACTTGAACAATAAGGCTTTGTTAAACTCCGCTACTATCTTCACGCCCAATCCTCCTCTACTTAAAGGCTCGCAAACCTTATCCCAACCGACCCAATGTATCCTTTTCCTCTGTCGTTTCGCCCCACAGAAAACTACTCTGGATTTTCACGATTTCCTTACAAACCGACACCGACGCCTTGAAGAAAGACAGCTGGAATATAGAAACACTACTTAGGACTGACTTCAATAACGTGACTCTCCCGCAAAAATTAAGGAGTTTGTTCGACCATGAAGAAAGTCTCGCCTTCAATTTATCAATTAAAGGAATCCACGAAGAAGCTCTCCCCGGGTTAATACCAATTTGAATTTCGAGGAAAGAGAACGGGTTTGTTTCCACCTTACACGCCAAAAAGTTTGCTGCAGCAAGTAAAAAGTGCGGGTTCAGATTGAGACCAATCAATTTGCTCTTGTGAAAATTCACTCCCAAGTCGGAGATGATTTCGAACCCTCTCAAAACTGTTTTAAGATCCCAAACATATTTCCAACCTCCATTTCCCAACATCAAAGTGTCGTCTGCGAATTGCAGAATATCCATTGCACAGCTATCCTTCACTATGAAACTAGAAAACTCTCCCATTTCCTTCGCCTTCCTGACCAACCCAGCTAAGCCTTCCACAACTAAAATGAAAAAGGAAAGGAGAGATTGGATCTCCTTGCCTCAAACCTCTCCCGACTCTGAAGTCCTTCGTCGGGCTACCATTCAGTAACACTAACATGAAGCTACTGAAGACAGTCCCCTCCATCCATCTCATCCATATGCCCCCGAACCCCATCTTATTCATAATGTATTTGAGATAGTTCCAACTTACCTTATCGTAGGCTTTTTCAAAGTCTACTTTAAAAAGCAAGCATTCCCAGCTCCCTTCCTTACTTGCGATGTCGACAATCTCGTTTGCAATAAGAACTTCGTCTATCATTTGTCTTCTGGGAACAAACGCGCTTTGGCACGGCGAAACTAAACAGTGCAACACTTTCTTTAATCTTGCCGCTAACAGTTTGGAAATAACCTTGTATATGCTTCCGACAAGGAAAATCGGTCTGAAATCATCAAGACACATTGTATTCGGAGTCTTGGGTATCAGCGTGAGAAAGGAGGAAGTTATTGCTTTGGAGAGCACACCAGTACCATGAAACTCGTTAAACAGATTCATGATATCCATCTTTAAAAAGTGCCAGCACTTACGAAGGAAGAGAAAGTTGAATCCGTTCGGTCCCGGGCTCTTGGATCCGCCGCATGCCCAAATAGCACCCTTAACTTCCTCTTCAGAAAAAACGATTCAAGAGAATCTCTCATCACTACCGACATTTCCTTGAAAGGGACGCCTTCCAATAACGGTCTTCTCGAATCCAATTCCACGAACTTATCACTAAAAAATCTCTTAACTTCATCTTTGACCTCATCCACCTTCTCCAGCAAACCCATAGAAGTAACCAAAGAGCCTAAGAAATTCCTTCTTCTTCTTTCCTTCATGATGCAGTGAAAATATCTACTGTTAGAACCCCCTTCGCAATTCCACTTCAATCTCGATTTTTGCAGCAACACACTCTCCTTAATACGAAGATTCAACCACATCCTAGTCACTCTAGCGCTTCTCCTTGCCACTACCTCTTCAATCTCATTATCCGCACATCTCCCCAACAAACCGTCTGCTTCGTTGATCTCAATCATGTCCCCTTCAATCTCTATATCTATCTTACCGAAAACCTCAGAATTCCATCTCCTCAACGCCACCTTCAATAACCTGAATTTTTCTTTCAAAATCAGCTCTTTCTGAAACTTTCAGACGCGACCATTCCTTCTCAACAAACGGTAAAAACTCTTTGTTATCAAACAACGCTTTCACGACCTTGAAGGGTTTTGGCCCCCAGTCCGCATTATCCATAAAGATCCAAATTGGACAGTGATCATATATATCCCTGCTACTGATCATCTGACCCACAACTCCCCATCTATCAACAATAGAATCCGCCAACAGAAACCGGCCGAGCCTATTCATGCATCTGCCATCTCCGCTATACCAAGAAAATAATTTCCCTTTACAAGGAACGTCCACTAGACCAATCTCCCCGATGAACCTAGCGAAATCCTTCATCTCCGCCTTATTAACCACCTAAGCTCTGCCCGGCCTCTCCTTCTCGCTCACCACCGAGTTAAAGTCTCCAACAATGCACCACTCCCCGTATGATTACTTCAATTTGAGATCCAACAGAGTCTTCCACAAAACTCTCTTAGAAGCGAGGTCGCACGGAGAGTAGATGTTAACCACATAATACGGATTACCTCTCCATATCAACTTTGTGCCCAAGTAACCAACACCTTTAAAGCTGAGAATAACCTCACAGCAGCTTTCCTTCCACAACGTAATCAAACCACCTGATTTGCCATCCGATCCAGAAAAATATCACCCAACCGTCTCCTGCCCCCACAAACTATTGATCAAACCTCTATCCACATTTTTAACTTTAGACTCCTGGATTAGAAAACAATCTGCATTCCCTTGTTTGATTATTTTGCAAATCTTTAGATGTAGGGTGTAATATTATAAATCAATGCACAACCACATTTACATATTATTACTAAATGTGAAAACAACATTACCAGCCATGCCGAGACAAAACCAATCAAAACCTATAGGCTATAATGTCGTCGTCTTTCATAATTGGGATCGCATCACAAATTCAAATACAACTGTGGGAAAAATTTCGACGTTCATATACATATATATATATATATATATATATATATATATATATATATATATATATATATATATATATATATTTGAATATTTAGAGTACCATCTTTTCTCTCTTGGAATTAAAAACAAAATTTAATTGAATCAAATTCAATTATATTAGTTTAAACACTTTTAATCAAACAAAATCATATTTGAATTAATGATTTAATTAGAACCGGAGCTCTGATACCAGAGTTGGGATTTTAAGAGGGGTTTTTCAAATTTTTGTTCCTCTTAGCGGAATAATCCCGATGAACGGATCTTGCTTAAATCATTAATCACAAATCAAACTCCAATAAGAATTTAAGAATTACCTCTTGAAATGTGCCCTATCATTTGATCACGAACGGCGGAAGATATCGGCGTCTCTACGTAGTCCACGTAAGTGCAGAATGGAATGCGGTGTTAGCCGTTCTTTCTCTGGGAAATTGACTAGCTTTTATAGGGAAAGAACTCCTCTATTTATAGAGAGCTTCTAAAACCCTAATGCTCTTATTTTGGGCTTTTCCAAAATAAGCTCAACCTTATTTAATTAAATTATTTTAATGAAATCAGTATTATTTATATTTAATCAAACTCTTTTAATTAAATAAAATAAAATAAATATTAATTAAATCATATTTAATTTAATCACATGTCGATTCTTATTAATTTAATTAAATTATATGTGTTAATATATTGAATCATTTAAATACTATTAAAACATAATTAGATTAAATCATATTTAATTTAATCATCCATTCCACTATAAGCACCCTATGCGTGTGACCCTGTAGGTTCTCGTA
Source organism: Vicia villosa (assembly GCF_029867415.1). NCBI lineage: Eukaryota > Viridiplantae > Streptophyta > Magnoliopsida > Fabales > Fabaceae > Vicia > Vicia villosa. The sequence goes on from NW_026705234.1 coordinate 611,558, forward strand.
ATGTTGGCAATAATATTAAATCACCTATTTAATATTATAAACAGTGATCGGTATCTAGCAACACGTCACTGCTACCCAAGTGACGAGAATGTCGTGTGATATGACATAACCTTTCTGTGATAATGATCATGTGTACAATTACCCTTTTGCCCTTATATATATATTTATATATATATATTGAACACAAGGCATAGAGTGTGTCACCCTTGAATAGTCTAATATTTTATTCCTTGATCCCAAAGTATACCTGATAACAACAAATAAGCCTAATATCTAAAATCGACTTATTTGAGCACGACTATGCATTTTTTAGTCATACTTTATCAAGGGGCCCACAGATATTACTCTCGTATACGTAGGAGGGAAAAATCTCATCTAGGTCACTCATGTCCCTCAGCATGATTTGTAAAGTACCTATCAACCATCTTTAAGGTCATCCTGTTACGAACAACGTTTGATTGGCAATAAAGTACTTGACTCCACATCTAGGGTCTGTAGTGGTTTCAGGTCGAATGGTGGTATACACCACTATCACTATGAGAATAACTTATGACACTTACATAACAAACTATGTAGTATTCTCATGGTGGGTCAATCTAGCATAAATATTACTCCTAACATTTATACCTATGTAAAGACTTGATATCTCATATCCATGACCCGTGAGATACAATCATTAGTCTACTCACATATTATCTCTAATGGAAGACTTCAGTTCCTGCGACAAAACAATTTTGTCCCCTAGCGTGTTATAGAAAATGTGTCCCTTATTTCCATCGGGATACATCCGTAAATATATCTTCATCTAGATTGTGATCAAGTTTACTTAATAAACCTTACAACCCAGATGATCATAAAGATAAACTAGGTACTTTTACCTCCATATAGAATATGGTGTCTTTATGACTACTTTTAATGGAATTGGTTATGGATAGAAATAATTGTATGTAAAACAATTTTTAATCAAGAGTCACAAAGATATAATCGAACTATATTAAATAGAACAATGTCAAACATGATACGATTTAAATGGTCATTATATTATTTACATAGGTATTTACAACAACGGACAATTCATATGTTCTTAATACCTTTTCGAGTTAATTCTTTTTACTTCATTCTTGAACTCTTTTCAAAAGAATTATAACTCGTGTCAAATATATAAGGTTCAAATCTTATTTGATCCATCCCACATTTACTATAGATGTGCTTATCCAGATTTTAGAATCCAAATCCACAACTTGATTTAGTATTGAAACCACCGTTTGAAGGCGGAGAAAAACACAAGAAAGGGGGGGTTTGAATTGTGTTCTTTCATTTTTATTTCCCTTTATAAAAATATTTTTCTTTCTTCTTGTATCTGATCTTCTGACTATGTTTAAGTCATTGTTGCGGAAGCATGTTTGAGTTAACAAGACATAGCTAGTGAGATACACATTCATTTTAACTTTTTAACTGCATCAGAACTTCTGACTTAATCAAGTAATGTTCTGAAGATAACCAGTGAATGTTCTAAGTTAAATGACAGATACAGAAGATAAAAAACACATTCATTTTTATCCTGGTTCACATTCTCAACAAGGCTACCTCTAGTCCACCCTCCTCAGGTGATTTTGCCTCTCTCTTCAGAGGACTTAATCCACTATAACCAAACTGATTACAACTGCACGATCAAGTCGTGACTAACTTCCTGCACAACCAACTGCTGTGACTAACCCTATACAAGCTGATATCGACATATTTGAACACGGCTATGCATTTTTCCGTCATACTCTATCAAGGGGCCCATAGATATTACTCCCGTATGTAGGGGAAAATCCCATCTAGGTCACTCATGTCCCTCAGCATGATTTGTAAAGTACCCATAAACCATCTTTATGGTTATCCTGTTACATACAATGTTAGATTGGCAATAAAGTACTTGACTCCACATCTAAGGTCCATAGTGGTTTCAGGTCGAAGGGTGGTGTACACTACTATCACTATGAGAATAACTTATGACACTTACATAACAAACTATGTAGTATTCTCATGGTGGGTCAATCCAGTATAAATATTACTCCAAACATTTATACCTATGTGAAGACTTGATATCTCATATCCATGACCCGTGAGATACGGTCATCAGTCTACTCACATAATAGTCTCCATGCATTACTGTTGTCCTATTTGACAGTAAAGCTTGACTACAGATACTTTAAGAATAACGTCCTTATGTTTAATGAGGTCTCACGATTAAATCACACTTAATAGGTCATTAATAGACTAATTATTCTAAGAGTTTTATTATGTCATATACCAATAACATAATAAATATAATGCCTAATAAGTATATATTAACAAACAATATATGTCAATGTCTTGATACAAAAGCATATTAAGCCAATATTGATTGGCTATTAGGGCTTACTCCAACACTAATCATTCCAACTGCATAGCAAATGTCAGATATCGTATTACACAAATACCTTAGAGAACAACCAACTGTTTGAAGGTTATAGCATCCACATCCTCAACATCAGAGTAAGAATCCAATTTATGATTGGTTTCTGATGGAGTGGTAGCAGCCTTACAGTTCTGCAGCTTAAATCTCTTCAGAAGCTCAAGTTTATACTTCAGCTAGTGCAGAATGATACCCTCTTTCGAGTACATAATCTCCATCCCTAGAAAATATATCATATTTCCCAGATCAGACATCTTAAACTCATTCATCACCACCTCCTTGAAGTTGATTATATCTGTCATACCCCAAAATTTGCCCTCTTATAATTGTCTATGTCATTTTATTTCAAATTATTGACGTAGCGCAATCGGTAAGAATTTGAGGGCAAAAGACGCACGACCGAAAGGTCCTGGGTTCGAATCTCACTTCTAACATATATTTTATTTTCTAACTTTTTTTCCATTTTTTAATTATTTTTTTAACTTCTTTAGTTATAATTTTCTTCTTTTTTATCAGGAAGTTTAAAACATCTTTTTTCTTTAAATCTTAATTTTGATACTCCTTTTAGTAAAATATATTCAAAAATTACAAAAAATATATATCGGTTTTAGAAGTTACTTTTTTATTTATTTTAAGCATTAGTTTTGTTATTAGTATTATATTAAAGATTTAGAAATATTATATCAGGTAGATGTTTTATTATTATTATTATTATTATTATTATTATTATTATTATTATTATTATTATAGTTTTAATTCCGTTATTATTAGTTTTATATTTTTATTTCTAATTATATTATAGTTAGTTAGCTATTATTATTATTATTTAGTATTATAATTAATAGTTATTAGAATTTTATTTTTATTACTAATTAAATCTTTTTTAGAGTCCAAGCCCATTATTTTTTAACCTAATATTTTTCTTATAAATACTAATATTTTTTATACATTAAGACTAACAATTCTAACCCTTACTCCGACTATCTCTCTTCTCACAACCCTTGAGTTATGTTGAAAGAGAATCTCTTATGTTTCAAGAGAGGTAAATGATGTTAAGAGAGATTTATTATATTAAATTATTAAAATTGAAATAAAGGGAGGTTAGTGTATAGTAATAATTATTTAAAATAGAGGGGGTGTGATTGACATTTCAACATAACTCAAGGGTGGTGAGTGCAATTTGCCCTTAAAAAACAACAAGAGTGTACATTTAGGGTTTAGATATCTAAATTGCAGAATGTCAATGGGATTCGATACCGACTTGCTCGGCGTCATGCCTCCACCGGAAAGTTGCGATTGAAGAGGGAAGCGGTTGAAATTGGAACCGGAACTGAAATTGATATCGGAACCTGAAATTCCATCGGAAAGCTGCGATGAAAGAGGGAAGCGGCTGAAATCGGAATCGGAACTTGAATCGGAATCAGAATCGGAGTCTGAATCGGAGCTGGAGTCGGCATCCGATTCGGAACCGGAGCCATTTCCAAAATGGGATTATAGAACGAAACCATTTAAAGATCTGGTTTATGAAGACTTCTCAAGCCGTTATGACGATCACCCTCAACCTTATATTTTTGGGTGTGCGCGCTTTGTTTATAGGAATAAGGCTCAGATTAAGATAGACGAGGAAGAAGCTAAGGCACTTGCCGACTATTTACGAGACTCTGCTAACATAAGTCCCTTCGATGCTATCCCTGTTCCACCCTTAGCAAATAAATGTGGCAATAACTTTCCCAGACCCATTACTACTACCATGACCGATGATTGTCGCGCTCTTCTCATTCAACTTTCCAAGCTTGCTTTGACAAAGTTCAATGATGAAAACAATCAGGTTATAAACTACTTAACCACCATCAAAAACATATATATGTTTATTCATTCCTTAACTTATTTGTTATTCTACTCTTGTTTTATTTAGGTTTCAAAGTACCAGTTTCATAACATTGTCAAAGCAACCTGTTGTCGTATTCCTCTTACTACTTATTACATTACCTTTGAAGCAACAAAAGATGCTGCTACCCATGTTGATCCTGTCAACATTACAACTTTCCAGGCCCATGTCTGGAGCCCGCTTGCTTCAAAGGGACCACCCGCCGTCCGATCTTGTGCTATTAAAAACTAACTCACGCAACATGGTAATAATAATGTTTCTTTAGTATTTATGCATGCTTTTATTTTATATTATATAGGGGTTAATCAATTTTCTTAGAAACTTCTAATTGGCCCTTTGAGTTTGTATTCATTCTGGGGGTTAAAATTTGAGTAGACTACTAGCATAAGTTCCATAGAGAGTAGAGTATGATGATAGAGACATCAATATATTCAGTTTCATAATTGATTTTGGGGGTTATGGATTCCTGTGGAAATGCCCACACAGACCAAATTCTCCCAGGTAACTAGCCCTATTTGAAAATGCATTTCCCAGGTTTATATTTGAAGCTGTTTTTGTTAAATTAAGTTCCACGACCCCTTTTCCAACTTGACCACTTTACACATTCCCACTAGAATGAAACATAAGCAAACAAAGGTATATGGAAAATTGATGTTATTTTTAACTAGAAACATAAACTTTTCACATACCACTTTTGCTTATATTTCATTCCAGAGGGACTATCTTTTTTCATAACTTGGCAATTGATAGAAAATAAGGGATTTGCAGAGGAAACAGAGTATTCCTACTGCCACAGGGCACAACTGGTATTGAGAGCGTGGGCCTTCCATTCTAACAATGTAACTAAATCCAAGATATTCACCATGATAGATCCACTACTCTTTTATTACAACTGATGCAACAGAAAAGGTTATCCCCTCCCTTCTAGAAACTGCCACCTCATCAATGATCTCACACTCCCCTTGTTGGCTTTCCTTTATGCCTATAAACCCTCCAGGTCTCTGGCCTCCTTAGTCACATGATGCACCAAAGGCTCACTAGTCCCAATAGCCTCTGTCTGTCTGGGTCCTAGAAACTCCTTGATTGAAAACATTGGTTTATATTCTGTTGTGGCGTGTGTTTTAGGTAGCTTTACTTTTCATGTTCAACTGGATTTTATTCGACATCAATTTGTTCAGTTTTTTAGGGATGGTTGGGCTCTTTTTTAACAAACGGGAAGCCATTCTTCCATTCCATTGAATTTGGTTTGGTATTTCGTTTATCTTTTCCTATCACTTTGTATTTGCTTCTACAAGTTTTCTGATTTTGTGATCTAATGGGGTAAGGCCGGTTAATTTTATCCATCTTGAAGTTTGGAATCATAATTTCTGCATTTCAACTCGTGCTAGCAGTCAAATGCAAGTTTCAGAATCCACCTTTAACAAGTCAGAATATTATCATATCCTTGAGTTTACCCCCTTAGTCATCTTGGGGGCTAGTCTTGTTTATAAGACTGGGCCTAATAATAAATTTTTTCTTAAGCCACATGAACTTCATACAATAAAACAGCTCTAAAATTGTTTGGAGTGTATCCAAATAGCAACTAAAAATTATTAGTAACAAACTCTATTTTATCATGCATCTCAACTCTATTTACTGGTACAAGACATAAACTGAATTGCTACCCTTGTTTTAGACATGCATCTTTTCATCATGGGGCCATGCTGTTACTTGGACTCATCGTTTATTTAGCCTTTGTTTTTATGTTCTATGAGTATATTTTAAGGGTAAAATAACTTGTTTATATTTCTAGTCCCTACTATTATAGTTTTTATGGGATGGCCATTGCTACTCCATAGCTATGCGAGGAGTTTCCCCTGTCCTTGCCCTGATTCGTTATTTCTTTTGCGGGAAATCATGTCCATTGCAGTGCATCCACCTTCTCTTGAAGCCCGTTTTGGTTGTCTTATACAGTTATACCAGACATGGGTGAAAGCTGGGACAAGTTTTTGTGTAATTTAAACTGCTGGTGTTTCTGTAGACAATATATTGCGCTAGAAAATCTTTAGGATTTTTTTTACTTTATAGGTTGCTTTTGTAATTTCACGGTATCTACATTTATGTCACTTATTGGTATAATCGAACTAGCATTCCCAACATTTGATACGAATATGCATGAATATGTTTAAATTTTATAGACTACTATGAATTGCTTTAAGTTGACAGGAGACACGCACGATTCTAATATTTGGAATAGTGAGCTCCAGAGGCATTTTGTTTCTGACTTAGGCATGTAATATATTAATGATGGGTATTACTTTATCCATCCCATATTACACACCCAATGCTTTCGTGAGCAAATCATCTTATTTTGTCCAAAATTGTATTTGGAGATGCATTTCTGTAATAATTATTATTTCAAAACTTCGTGTTTTACACTCAGTAAGTTTTATGGAGATGTATCTCCGGATTGGTTTTAGAAAATTTTGAAGATTTGTTCCTATTTTTGTGGAAAAGATTTTGTAAAAAATTTACAACTGGAAGATTGAATTTGCGTGAAGAGTCCCAGCCCATACTACAAGAATCTATTTATAAAGACTCTCAAGACCTAAAAATTGATGAGAAGAACCATGTGCATGGGATAAGGGTTTTGGGTTTTTGTGTGTTCTTTGTTCATTGTGGTCCACTCGATTATCTCTTTGATAATATCAGAGTGAGATTGATTTTTATTGTTCATTATCAATCACTCATGAGCTTTTAAGCAAGAGTGAATTGTGTGTCAAGTTTCATATTGTTAATTAGTCAAAAGCTTTTAAGCAGGACTGATTTTGTCTTGGGAGAGTGTCTTTTATCTTTTGGTTATTATTAAGAGTTTGTCACAACTTTGTGACTAGTAATTGTATTGATAGTGATTTAGTGAGAAACTTGTAAATAATGTTGTTTAAAGTTTCAAAATAATACTATTATAGTGGATTTCCTTCCTAGCTAAGTGAAATTTTTTGCACTAGAAATCGTTGAATAGATTCCTTTTGGATTACCAAGATGAGAAGAATGTTGAAGAGAGTGAGGGCAATAGATTGGCTGGAGAGAATATATTTGTCAGTGATTTGAACCAGAGATGTCATTCCCGGCCGCTATGGCCGCTATACCGGCGCTCCGGAGCGGAACGCCCCCCCCCCGCGGGATACAAGGTGCGGTAGCGGATATGCGGTAGCGGGCGCTACAGCCGGGAAACCAGATCTCGGATCGCGGATCGTTCCCAGGCGGAGCGGATCCGGATCCTTTCCCTTTTTTTTTTAATTTTTTCTGGGTAAAATTACTAATTTACCCTCGTTTTAAAATGAAACTCAAAAATCTTCATGTTCTCCTATCGTTCTCACTTCAGCTTCTGCCCTAGCCACCGAAACTTCTCATCGTTCTCACTCTCAGCTTCCGCCACCAGCCACCGTTCAGCCGCCACCAGTCACCGTTCAGCTTCTCCCTCTCGTTCCAGCCACCGTCCCTCTCACGGTAATCTTCATCTCTCTTCTTTTCTACACCGTTCTCACTCTACAGCTTCTTTTTTTTTTTCTTTGTCAACACTGTTTTCTTTCTACATTTTTCCTTTGCCACCAGCCAACTGTTTTATTTCTTTTACTTCTTTTTCCCCACTGTTTTCTTTTCTTTTACTTCTTTTCTTTTACTTCTTTTTCTCCACTGTTTTATTAAATGTATATGTCACTGTTTTTTTGTCGATAGAACAATATGGCAGCATCTTCCTCAACACCAAATTCTGCTTCTACGTCGGTTGCTTCGTGTGCTGCAATATTCAAACCAACCAATAGTAAAGACATAGGATGGAAATATAATGGTTTGAAGGATTTGAATAATCGGAAGAAGGTCACATGTGATTTCTGTAATATGACAAGTAGTGGAGGAATAAGTAGAGCAAAAAGGCATCAAGCAGGAATTCAAGGCGATGTAGTTCCTTGTTTGAAAACACCGGAGGATGTTAAGGCTATATTACGTGCCGACATTTTTGAGAAAGAGAAAATTAAGAAAGGAATACAAGAAATTACGGTGAAATAGATGCGGATGATACCCTTGATATCGAGGAAATAAGTAGGATTAGAACTGGAAAGAGGATTGTCGAGAATGAGACCTCTTCAATAGCCATCAAGAGGACTAAAGGGCCATTAGATTTGGTGTATAAGAAGGCTAAGGACACAAGTATCAATGATGCTTGTGATAAAGAAGCGAGGGCAAGAACCATCCAATATGTTGCTCGCTTTTTTTATATGTGTGGAGTTGCTTTTAATGTAGCAAATGCAAGAGCTTTTAAGTTGATGTTGGAAGCCGTTGGGAGCTATGGTCCTCATTTGAAGCCGCCAAGTTATCATGAACTTAGGGTTCCACTTCTTAAAAATGAGTTGGAATATACGAAAGGTTTGTTGAAGAACCAAGAGGTGCAAAGAAACAAATACGGTTGTTCAATTATGTTGGATGGTTGGACGGATAGAAAAGGTAGAACATTGATCAATTTCTTGGTCAATTGCTCGACGGGGACCATGTTTGTGAAGAGTGTGGATGCTTCTGACTATGCAAAGACGGGGGAAAAGCTAGCCGAGTTGTTGGACACATTTGTTGAGGAAATGGGTGAAAAAAATGTTGTCCAATTGATCACCGATAATGGAAGTAACTATGTAGCGGCGGGTAAAGTATTGTGTGAAAGGAGGAAACACTTGTTTTGGACTCCATGTGCTGCCCATTGTATAGACCTTATGTTAGAAGACATAGGCAAAATTCCAAAGGTGAAAAAGGTTATACAAAAAGGGATTAAGGTTGTGGGCTACATTTATAATCATACTTTTGCTTTGAATTTAATGAGAAAGACTACCGGCAATGTTGAATTGGTTAAACAAGGAGTGACAAGGTTTGCTACCCATTTCCTTTGCCTACAAAGAATGCAAGAACTAAGAGGAAAGCTTAGAGAGATGTTCCTTTGTGAAGAATGGACAAGTTCCAAGTGTGCCAAAGATGCTAAAGGAAAAGGGGCAGCTACTACTATTCTTAATGTATCATTTTGGAATGATGTTCTCTACACTCTTAAGTGCATGGCGCCTCTTGTAGATGTGCTAAGAATGGTTGACAATGAAAGGAAACCTGCAATGGGATACATATATGCCGCAATGGGGGTAGCGAAGGAATCGATTGAAAAAGCTTTCAGTTTAAATTCAAGCAAGTACAAAGCCGTTTTTGAAATCATTGATAAAAGATGGGAGTGTCAACTTCATCATCCGCTACATGCTACAGGTAACTATCTCAATCCTGAATATTATTTTTCTAAACCAGAAATTGAGTCCGATGCTAGATTGGTGAAAGGCCTCCGTAGGTGCATTGAGAGACTTAGTGAAAGTGAAGATGTGGAGGATATGATTTCAGTAGAATTGGCACAATATCGGAGTGCTTCAGGTCTCTTTGGTATAAAAGCGGCAATGAGACAAAGGTCGACATTAGCTCCAGGTAAGATGGAATGATTTTTTGAAGTTTTACTTTTACATGTGATATACTTTGTGTTATGTATATGGAATGATTTTTTACAATTACTTGCAGCTGAGTGGTGGAAGTCTTATGGAGCCGAAACTCCGCATTTGCAATTGTTGGCTATTAAAGTGTTGAGTTTGAGTTGCAGTGCTTCCAGATGTGAGCGTAACTGGAGCATCTTTGAGCATGTGAGTATTAATTTTATACTAGGATATTAAAGTATCGTACATGCAAGTATTATTAAATTAATACTTCAAATTATTGTATTTTAGATTCATTCCAAGAAGAGAAATAAATTGGAACATCAAAAATTGCAAGACTTGGTGTTTATCAAGTATAATCAAGCTTTGGTAGAGAGGTTTGAAATTCGAGATAAAATTGATCCTATGGAATTTAGCGAAATTAATTTCCACACCGAATGGTTGGTGGGAGAGATGGAAAAGGTAGGAGATGTTGGTGAAGAATTGGTTGATCCAAATCATGATTTAACTTGGACTCAAGTTGCCGATGCTAGTGGGGCTAATGAGCCTTTAATCTACACTAGGAGGTCAATGGCACGCCCACAAACATCAAGGCCACCAAGAGCAACAATTGCACCAAGAGCAACAATTGCACAACAAGTGGTGGTAGAAGAGGTTGAAGAAGATGTTGAAGATGAAGAATCGGAGGAAGATGTTGAAGAAGATGAAGAATTGGAGGAAAATGTTGAAGAAGAAGAAGATGAAGATGAAGATGAAGATGAAGATGAAGATGTTGAGGAATATTTTGATGATGCTACACGATTTTTTATGTTTGCTTGTGTCATACCTCAAAATTTGCCCTCATATATTTACAAACGCCATTTTATTTCGAATAAATGAATTGGCACAGTTGGTAAGAATTTGAGCGTGAATGGTACAATAGCACGAGGTCTCGTGCTCGAGTCACATTATTAACATTTTTTATTTTATTTGTTACTAACTTAATTTCCGTTTAATTTACTTTTTTTAAATCGCAAAAAATTTGTTTGTTTATTTTGCAATTAATTTTTTATTTTAGTTGTTACTAACATTTTAGGCTAGTTTTTTAATTGGTTAAATATAATTATAAAAACTCAATGAGAATAATTCCTTCTATTTGGGCTTTTAGTTATTTTTAATTAATTTTGGTCCATCAAATTTAACCTAATTTTGTATATTATAAATAGGACAACCTTTACACAACTGAAAAAAGGGAGGAGAACCCTATTTGACGAAACCTTTTTTTTACACTGCACATATTTTCCACAACTAACCCACCCATTCACTCTTGCACAGTTGAAAAATTTTCCAGAGATTTTACTGTCACGTCTATATTCTTGTTCATAAAAAATAATACCCACTTGGTATATACTTTCTAACACACAAGAAAGAAGAGAAGTTTCAGATCGAAACAAATCGCAGAACAACTTACTCTATCAACGCAAGGTTCATAGCTCAGCACTGATCCGACAACACACCGCAAACGGCGCCGACAACCGCACCGGCCACCCTCAGACGCGTCACCGCGATTCACCTTCTCGTCGGATCCACACGACGATACTTTTCTCTTTTTGTTCTTCCAATTTTCAGATCTTGATTCATGAAGGTGTGGTTATAATTTTGAAATGTCTTGTTTTGTTATGGTTGAAAATAATTTATTTTTGGCTTTGATTGTGTTTGATTTTGAAAAATAGAGAAGAAAGGAATGGTTTGTTTTCTGATAATGCTACCTTATCTTATGTTACCTCCATCTTCATTTTACTTTTTATTTTTTCACATTATTATATACCATGTGTCGCACTATGATTGGTGCACCTTAAGAACTTTGAAAAGTCAAAATTTTTAGTTCTTAGAAAAATCTTGATACAGCATAGCAACTTTCAGCGCCTCTCACTCTCTACCGTAAGTGTTTCTTTCTTCTTTTATTAATTTTTTTTGTTATTTGTGAAAGATTGAAATTAGAGTTTTTTTTGTTTTGTTTTATTTCTATTATAATTTAAATCATTAATTTTTCTATCACAAAAAATACAAAAATATTAGAAATAGATTTTATATTCATAATAATATAAAACACATAAAAATAGTTAAAAACCTAAGTTTTAATCAATTAGTTTATTTCTCTTTTCTCATCTAACCTTTTTTAAATTAATTTAATAATTAGGATTAGTTAATTTTAGTAATTAGGACTAAAATTATAATATTTAGGTCAAACAATTAGATTAATATTAGATTTAATAATTTAAAGCAATTTTAGGTTCTTTTTATTAATTTCAGGCTTGATAATTTTAAATTAATTTTAGGTTAATTTAACCTCGGTTTTTAACAGAACCTTAGGTAGGTAGGTGTTATCCACTAACATAGTTTTTAAGCCTCATAAACCTTTTGGGTCATAATAAGTTTTCTTAAATAAACCTCATAGGTTTATGATTAGGGTTTGAATGTTTTTTTTATCTTTATCGTTTTTTTCCCTTTGTATTTGTTTTCTCTTTTCCTAATTTTCAGGGTTAGCAACAGTGTTTCCTTTCGACTACGCGCCCGATCAAAAACCCAGAGCTAAGTATCTTATCTTTAAAGTCTATTTTGTTTCCTCTTGATTTTAGGGTTTGCCCTTATATTCCTGAACTGTGCATACATTCACTCCATCTATTTTTCTGCCTTGCCTTTTGTCTTTTCAGGTTTAGTCTCAAGGCATCCTCCGTCCGCCAACCATGTCAGATCAAATCAAAAGATAAGTATTCTTCCTATTCTAAACACTTATTCATTAAGTTTTATTTGTAGTTGTTAAATTAGGGCTAACCCTAATTGACCACTGAACCGATAATGCACTCACTATGTTTTGCCCTTTTATTTTTCCTGCCTTTTCAGGGTTCGTCAATTGCCAAAGCGTCGAATATCGGTAACCTTAAACCCTGATCTCAATTATTACTTGTGTTAAACCTTTTGTTTTAATTATATCCCGCTGGTTTCAATTCCCCTCTCCTCCGCTGGTTGCAATTTCCCTTCCCCCATTATTACTGTTAATATTAATTGTTATGGTTAGTAATTTTAGGGAGTGCAACTTGTTAATTGAATTAGAATCACTAAACTATAAGATAAATATCTGAATATAATCACGTGATTGTTGCACCCACGCACACTTTTGGGGTAACCTCTCTGTTGCCTGTTGCCTTGTTACCTTGTGTTTCTTGCAGAATAGCCCTGTCCCTCGAATACGAGGATACCTCAGCCATGTTGCCTCGATTAAAGGTCATGGTCCCTAATGATGCTGCCTTTGATACACTAACGTGACCTCGAACCTCGGAAGCTGCCTACGGAAAAGGCTGAGGTATCTTCTGGTTGCCTACGAAAGGCTATTCTGATCCTTCCCCTTAGACTACCTGCCTCTCTATGGCATGGGTCAGTCTTTGAGCGAATGATAATTCGATGACCCTTCTACCTCCAAACGAAAGGCTTCCTGCCCTCTTATGGCAAGGACTGACCCTTTCATTCTGAAAGGCTAAAAAGAGACCTATCATCTGAGTTTAAGGTAATTGCCCCTAATTGCCTTGCCATGCTCTATTTTCTATATTCTTTCTCAAAATTCCTCAAAAACTGGCTACGCTCATTTACGAGCTAAAGTCCATTTTTTCCACTTTCATCTACATTTTCTGAAAACGAGCAAGCAAAGCAATTAAGAGCCCATGGAAAACCATGGATGCAAAGGGTGCCTTACACCTTCCCTTTGCATAAATTACCCCCCGAACTTAGATTTCTTTAAAAGGTTTTTTTCTGTTTCTTTTAGCCTTTCTGAATTTGTTTGGATAAAATAAAAGTCGGTGGCGACTCATGCTTAACCGCGACATTTCGATCGATAAAAAGTCAGTTCACCGTATTACAGCTTGAATTTTCATATCATAGTACTAAGTTTGAATTTGAATCTATATGTTTTGAATCTTTCTGTTTTGAATTATTAAGCATTGCTCTTTGTTTGACATTAGATTTTATAAATATTTTATGAGTGTTGTGAAATTAGTTTAGTATTTCATGACATATGTTTTATAATTTTTTATATAATTATTAGTATACAAAAATTTATCCCGCTATCCGGGATGCCGCTATTCCCACTATTCCCATTCCCGGGGGTCGGCCGCTCCGCTCCGCTATCCGGGATTAACAACTCTGATTTGAACAGATGGGATTTGCTGAGTATCCGTTGAAGTGTTTGGCCCTAAAATAGTATTTGTGTAATCCCAAAATAAATGACACAGGAGAACTTTGATGATATTCCACCACGCTTTTAATTGCAATAACCCCTTGTTGTTATCAATGTCTAGTTTTCTTCTTGGGACTTTGAAGTCTGTAATTGTAATATTGACACCTTCATTCCGAGACAAGGGCACATGTTCTCTAATCAGCATATTTGGTAGACCAGGGGGTTAGCTTAAGCCATCAACTTTTGACTTAAATTTTTCTTTTAAATGTTGAGACATCTCTTCAGATACTTCACTCCACTCAACATAATTAACACATATTCGAGCGTCTATCAGATGACTTTCCTCTTTTTCTTCAAGAAAGAGTTGCTTATCCATTGAGGAACCCATATATAACAATCTTCTTTAGTCCTGACTCCTCTCATCACCACTTTTCTCTTCATATTGGACACGATACACTTAGTTTTAGAGAAATTTATCCTATATCCCTGATCACATAATTGACTTATACTTATCAAATTGGTTGTCAATCCTTTTACCAGTAGCACATCTTTCAGGTTTGGTCCTACTGAGTCCTTTAGAACCCCAACTCCTCTGATTCTACCTTTGGACCCATCGCCAAAGGTTACACAGCTAGTGGAGTAAGGTCTGACATCCATCATCAGATTCCTGTTGTGTGTCATATGCCTTGAAAAGCCACTGTCAAAATACCAGACATCTTTGGTTAGACTTTTGATTGAGGTATGAGCCATAAGATTAGTGACCTTATTCTTAGGGACCTAGTGCCTTACTTTCTTGCTATTTGATTCTGTTTTGTTACCATTGAAAGGAATAGTAGCAGTAGGGAATCCATAAAGCCTAAAGCAGAAGGGTCTTATATGGACCAATCTACCACAGTGATGACATCTCTAGTGCTGGAACTTTTTCTTGGAACGTAAGGCATTACTTTTGCCCTGATGTTGAGACACCTGATTAGACAGTATAGGTTTGGACTTGAGTCGAGAGGAATCTGAAGCAGGTTTCTTGTTTTCATTGAATCCTAATCCCCTCATGTCACTTGTTATTCTTCCCATTTGTAGGATCTCATCTAGTATGTTAGTCCCACTATTCAGCATCCTGACAGACTTGTGAACCCTGTCAAGTTCACACCTCAGAGAGACCACTTCTTCCAATTTGGTCATGGTTTTCAACTGATATTCTCTTTCTCTTTCTAGGTTGTGTATGAGATCTTTTTGTTTCTCACTTACTTGATATAACCTTTTGAATGATGCAGCCAACTCATCATAAGTTAGATCATCATCACTTGAGGCTTCAGTTGTCACCCATCTTCCAGTTAGGGCTTTCACATGCTTGTTGACTTCTTTATGGCAATCACTCTCAGACCCCTCTTTAGTCCGAGTTATGGATGACCCTTTCTCCTGCTTCCAGTTAGGGCTTTTACATGCTTGTTGACTTCTTTATGGCAATCACTTCTCTTGAATCATCTTAATCTTATCCTTAGTCTCTTGAATCAACTCGGGTCCAACCACAACACTCTCTCCCGATTCATACCAACACAAAGGAGTTCTACACCTTTTACCATAAAGAGCCTCAAAAGGTGCCATTCTAATACTAGAATGGAAATTGTTGTTATACGTAAACTGAATCAAAGGCAAGAAACTATCCCAATTTCCTCCTTGTTCCAAAACACAAGACCTCAAAAGATCTTCAAGCGACTGAATAGTCCTCTCTGATTGACCATCAGTTTGCGGATGATACGCCGAACTCAAATGCAACTTCGTACCCAAAGCACTTTGCAAACCTTACCAAAATATAGAAGTGAACCTTGGATCTCTATCCGAAACAATACTTGATGGAATACCATGTAAACACACAATCTTCTCAATGTACAACTTAGCAAGTCTCTCCATCGAGTAATCCATCCTCATAGGGATAAAATGAGCACATTTTGTCAACCTATCCACAACGACCCAAATGTCTTCACAATTACTTGAAGTTCTCGGCAAACCCGAAACAAAATCCGTAGAAATACTATCCCACTTCCACTCGAGAATAGATAACAGTTGCATCAAACCAGACGGCTTTTGATGTTCAATCTTTGACTTTTGAAAAGTCAAACATGAATAAACAAACTCCGCTATGTCTTTCTTCATACCATGCCACTAAAACAATTTCCTCAAATCTTGATACATCTTAGTAGCACCGGAATGAATACTTAAACCACTTCTATGCCCTTCCTCAAGAATTCTTTTCCTCAAATCCGCAACATCCGGAATACAAACTCGATTACGACACCTCATAACACCATTCTCATCAATCCGAAAGTCACCACCTTTACCTTGATTAATCAATGTCATGATATCGACCAATTTCAAATCTGATTTTTGACCTTCTCGAATCTCATCCAAAATACTACTTGTAAGTTTCAACATACAAAGTTTAACACACGAAGACGTCGCTTCACAAACAAAACTCAAATCTCGAAATTGTTCCAATAATTCCAATTCTCGAATCATCAACATCAACATATGCAATGATTTTCTACTCAATGCATCGACTACAATATTCGCTTTTCTAGGATGGTAATTCAAACCAAAATCATAATCCTTTAAGAATTCCAACCATCTTCTTTGCCTCATATTCAACTCTTTTTGATCAAACAAATACTTCAAACTCTTGTGATCACTAAAAACATCAAATCTCGATCCAAACAAGTAATGCCTCCAAAGTTTCAACACAAACACAACGACGACCAACTCTAAATCATGCGTCAGATAATTCCTCTCATGAACTTTAAGTTGTCTTGAAGCATAAGCTACCACTTTCCTTTTTTGCATTAAAACACCTCCCAAACCCAACAAAGAAGCATCACAATACACCACAAACGGTTCTAAAGGATCCGGCAAAATCAAAATAGGAGCCGTATTCAACCTCCTCTTAAGCTCTTGAAAATTCGCTTCACATTGCGAAGTCCAAATGAAAGCTTGACCCTTCCTAGTCAATTGCGTCAACGACAAGCTTGACCCTTCCTAGTCAATTGCGTCAACGACAAAGATAACTTAGAAAATCCCTCAATGAACTTCCTGTAATAACCAGCCAAACCAAGAAAACTTTTAATCTCAGACACAGACTTAGGAGCTTCCCATTGAGATACAACCTCAATCTTCTTCGAAGGATCAACGGAAATACCCCCACTCGAAATCACATGCCCAAGAAAACTTACTTCACTCAACCAAAATTCACACTTGGAAAGCTTAGCAAACAACCTCTTCTCTTTCAACACCGATAACACAACCTTCAAATGATCGGCATGTTCCTCTTCACTCTTAGAATAAATCAAGATATCATCGATGAACACAACAACAAACTTATCCAGATAATCATGAAAAATCCTATTCATATACTCCATAAACACACCAGGTGCATTAGTCACACCAAATGGCATAACATAATACTCATAGCGTCAATACCTCGTTCGAAATGCAGTTTTCTGAATATATATCCTCTGCCTTCACACGAATCTGATGATACCCATACCTCAAACCAATCTTGCTAAACACACAAGCTCCAACCAACTGATCCATCAAATCATCAATCCTCAGAAGTGGATACTTGTTCTTAATCGTCACTTTGTTCAGTTGCCTATAATTGACACAAAATCTCATAAAACCTTCCTTCTTCTTAACCAACAAAACAGGTGCACCCCACGGAGATACACTAGGACGAATAAACTTCTTCTCCAACAAATCCTCAAGTTGACTCTTCAACTCTTTCAACTCAGAAGCAGACATCCTATATGGAGCCATCGATATAGGACTAGTTCCAGGAACTAAATCAATCGAAAACTCAACTTCACGTTCTGGCAATAAATCACTTACATCTTCAGGAAATACCTCCGCAAAATCACAAACTATTGGTAATTCCTCAATTGTTCTCTTCTCATGCATCTCTAAGGTTGCCAACAATATGAACAATTTAGCCCCATCTTGCACCGATTCATCAACAAACTTAGCAGACAAAAACAACTTTTCCTTAACACCAATCTCAGGAAAAATAATCGTCTTATCAAAACAGTTGATATACACAATTAAATTCCAAGCAATTCATACCCAAAATCACATCAAGCTGCTCTAACGGAAGACAAACTAAATCTATCCCAAAATCTCTACCAAAAATACTCAAAGGACAATTCAAACACACATAAGAAGTAGAAACAGAACCCATAGCAGGTGTATCAATAACCATACTTCTACGCATATCAGATAACATAAGATTCAATCTCTTAGCACAATCCAAAGAAATGAAAGAATGTGTTACACCGATATCAATAATAGCAATAAGAGGTGTACCATTAATAAAGCACGTACCTTGGATTAGCCTAATATCGGTAGTGGCTTCCGCACCAGATAATGCAAACACTTTCCCTTTCACTTGCTCCTTCTTCGGTTTGTCACATTTGGTACTAATGTGCCCTTGCTCTCCATAATTGTAGCAAGTCACACCCGCACCAACTTTGCAATCCACAGCTCTGTGACCTATCTTGTCACACTTGAAACATTTAACCAAACTCTTGTTGCATTCATTAGCGCGATGTCCTTCAACACCACACTTAAAGCACTTAATCTGAGCACTAGATCCTCCCCCACTTGGCTTTCCGCCAAAACTAGCTTTCTTCTTATTATCATACGGTTTTCCACAGAATTGACCTTTCTTCTCATTCATAGCCTTGTAACGAAAAGCACTCTCTCTACTATCCTCATCATAAATCCGACTCTTATTAACCAACTCCGCAAATCGAGTAATTTGTTGATATCCAATCGCCTTCTTGATATCATGCCTCAAACCATTCACAAACTTCAAACACTTAGACCTCTCCGCGTTTATAGTATTGTAGTGAGGACAATACTTGATCAACTCTTGAAATCTAGAAACATACTCCACTACGGTACCATTTCCTTGCTTCAACTCAAGAAATTCCACCTCCTTCTTTCCACGGAAATCTTCCAAAAAAATAGTTTTCCAAAAATGCATCACGGAAATGATCCCAAGTAACTTGAATACCTTCCTCATTAAATCTTTGAGCAGTGTTACCCCACCAATCCTCAGCTTCCTTCTCAAGCATATGAGTACCAAACTGCACTCTCTAAGCATCCGTACAATTCATAACCCGAAAGATCTTCTCAACCGCGTTCAACCAAGCTTGAGCTTTATCCGGTTCATGCTCTCCCTTAAAGGTAGGAGGATTATTCCTCTGAAACTTCCCCAAAGCACGATACTCATCATCATCACCATTCCGATTTCCAGCATTAGCTTGAGGAATTTGACCAAGAGATCCAGCCAACATCCTTAATGTATCGGTAATGGCATCATCATTCCTTCCAGCAACCATCGTCCTACGATAATTAAAAACCAAACAGACAACACATTATCGATCGTGTCAGATACACAAATCTAATACAACGGGAATAAATACATTAACGACTATTGACCAATTGGTCGACCATGCTATGATACCACTAATGTAACACCCCTTTTCTAACCCTAAATATATCATACAATCACACAGTGTAGGCATGCATAAAGGAAAAAAGGGCGCCACATGTTAATTTCCACAAAATGAAAATCCTAGAATAACATACATACAATATCCAAAATATGCAAAGATCATATCGTAACACAAATGCAAATTTCATGCTTTCATACATTATGCATAAACGCTTGCGGAAAACAATTGAATTTCTATTATAAGTTTCAATGAATATATCCCATACTATATTCATCTACCAAATTTAAAATTAACATTCATAAACAAACATACTAATGTTGAAAATCCACAATCTAGGCTACATAGCCTTAAAACAACCTATTCAAGATCTCATAACAATACATCTGAATATCCAACAAAGCATAGAAAATAGCAATATCCAAACATAAGCATAAGCCTAAGGAAAACCCCCTGAGTGTTACATGATCAGAGCATATGACTCGCTACCTAATCAAATAAAACTCGGAGCTCTTCGGCTAAGCCACGAACAAGTAACTACTCGTCTGAACCTGCACGTTACCAACAAAGAGTAACATTCAAACAGAAGGGTGAGAATTCAAATCATAAATAGAAAATATAATAATGGAAAATGCAATATAAACAAGCATGCATTTCACAATTTATCATACTTCTCAATTAGACAATTCACGTATCACATACCAATCATCACCACAAAACAATTCACATGTATACAAGGCAATCACATAGCAAATAATGTGACTCGAATGTAATAAATGTGACACAATGCATGTGGTACCATGTGAACCCAATGTTTTACCGCTTTCCGATTCAATAATTAGAATCCAAGCCGCGCTTCTAATCTAGACAAGATTAAAGCCAATTACGCCTATTTCCGATTAAGGATCAATGTCTAGTTGTGAACTCTAAGTTTCACCGCCTCCGATTCTACATTTATAATCCAAGCTACATGTGAACCCAAGTTTCACCGCTTCCACCATAAAGCCGACCATGAATGCATGTACAATTATCTCAACAGATATGCAATTAAGATTATCCACACAAATCTTAACATACTGCATACCTCAATAATTCACACATTAAATTATCCACCACTTGTACAAGATTCACACACCAAAATAAAAATTGCAACAAGGCATACATCCATCATATATCTAATCATAACATCAAGAATATGTCTCCACGAGTATTTCAACAATCGTTATTCATCACATACCAAAACATAACGCCAATAAGATAATTACATGTTATTCCACATAACAACATCATAATATATCAATGAAGTGCAAATCAATCCTATACTATCATGTAGAACATCACAATAGCTTCCTAACGCTTCAAACGACACATAAAAAGGAGTTACGGATCAAAAGTTATGCTAATTACAAGTTACAAACATTTCCAAAATTACACAGTGGAACTCGGTTCCTCCCCGTGTGGGAACCGGGTTCTGGATTCATTGCAAAACTCGTGTCTGTTTTTTACTATGGAGAAACGGGTTGTCACCAGCTAGGAACCCAAAATTTCTACGCTTCTCCATTTTACTATGGGAACTCGGTTCCTCACCATGCAGGAATCGGTTCCCACGTAACAATAGCAGCAAATTCAATAGTTTTTGACAACAAACACATTCCAATTCATACTCAATCTAATCCAAACGAACATAAGCATTTATAATCACCAATTCAACTCATTAAACACCCAATTCATGCAACAATAACACCATTTATCATCACATAACAACATAACAATAAGAGATTCATATAAATGAGCAAAACCCCATAAACCCTAACATTTTCCCAAAACTATGAAATTGAAAGATGAAGAGATTCACAACCACAAACAAACATTTACCCAATCATAGATTCTATAATAACTTGGATTCTAACCATTACCTCTATCTCTTAATCCACCCTCTTGATGAATCTACAATCCTCTCTCTTACTCTTCTCTAGCCTCTTTCTCCTCTCTTCTTTCTATCTTTCTCTCTTTTTCTTGTAGTTAGGTTAATCATAAAATTCTTCTCTAACAATCATTATCTCATTGGGCTTAACCCATTCCACTACTTTTCTAATTAATTAGGCCCATTTAGCTAATTCCAATATAATTCTACCATGTACTAATTAGCTAAACCCATATTATCACATAATTAAATAATTATCACTCCAACAATTATAAAATAAAACACACAAACAATTATAATTATCAAATAATCCTAATTAAATAAAACTAGTAAAAATAGGATGTTACATAGAGCCTTAGAATTGCCAAGCGCAAGCTCATCGTCTTATTTTTCCCAATCTTCCTCAGGCTTCAGCACATTCGTGGGTTGTTTGTCTTCTCCCACAATAATAGGATGTTTCCATCCTTTCAAAACTACCTTCCAAGCCCATCTATATATAGATTTTAAGAAGGCTACCAAGCCAGGGATGAAACCAATATACGATAGTATCAATTTGAAGCTAAACAATCTCAATTTACACTTCTCACTTAATCACTATCCTTCCTATGACTTCTACCTAAGACTCACCTAGGTATGAGGCCCTCCTCAAATACCCTCAATCACAATTCCCTGTGACAAAAAAAAAAGCAAAGAAAACCAGAAGACACTCTTCCAAGACACACACTCCTTGATGCTTAAAAGCTTACGAGGATGAAATACTCTCCTTGCTTAACAACTTCGAAGATCACACAACATTCAACACCTACAGGTTTGTGACTGTACACATATGGAACTCTCAGTACATAACCACTTGAACCAAAAATCCTTACTTGAAAATAAGGATTAGCTGAACCTTTATAGATCGGCAAGGGCTAGTAATCCTGGTCATGGGCTTGCCAAGTAAGAAATAGGGTTCATAACACCTAAAAGAGCTAGAGAAGATTCCGTTGCCAAAACATACAGTCAATTAAGAAACTGAAGCAACTGACAAGCCCAACCCTAAAAATAGAAACTGTTGCAATCAATTTCAGAAACCTATAATGTCAAGACATCTTCTTTGACATCTACGCAAAACATCCTAACAATATATTTTACCAAAATAACTGCCGACATGAAACCAACATCTTTGAAAGAATAAAAAGCTTGCACAATATCAAAATCTTATTTTTCTCAGAAGCAGATAACACATATAAAAGAGATTCATTATGGAAAAAATTCCATTTTCAATTGTTTCAGAATAAATAGAAATCTCTCTTCATGTAAGGGTTTTGTAAAGATATCAGCCCATTGATGGTCTGTATCTATGAATTTTAAAACAAAAGTCTCTTTCTGAACATAATCTCTAATAAAATGATGCTTGATTTCTATGTGTTTAGCTCTTGAGTGTAAAATACGATTCTTACTTAAGTATATAACAACAATATTATCATAAAAGATAGGAATGTTACTCTCGTATATCTGAAAGTCTTAAAGTTGACTCTTCATTCAGAGCATCTGAGTGTTGCACAGTGATACTATGTGAATAAGGGTGAAAATAGGTTAGGCCGACAACAGGGGCCTACAGGCTAGCCTATATAGGCTCAGGCCAGACCACACAATTTTAAAAAAAAAAAAGAAAAGGTCTAGGCGTTTTTATATGCCTAGTTAGTTAAAAAGGCTAGGTCTCAGACCCTAAAAAAGCCTTTTAAACCTATCAGGCCAGCCTATTTAAATAAATATGAATATTATTATTATTATTATATTATATTTTGTACTTTGAATTAAAATACATAAATAAAACTTGGTTATCTTGAAGAACTTGTGAAAATAAAATGAAAACACCTGATGAACATTGTTTGCATAAGTTCTCTTAAACAAATAGTCTCCTAGAACTTATGCTAATAGGTAAGTTAAATTAAGTTAATGCATACAAATTTTTAGTCTCTTAATCTCTTAGTTAGTTAGTCTTTTTAAATATTATTTTAATTGCTTATTTATATATGTCTAAAACAAATAGGCTTTTATGTAGGCTAATAGGCTAACCAAGCCTTCGAAAAGGCCATACACAGGCCTAAAAATAAGCCTACGACAGGCTACAAGCCAGGTTTAGGATTTAGTTTGTTTGACAGGCTAGGCTTAGGCTTGACAAAGCCTAGCTCGACCCATCCTATTTCCACCCCTATCTATGAATTTCATTTGCCTTTTATAGGCTAAGCACTAGGTTTTGTAATTATGTGTGATTTGTTTTGTTTAAGAATTTTGGATTTTGATTGCAGTTATTTTTATGATTTAATTCAAATTTTTGAAATACTTGATGTTATTGTTGTTATTTTGT
This sequence comes from Vicia villosa, assembly GCF_029867415.1. Classification (NCBI taxonomy): domain Eukaryota; kingdom Viridiplantae; phylum Streptophyta; class Magnoliopsida; order Fabales; family Fabaceae; genus Vicia; species Vicia villosa. The sequence goes on from NW_026705234.1 coordinate 635,360, forward strand.
AGATTTTGATTTGTTTTGTGAAATCTTTGATTCAATATCATTTTTGTTTTGATGATTTTATCGTGGATGAAGATTTGGAAGAGAATCAGATTTTGGATATAACTCTCTCAACATCAAAAGCTGAATACATATCTGCTCTTGGATGCAGTGCATAGATCCTATGGATAAATAGTCAGCTTAAAGATTATCAAATTTTTTAGGGTAACATTCATATCTTCCGTGACAATACTTTCGCCATTTGTTTATCAAAAAACTCATTTTACATTCTAGGGCTAAGCATATTGAGACCAAACATCATTTTATTAAAGACTATGTCCAGGAGGGAGTTCTTTCTTTAAAATTCATTGATACAGACCATATATGGGCTAATATCTTTACAAAAACCCTTGCTGAAGATATACTTATTTTCATTCTAATGTGTCCAGAATGAAAAAAGGTGCGATCTCAGAATGTAGCTTTCCATATTAAGAAATTGAGTTTCTAAAGTTTGATTTTTGGCTTCTGGGATGTAAGGCTTCTGACATGTGAAGCTCTCTTATATCAAAAGTATCCATGGTCAAAATATTCTCTTGAGAATACATCTGTCAGTCGGAAACTGAAGAGTTCACTTCAGCAATTAATGTTTGATTAATTGTATACACTTACTCATCTATCTAGCTTTTTTTCAGTGATGAGTACTTTATATCAATTGATTGACATATTAAGATTGGCTGAGTACTCGGTTGTACCCTGGTGTTGTTTTGCCATCCCTAGTATTGTCATCTCTATTAATTTATGTGTTTCTTTTGTTAAGCATATGCATAACATCCATTCATCCATTCATATTTTCTTGAAATGTATCCTTTTGATGTTGAAGATTTATTTGAGAGTTCTCTTCCTCTCCCCAGTAATGCTTGAACCTTTGAAGAAGATTCTACTTATTCATCCCAATGATGATCAGATCTTATTAAGATTGGTTGAGTACTCAGTTGTACCCTGGTGTTATTGTGTCATCCTCAATATTGTCATCTCTATAAATTTATGTGTATGTTTTGTTAAGCATATGCATAAAATCCATTCAACCAATTATATTTTCCCTATAGAAGCACATGGATGGCGCAGCGAACTGAAGACAGATTTGAGAAAATTCAAATATGTGTAACTTTTGATTCGTAACTCCTTTTCGTATGCCATTTGAAACTTCGGGAAGCTCTAATTGATGTCTTTCCATTGTATACCCTTTGAATATCTTTGGAAACTCTTGTGAATCTTTCTTGAATTGGATTGTTGTATGATGTAATTGTTGTTGTGAGATAAATTGTTGTTGTATGATGATGCAACCTAATGACATGATGCATTCTTATGAATGTTGGTGATTTTGTTGTTGTTGAAGTTCGACATTATATTGATGATGTTAGATGGTGATTTTGAGTGATGTTGTGACGTATTGTCCGTGTTGTATATGTTGTGTTGGTGTGGATGTTGCATTCATTGTGTCCCATTCATTTGCATAAGCGACGATGGCCTTTTGGAAAAAGCGACGGTGGCCTTATTGGCAAATAGTGACAGTGTGCCCAATGGAAAAATTGAGACGGTGGGAGTTTTACTCCGAATTGGTACCACACGCATTTGCATAAGTTGAGTCGCATTAAAATGGCATGTGATGTTATGCTCAATATGTATTTATATGATGTGGTAATGAGACGTTGTTGAGACGTAGCGATGAGATGCTTGTTTGATGTATTCGTATTATACTTGTGAATGAAATATGATGTTATACTTGTTACTTGACAATCTTACTGTATTGCTAGATGTTTAGTGAATTGAACTGTATAACATGTTATGTGATGATAAGTGGTGATATATGTATGATCTTTACTACGCTTTGAATATTATCATACGTTTCTTTATCGTGAATAATATCTCACCCCTTATGTTTGAATGTTACCCTTCGTTGGTAACGTACAGGTGATGACGCGGAGTAGTCGTGTACCTTATAGCTCGAGTCGGTGTGTCGATGCTCTGATACGTAGAACTCGGGGGGGGGGGGGATTCCGGATTAATTGCTTATGTCTTGCTTCTTGTTGTTTACCTTTTGTTGGCTTTCATCATTATGTTATGCTGAGACTTGTTGGATATATTGCACCAAGTTGGCCATGATGTTATGATATTCGATGTGATTACTTTTTGGCATTGATGATTAATGCATTGGTTATTGCCCCCCTTTATATGTGTTATGTATCTATGTTGATGAGCATGATATGTGAATGTTTTATTAGTTGATTAAATGTGACGCTTCGAATCATGATGCTTGAATTGTTTTTAAGATTTTTGCACTATGATTTTCCTGCTTATTTCGGGGTAGATTTGGGGAGTTACAATCAGCTTTAGGCAAAAAGACTTATATCCTTCTATTTCCCCACTGAGTTTGTTTCTCATGGGAAGATTTTGCTTTAGCTTTCCCATCCATCTTTGGATAGGATGAATCCCTATTTGAGTTTGTTCCTCATTGGGAAGAATCTTGTTTGACTGTCTCTCTCCAGCTCAATCCTGGATTGAACTTTGTCTCCGACAAATATGATCATTTGGATCTTTCTAGGCATTAAAAACCTGGATTAAGAATGTATTTATTTTGCACATGTGAAGATTTTGTCTCTTCATCCAGAACCAGTTTATGGTTTTCCAGAAAGTTGGATTTATTTCCTAGCAGCTTTATTACAAATACTTTCAGAATCATTACCCGACAACAAGTGGTGGTATCTATATATTTGAGAAGCTTGTGTGTCCCATGATTCTCTTTTGGATGGAAAATGACAGTCTCTTTGAAGCATTATGTTAATTCCCAGTGAAGATTATGTTAATCTCTTAAAGATGATAGAGATAATTCGTTGTGAAAATGTTATTTATTCCAATGGATGGTTAATCTCTTCAAAGTTTTGTGATTCTCAAAGTGAATCAAGATTATCATTTGATCAAGTTATTTCCCTCATCAATACTCAAATTCAAGTGTGCCTCAATTCAAGATCATCAACTTTCAAATTCATCCGATGAACCAAAATTAGGGTTTTGACCTAATTCATTGAAATGTTGACATTTCGATCAAGGAATGATATAAAGATTTAGAACATGATTCAAAATGCTCATATGATTCCTTATATCCCACTCATGTGATTCAATAGGCTAGAGAAGTTTGATTCACTGATATTGGAAAGATTGGAATTCAACTGGTAAAAAGTCAACTGTTCAAGAATCAACTTCAACTTTTCAAATTTTTGGTCAACCATATAATCAGGAAAACATGGTTGATGGAACCGTTTGATCAATTTTAATCAAGTAAATCAAGAAAAAGTTTCAAAAGGTGAAAATTAGGGTTTTAGAATTTTTTTAAGTACCAAATTTCATGTTCAAGTATCCTACTTTGAAAGCTTATAAATTTTTCCTCAAGTCATCATTTCTCACACCTAAGGTCTCTACTCAATGATGATGCTTCATACTTGAATATTGTAAAGAGAATTGATCAAAATTATCATAAGGATTGGAAGTTATGGATTGATCAAGTTGGGTTTTCAAAGTTGTAAAAATGTTCCAACACTCAGAAATTTTTCTAAGTGTTGAATAACTTATTTTCTCAATTTTGTTGACCAATTTTCATTAAGATCCAAGTTGAATTTCTTCAAGTTACCAACATGAAAGTTGAAGTATGCGATCTCATCTTTTCAAAAAGTCCAAGAGCATGAATTTTTTTTGCTTGAGCATTAAGTTATGATTTTCACAAGAGGCTATGGTAGTGCTGTTTGTTCAAGACAAATTTGCACCAAATTATATTTCACACGAATTCAAGGGAACTTTTGGCCAATTTTCAAGTATCTCCAGAGCATATCATCAACTGGAGACTTTTTCCATGCCTTAAGATCTTCAAAATGATCCCAAACTTTGCACCATATTATCTTCATTCATGGGAGGAAAACATGATCCAACATACCATCCCAAACTTTTTTGTGCATTACTAGAAAGATGAATTTTGATCATTGCATTTTTTTCATGGATCAAGGATACACTCTAAACATCATAACAACTTTGATATGGTGTGAGAAATCAGAAAACAAAGCAAGTATAAGCTACTAAAGTGAATACCAACTTTTGTACTTTTAACCATTTTCATGGTGTGTTTTTCCAGAATTTCTCCAAAGAAGATTTCATTATTCTCTTGCTTTATGTGGATAATATGTTAATTGTTGGAAAAGATATTTCAAGAATTAAAGAGTTGAAGAACACTTTGAGTGGATCTTTTTCTATGAAGGAATTAGGAGAGGCTCAGAAAATTCTTGGTATTGAGATTGTTCGAGATCGAAATGAGAAGAAGTTGTACTTGTCACAAGAAAAATATGTGGAGAAACTTCTTCGATGTTTTAGTATGGATAAGGCTAAAGCAGTGAATATTCCACTTGCTTCTCATTTCATGCTTAGTCATAAACCATGTCCATCTACGGATGAAGAAAAGTTGAGTATGAAGAATATTCCATACTCACCGACCGTTCGTAGTTTGATGTATGTTATGGTTTGTACAAGACCCAATTTTGCTAATGCCGTGAGAATGGTGAGTCGTTATCTCTCAAATCTAGGAAAAGATCATTGGGAGGCCGTGAAGTGGGTGATGAGATATTTGCGTGGCATTTTGAATTTGAGACTAACTTTGGGATGCAACAAGCCTATGTTGGTTGGATATACAGATTTAGATTTGGCGGAAAGCTTGGATGGTCGAAAATCAACGGGATATATGGTGACTTTTGTCGGGGGAGTCATGGCTTAGAAATCAAAATTGCAAAAGTGTGTTGCACTCTCTGCTATCGAAGCCGAGTTTATAGCCGTCCTGAAAGCGTCAAAAGAGTTGTTATGATTGAGGAAATTTGCAATGGAACTTAGTGTGAAATAAGAAAAGTATGTCTAGTTTTGTGATAATCAAATTGCCATTCACTTATCGAATAATTCTTCCTTTCACTTGAGATCGAAGCATATTGATGTTCGTTATCATTGGATTCGTGATGCATTAGATTTCAAGTTGATGGATCTTGAGAAGATTCACACTGATGACAATGATTTGGATATGTTGACAAAAGTAGTGAGAAGAGAGAAAAATCAGCAGGCACATCAAAATCTCGTAGCCTCAATTTTAGCACTGTTCAGTCCCACGAAATCAGAGTTTGCGCATAATGCAACAGTCGGATCGTCCTGAAATTTTGACACAACGTTCATGACCTATAAGAGCATATTATGAACGGTGGTGATTGAATTCAGAGCTTTCTAAGTCGGTTTGTCGAGTCCATCTTTGAGGTCCGAATTTCTTGGTGTTTTGTGGGTTCTTTTGTCTCTCTTGATTCTTGTTGTATTCCAAGATTGATTGCAAATCTTAATGATGTTGATGTATACCTATAACTAGTGTTAGAGAGAATCCGATTTGTTCCTATTGTTGATTATAGTGGAGATTTTAAGTGGCCTACGAGTTCCGTGGTTTTTTACTCCTAATTAACCGAGATTTTTTTTACGATAAAATTGTGTTGTGTTGTTTGATGTGTTTTTTCTTGTTGATTGTCGTTGCATGTGATACTTAGGAAAGTTTATGTTGTTGAATATTTCGTTATGTTTGTGACTTCCTCCCAACCGTTAGTGGTATTTATAACAATGTAAGTTGTTTATCAATAAGGATATAAATACAACCATGATTCAATATCATTTAACTCTTGTTGGATGAAGTCTTAATCAAGTGTTGCATCTTTGGATCATTTGTTTAGTGGCCGATAAAATTTAGAAAATATGGTGTCATGCCTGAAAGTCATTTTCAAAACATTTTCTTTTAAATTATCATCACACAATTGATTTTTCTCAAGTGGTCGGGGAATGGTATAAATATTTTTGTGAGTTACAATCAATTGTAAGTTTTGTTTTTACAAAACATGTTAATGTTGTAAATGTAATACAGAAGATAGTCTAATATATATGATCAATAATAATGAGTTTTGAACACTAATTCTAATTTGTGTATAATAAAGTACGCTTATTTTCCATCCCTCAATAAACGAAGGGGTGCAGTTACCGTGCATAGATAAAAATTTATGCACCATGCATAGATTATTATGGACCCTTGGATCATTGGATCAAATTCTAGACGTCAAGTGTTATTACTCAATACTCACCACTCAATACTCAATACTCAATACTCAATACTGGATTAAAAACATGATCCAATGACTTATGTAGGCTTATGCATGGTGCATAAGTAAAATCCTTATGCATATTAGCCAAAGCCATAAACGAAGTATGTTTAGGCAATTTCCCTAGACTATACCCCATTAAGTCCACATATTAGTGAATGGATGTTGTTTATGAACAAGACAAATTGAAAACCCATAAACATCATTATTCCAAAATGACATATGGAAGTCGATAAACATATTTAATATTTTATAATGCTTTATGGTTTTTTTACATGAGTAAAGAATATCAAAATCTTTACACATTAAAAATTTAAAATTGATACTAAAAAATTTGGAAATTTAAATTTTTACTTTTTAAAACTAATTAATAGATGATGAAAAAGTTTTTTCTTTAATAATTTTGGGGTCTTTTCTTGAATGGTGTTGATGAATTATATTGTGGATATGATATGGATTCAAGATTTCATCGACACATTTCTTAAAAAAAATAGCAATGTTAATATTTAACACACATATATATATATATATATATATATATATATATATATATATATATATATATATATATATATATATATATATATATATATATATGGTTCACCATCTTTTGCTTTTTCCTTTGCTACACCTCGAACAAGAAACACAGCTTCTATAAGCAATTGTCCGTACGTAGTAGCATGGCCACCTATTTTCATTGTTTCGGCCACAAATTTCATATAAACGTAACAAAATACATTGTGCCTCACAGGTTAACATAGACTCGCCATGCAATAGTTGTTTACACTATCCCCATTCATGGGATTAATCTCCAATTATTAATGATTATGAAAGAAGCCACTAGTGTTCCTAAATCAATGGATTTAATCTCCAATTTTTCATAAGATGGTTATATATGTCTTGGACAGATTAGAAAATATGCTCTCCATTGTCAATAAAATACAATGTCTCCATGACATCACAAACATAACAACAATTTGGAGAAAATTATATATATTATTATATTAAAAATTTATATCAAAAAATAAAAAATAAAACCATAATGAATAATAAGAAATTTACTTCCATTGCCCTAATCTTTGATAAAGTTGAAAGTATCATTCTTTCTCCATTCATCAAATGAAGTAGTATCTTTCTGGTTTAGAAAAAAAAATAAATAAAATAAAATAACATTAAATGATAATTGTAAATAATCACATTTAAAGTCTCCTCATAAAACTAATTTTTAAATAAAATATGCATAAAATACATATACAAACTAAATTATAACTAACGATTTAATAAACTAAATAAACTCAAAAAATATAAACCAAATCTATTATTTAGAATAAAGTATGACTAAATGACAATATACAACATAAAATTGAAAACAAAACTAATATGAGCTCATTAAATGAAAAAGATGAAGAAAAAAATATACATCCTGCACAGATGAAGTCATGATAGAATCATTTGTTGTATTTTATTTGATATTTGTTATTAAGAAATAACCCTACATGTATAAAAGAACAATTTTTTATTTATTTTAGAAAGCAAGATGACATTAAAAAAAAGTAGAATAATCAGATATGGTGCATAAAACAGAGATTACACGTATTCTGGTCGTTACTTGAAACAATAATGTAGTGAAATTAAAGATTAAGAAACTTCTAAATCTCATATATGATCTTAACGAAAATAAAAGAAGTTAAATAGTAAATTTCTTTCAAAGATGAATCAATTTTTTACAGCAGGAATAAATGTTAGATTATTGACTATATGAGCAAATTAAATTAACAAAAATGATTTTGACATTGAGAAAAGAGAAAGAAAAGCACACTTACAATAAGATTTCAGCAAAACGGAAACAAAAGAATCATTTAGGTGTAACAAAAAAAAAAGATTTCAGCACAACAACAAAAGTAAGTGTTGCACCCCAAAATTTGCCCACCTATTTATTTATTTTTTGCTTAAGCTTCCCTTTCATATGCACCTCCATTAGGTCATCTAACACATCATGCATCATTAATCATATAAGCGTGGCACCGGGATCAATGACTTGGGAGATTGGGGAGTCCCTATGGTTTTGAGGCTCTCATCTTCATTCAAAGTTGGCTCAATTGGCTTCTTCATCAATCATGGTTTATGGAATTGGGGTTTTGTGTTATTAGGCATCATGGACCTGGTTCTTCATCAAAATACAAAGGCTATTTCTCGTTTCCATCATTTCAAGAAGCTTCCTATCTTCATTATGCATCTCAAAAAAGGTGAATCAAGATTTATAGCTTGAGCTTGTGACGTTTATCATTTTGAAGACCGTGAGATTAGAGCCTCATCTTCGTCAAAGAAGTTTCATTGAGATATTACGGTGGGGATGAATATCATTTGTTAAGAGATATTTGTCAAAGCTATGGCATAGAACTTGAGGATTCATTATAACGGTTGCACCATTGTCTTTTAAAAAGAATTTGGTTGAGTAAAGGGCATGTCACTTAAGGTTTGAGAATTGAAGACATATTTCCATTAATCTGGAGATAAGGGCTCATTAATGATTGCGAGATACCATAAATCCAAAGTGTTCAAGAGCAAATGATTACTAAAAAAATGATGAGTTGCAAGTTACATTTTAATATCCAATCCAATCCAAGTGGTGAATTACAAGTTCAAGTGATGTATTACAAGCTCATTCAAATGGAAAATGATTCATAAAAGGGAGTTCATTACAAAGTGTCCATGCCCATTACCAATCCAAAGTCATTACAAAAATACAACTCCATTGCAAAAAAAGAGTATAAAGAAAGTTACACAAAAAACCTAAGTTTCTAGCTATCTCTATACTAATCCACTTGTCAATATGCCCTCATGTCGAAGTCTTTGAACCAAGCTGCCACCACCACGATTCCGTCTTCATCATCTTGATTCCATGGTCATCTTGTCTTCACATATACTACATTGCCAAGCCATGCTTCAATTTCATTTGCAGCCAGCCACAATCTCTAGCCTGCATCTGTTCAAAACAAGAAGAACCCAGAATAAATAAACAAAACAGCAAACCTGCATAAAATCACCCAAGCACAGTTAGCATAATTGAAGACGAGTCCAAATATAGAGCTGCTAACAGTTTGCACTGACATGACAGTTATTTTTACTAACTTCGTACTTCAATAAACTCCAAACAACAACTTCCAATTTCCTCTTGACAGTTCATTCATCATTCAGCCAAACCCACTTAAGTGTAGCTTTTAAAACAGCCTAACAGGTTCCACTCAATCTAGCAAAACCCAACAAAATATTAACAGTTTCATACACACAAATTCATTCAAGTTTAAGCCATGCCATTCAATCTCAACCTAACATTCAATTAACCAAGCTGTACATAATCTAAATCCATAAACATACAAAATACCAACAGCTCAGTTCAAAATCAATACAAAATACAACACAAAATCCAAGCCACACCAAGCGTTGCCCATAACGGTTTCGAACTCGCCACCTGCAAATTGAGCCAATCTCTGCATAAACCAAGTGCAAACGGAACCGGTTCCCTTCAAGGAAATGCTTTCGCGCCTTCTCAATTGTTCACTTGCCCAAAACTCAAATGGCAGCCCTGCACATAAAAAATAAAATGGTAGCAGAAAACCAATTCAGCAGCCTCACATTCATAAAAAAAAGAGGCATAGTTCTGCCAAAGAATTTCAAACAGAGCCATCAAAGAAATAGTGTCCAGCATTGTGCAGCGTAGCGTTTCCATAGTTGTGCGACTTGTTACCAATGATAATTTAGATCTTGGTTGTGCAGTCATTGAAAATGCTGCCACTGATAAGGCAATAAAATACCATCGATGCAGAGATTACTCAACAACTTCCTTTGAAATTCAGCAGCATCTACAAAACCAAACAAGCTGGGTCCGCGAGAATAACACCCTGCACATGGAAAAATCGGTTTAACAGACCATATGAAACCAGTTCCAATACTATAACCATGGCAGGTCTATATGCCAAGTCAATTCAGAAAGAAAAAGAAGAAAATGCATAATGGGATTCAAGTTCAGGTTCAAATCCGAAGCGGTTACTAACAATTCTTACCTACAGTTACAAACCCTTTACTAGCAATCACCAGTTCTTCCATTCGGCTTCACAGATATTAGAAAAGTAGCAGCCAAAGTAACCTTTTCCAATTTCTAACAGTCACTAACCTTTTTAACAGACTTGTAATTACCTATTTTCATTTACCAACAAACTTCAACAAATTACTAACTGTCATAAACCTCCAAAACAGAATTAACTAACAACCTATGACTAATTAACCAATCACCAACTTCAATAACAGAAAAAACAACCGTAACTAACTTTCCTAACAGCATATAACAGATTCTGAAGCCTAGTAACTAACTCAATCAGTCCCTAACTGAATCAATCTCTACCCTCCATCTCATAACAGATTTTCATCATCCTAGGGCTCACAATCTCTTCTCCATAACTGAATTTTCAACCCCTCCAAACTCTATATAACTGAGTCTCTGTTCATCCTCACAGTCTCTCCTCCATTCACACACACGCCATTTTCCACAACTCACTCTTCATCATTCTTCATCATCATCATCTTCACCTCACTCTTCACCATTCCCTTCCCTCTTCTCACTCTCTGCAACTACTCTCTCCACCTTCAATCTTATCACTCTCACCATGCGCTCTCACCATGGTTGTTAGAGTTTCAACCTTTGAGACTCTAACAACTGAGCTAAACCTCCTCCGCAATCACTCTCAACTCTCGCCAAACTCACGATCAGAAAAACAACAACAAACAACTCACGGAAATTCAAAAAAAATCAAGAAAACAGAAGAAAAGAAGAGTAGAAGAAGAAGAGCTCGAACAAAACGAAAGGTAGAGTCAAGATAAAATGCAGTGGAACTCATTTCATACCTGGATTTCTCTGGTTTCGTATCGTCGTCGTCGAGTTGAAGAATCGCCAGTGATCGGAGTGAGAGAAAGGTGACGAAAGCTTGACTCAGGGAGAAGGAAGGAGGATCGGTTTAGTGTGAGGAAAGAGGCGAAGTGGTGGGCAGCGGCGCAATCAACCGGAGTAGAATCGGAGGCGCCGCCGTTCTTCATTCGAGAGGTCGAGGGAGAAGCTTCTCAAGGAAGCCGAATTTGAAAGGTCACAAGTACAAACCCTAAATCCCTTTCACGTTTTTATTTAACTTTGATTTTTTTTTTATTGTTGAAAGAAAAATCTGAATCCATGGATCAATACACTGGGCCTGTCACCGAAATTGCTTCTACACCTCCTATTCTGGCCCAATCTTACATGTTTTTGGCAATGTGAACAAACAAAAACTCTGTTGGGCCAACACCCTGGGCCCAGCGTCTCTGCTATATGCACCACCATTCTAATTTCACACCCCCTGACTCATATGTAAAATTGATAGGTTTTAGATTTTACTTAGTTTTTTTACTATATAAAATCAATAAAATCTTGATAGATTTTAGGTTTTTTTAGAGTTTAATTGGTAGTTTCTTTTAGGGAAATAGATCCTCTCCTGTTGTTTCTCTGCTGCTCTCTCTCCATTTCAGTTTTTGACCATTGGATAAAAAATTAAAGGTTTGATCTTCTCAAATATTCAATACAGTTTTTTTCCTTTCCTTCATTAGATCAATTGAAGGGCTGAAACCATAGCAGAATGAGCAGGAGGTGTTAAAAAATTGGAGAGGATCCCTATCCTTCTTTTAGGAATTTGCCTCCATAAAACAATAAAAATATTAGTTTTAGGATTAATAGGTTTTTAGTACAAATAAGGCTTGAATTAGAATTCCCTTAAACATTAGAAGTCTCATAAAAAAATAGTAGATTCTTATGTTAATTTTGACATTAATCCTTTCAATTCTCCTTCATTAAAAAACTCATAAAAATAGTGGTATTTTTAGTTTAATTTCGCACTAATGCTTGAATTGCTCTTGTACTATTTCCATGTCATTTTTGTGTAATTGTCATGTGATTTTTGTGACTTGTTTTGGCCATATTTTAGGCCTATTTTGTTAATACCATTTTAATGCTTCTTTTAGGATTCCATTACCATGTTAACATAACTTTAGGCTAGAATTCTCTTTCAAACAATAACAATTAGGTTTAGAAATTAGGCTAGTCCCCCCCCCCCCCCCTTTTCATTTCTTTTTCTTTTACAACATTAAAACACCTAACAAATATTCAAATAAAATCCCTCTAAAAAATACAAGGAAAATGCTTAAAAAAACATTAATAAAAAAAGTGAAAATCATTAAAAGGGGAATGGAAGCTTGAATTTCCCTCGCTTTAGGGAATCATTCGAGTGCTTGGATCTCCCTTGCTTTAGGGAACCATTCGGGCGTAAGTTCCCAAATTCTAAAAGACACAAACCAAGGAGTAACTCGAGTTTCCCTTGCCTTAGGGATTTCCTCAAAACACTCAAACTCTCTCTCTTCTCTCCTTTCTTAAGGGCATTGTTATCTCCGCTCTATTGCATCCTAGGCTGTCCCCTTATGCAAGAGCGCGAGCGTTAACTCCGCCCAACTAAAAAACACAAAACAAACAGAAAATCTTTAGCCGAACTACGGTCGCTCTGATTCCTTAAAGGGATACGTAGGCATTGGGTCGCGGGGCCTAAGCGAGCACACTTGTAAATAATTCCTTCTTTTCCCCGTATTTCTTTTGCATTCATTCGCATTTAGGTTTAGACATAGATACACCCTTTAGATAGAAACAAACATAGGTGGATACCATCGAGTACGATGGGCGTGAGGGGTGCTAGCACCTTCCCCTTGCGTAACCGACTCCCGTGCCTGTTCTCTGGTCGAAAGACCTTGTTCTTGTTCTGAGTTAGGTTTCCTGGTATTCCTTTCCCTTATGGGATAAATATATTAGTGGCGACTCTGATTTCTGAGTTAGGTTTCCTTGTTCTTGCTCGGTGATTTCAGCTTCCATGAGTTTCTGAGAAGAAACATGTAAGAATGAAAAGAAAAATTAGAAGCCATTACTGAGAGGATGAAGATGATGAAGAAAAAAGAATAGAAGATTCAGAAACTTGACTCACCATGGTGATTGGTAGTTGAACCTTAGAGTCACAAACTCAGAGAAAAAGGTCCATAGAAGAAGAAATAGGGAAGGAATGTGGCTGGAGATAGTGTGACCTAAAATGTGATTTTATAAGCCAAGGCAAGGGTGCTCAAAGTTTGTTCAGCTATTTTTTTAAATTTAAAATATAATATAAGGTACAGTTTGCCGATGGTTAGTACCTTGCTTGGATGCAAGTTTGTGACTGAAGAATTGGTGCCAAAATAAAATAGATCAACTGTGGGCCCCATTTTCATTGTTTCGGCCACAAATTTCATATAAACGGTAACAAAATGCATTGTGCCTCACAGGTTAACATAGACTCGCCATGCAATAGTTGTTTACACTATCCCATTCATGGGATTAATCTCCAATTATTAATGGTTATGAAAGAAGCCACTAGTGTTCCTAAATCAATGGATTTAATCTCCAATTTTTTTATAAGATGGTTATATATGTCTTGGATAGATTTGAAAATATGCTCTCCATTGTCAATAAAATACAATGTCTCAATGACATCACAAACAACAAACGCATAACAACAATCTGGAGAAAATTATATATATTATATTAAAAATTTATATCAAAAAATAAAAAATAAAAAATAAAACCATAATTAATAATAAGAAATTTACTTCCATTGCCCTAATCGTTGATAAAGTTGAAAGTATCATTCTTTCTCCATTCATCAAATGAAGTAGTATCTTTTTAGTTTAGAAAAAAAATCAAAATAAAATTATGATTAAATTATAGATGTAAAAATAAATAAAATAAAATTACATTAAATGATAATTATAAATAATCACATTTAAAGTCTCCTCATAAAACTAATTATTAAATAAAATATGCATAAAATACATATACAAAATAAATTATAACTAATGATTTAATAAACTAAATAAACTCAAAAAATATAAACCAAATCTATTATTTAGAATAAAGTATGATTAAATGATAATATACAACATAAAATTGAAAACAAAACTAATATGAGCTCATTAAATGAAAAAGATGAAGAAAAAAATATACATCCTGCGCAGATGAAGTCATGATAGAATCATTTGTTGTATTTTATTTGATATTTGTTATTAAAAAATAACCCTACATGTATAAAAGAACAATTTTTTATTTATTTTAGAAAGCAAGACGACATTAAAAAAAAGTAGAATAATTGCATAAAACAGAGATTACACATATTTTGGTCGTTACTTGAAACAATAATGTAGTGAAATTAAATATTAAGAAACTTCTAAATCTCATATGATCTTAACGAAAATATAAGAAGTTAAATAGTAAATTTCTTTCAAAGATGTATCAATTTTTTACAGCAGGAATAAATGTTAGATTATTGACTATATGAGCAAATTAAATTAACAAAAATGATTTTGACATTGAGAAAAGAGAAAGAAAAGCACATTTACAGTAAGATTTCAGCAAAACGGAACAAACTTTATAATTTAGGTGTAACAAAAAAAAAAGATTTCAGCACAACCACAAAAGTAAGTTAATCACCAGAAGTTATTGTTGCTCGATGATTTCAGCTTCCGTGAGTTTCTGAGAAGAAGCATGTAAGAATGGAAAAAAAAAATAAGAAGCCATTACTGATAGGATGAAGATGATGAAGAAAAAAGAATAGAAGATTCAGAAACTTGACTCACCATGGTGATTGGTAGTTGAACCTTAGAGTCACAAACTCAGAGAAAAAGGTCCACAGAAGAAGAAATAGGGAAGGAATGTGGCTGGAGATAGTGTGACCTAAAATGTGATTTTATAAGCCAAGGCAAGGGTCCCGAAAAAAACTCAATTTTTTGTTTTTCTAAAAAAAAAAAACCTCGCATTTTTTGTTTTTCCGAAAAAAACTCAATTTTGTTTTTTCGAAAAACCTTGATTTTTCGGTTTTTTGAAAAAATAACTCGACTTTTTGGTTTTTCTGAAAAAACTCGATTTTTTTTTTGTTTTTCCAAAAATAACTCGACTTTTTTGTTTCTTAGAAGAAACTTGATTTTTCGTTTTTCAGAAAAAACTCGATTTTTTGTTTTTTGGAAAATTTTAGAAAAAACTCGATTTTTCCGTTTTTCTGAAGAAAAAAAACTCGATTTGGTGTGTTTCCAATGAATAGTACTCTCTGAACATTCCTATACTATACCGAAACCTCTATCCACTAGTGGTAGTGGTGTGTCTCCTGGTCACATTTCTCATATATTAGGCTCTTTTTCTTGTAGCATGCATGATAGTTACGTGAAAAAAATATACTACCTCTTATCCTTACAAAACTATTATTATCTTCATCACTTACATTACATAATTCAAATTCAAATGTTTATTTTTTTTTATATATTGATTTTTCAGTCTCACTTTTAACTAATTCATTTTAATATAAATTCCCTTGTACACGAATTTCTTGATGAACAATTTTTTTCTAAAATTTTTCAAAAGAAAATTTTCAATATGTTATATTTTTCTATAAAAAAAAAATATTAAAGTTTTTGAAGAATTTCAAAAGAAGTTTTTTTGTGTGTTATATTTTATTGAAAAATTTAAAGTTTTTTGTTCGATTATATTTTACTGGAAAATTTATAAAAATAAATCTGAAATATTTTTTATCAAAAAAGATTAAGTTTTAAAAAGGTTAACGCTTTATTTTTAATTTTATCATTTGTTTTTTTAGATAAATAGGGGGCGAAACCCATATAAATTGTTTTTTTAATATAAATATTTTTAATGTAGAATAAATACTAGGGGTAGGGGTGGCAAAATGGATGAATTGGATAGATATGAATTTGATAGTTAATAGATGGACCAAACCAATCCATTAATCCATTACCAATCCACTAAACTCTCTTAATAAAAACCGATTTTTTGTTTTTCGATAAATTTTAGAAAAAACTCGATTTTTCCGTTTTTCTGAAAAAAAACTCGATTGGTGTGTTTCGCATTAACCTAAGTGGCATTGCAGAGAACATGTTTCTTTTGAATAGGTGCACCAATATGAGTATTTAACTTACAACTGTCAACAAGACAAGTCCTTATTTATTTATTAGAATAATGAAAATAATAATTTTAATTAAAATGAACATAATCTTTATAGTAATTAAATAATGTCAATAATTCAAAAGAACACAAGTTTAGTGATAGATAATAATGTGGATAATTAATTGTGAGATAAAATTCTCCTCGGTCATCCATTATAATAAAGTATTAATAAATTTAATTCATTCAAGAGAAAAAGACAAAAAAGTACAAGAAAAAAATTCTAACGAGGAGATACGTGATGTATTGTTAAATAAATAAATAAGTAAATATACTTCTCATTATATTACATACATAAAAATAGGTTTCGGATAAACCTAATAGTGGCATTGCAGAGAACATGTTTCTTTTGAATAGTTGTATCAATATGAGCATTTAACCTACAACTGTCAACAAGACAAGTCCTTATTTTCTGGTGTTGGTGTGTTTCCAATAAATCGTATTCTCTGAATATTCCTACACAATGCCGAAACCTCTATCCACTAGTGGTAGTGGTGTCTCTCCGCTATCATTTCTCATATATATGATTTTTTGTCTTGTGGCATGCATGAAAGCTACATGAAAAAATATACTACCTCTTATCCTTACAAAACTATTATTTTCCGTTTTTCTGAAGAAAAAAAACTCGATTTGGTGTGTTTCCAATGAATAGTACTCTCTGAACATTCCTACACTATGCCGAAACCTCTATCCACTAGTGGTAGTGGTGTGTCTCCTGGTCACATTTCTCATATATTAGGCTCTTTTTCTTGTAGCATGCATGACAGTTACGTGAAAAAAATATACTACCTCTTATCCTTACAAAACTATTATTATCTTCAACACTTACATTACATAATTCAAATTCAAATGTTTATTTTTTTTATATATTGATTTTTCAGTCTCACTTTTAACTAATTCATTTTAATATAAATTCCCTTGTACACGAATTTCTTGATGAACAATCTTTTTCTAAAATTTTTCAAAAGAAAATTTTCAATATGTTATATTTTTCTATAAAAAAAAAATATTAAAGTTTTTGAAGAATTTCAAAAGAAGTTTTTTTATGTGTTATATTTTATTGAAAAATTTAAAGTTTTTTGTTCAATTATATTTTACTGGAAAATTTATAAAAATAAATCTGAAATATTTTTTATCAAAAAAGATTAAGTTTTAATAAGGTTAACGCTTTATTTTTAATTTTATCATTTGTTTTTTAGATAAATAGGGGGCGAAACCCATATAAATTGTTTTTTTAATATAAAATATTTTAAATGTAGAATAAATACTAGGGGTAGGGGTGGCAAAATGGATGAATTGGATAGATATGAATTTGATAGTTAATAGATGGACCAAACCAATCCATTAATCCATTACCAATCCACTAAACTCTCTTAATAAAAACCGATTTTTTGTTTTTCGATAAATTTTAGAAAAAACTAGATTTTTCCGTTTTTCTGAAAAAAAAACTCGATTGGTGTGTTTCGCATTAACCTAAGTGGCATTGCAGAGAACATGTTTCTTTTGAATAGGTGCACCAATATGAGTATTTAACTTACAACTGTCAACAAGACAAGTCCTTATTTATTTATTAGAATAATGAAAATAATAATTTTAATTAAAATGAACATAATCTTTATAGTAATTAAATAATGTCAATAATTCAAAAGAACACAAGTTTAGTGATAGATAATAATGTGGATAATTAATTGTGAGATAAAATTCTCCTCGGTCATCCATTATAATAAAGTATTAATAAATTTAATTCATTCAAGAGAAAAAGACAAAAAAAGTACAAGAAAAAAATTCTAACGAGGAGATACGTGATGTATTGTTAAATAAATAAATAAGTAAATATACTTCTCATTATATTACATACATAAAAATAGGTTTCGGATAAACCTAATAGTGGCATTGCAGAGAACATGTTTCTTTTGAATAGTTGTATCAATATGAGCATTTAACCTACAACTGTCAACAAGACAAGTCCTTATTTTCTGGTGTTGGTGTGTTTCCAATAAATCGTATTCTCTGAATATTCCTACACAATGCCGAAACCTCTATCCACTAGTGGTAGTGGTGTCTCTCCGCTATCATTTCTCATATATATGACTTTTTGTCTTGTGGCATGCATGAAAGCTACATGAAAAAATATACTACCTCTTATCCTTACAAAACTATTATTTTCCGTTTTTCTGAAGAAAAAAAACTCGATTTGGTGTGTTTCCAATGAATAGTACTCTCTGAACATTCCTACACTATGCCGAAACCTCTATCCACTAGTGGTAGTGGTGTGTCTCCTGGTCACATTTCTCATATATTAGGCTCTTTTTCTTGTAGCATGCATGACAGTTACGTGAAAAAAATATACTACCTCTTATCCTTACAAAACTATTATTATCTTCAACACTTACATTACATAATTCAAATTCAAATGTTTATTTTTTTTATATATTGATTTTTCAGTCTCACTTTTAACTAATTCATTTTAATATAAATTCCCTTGTACACGAATTTCTTGATGAACAATTTTTTTCTAAAATTTTTCAAAAGAAAATTTTCAATATGTTATATTTTTCTATAAAAAAAAAATATTAAAGTTTTTGAAGAATTTCAAAAGAAGTTTTTTTATGTGTTATATTTTATTGAAAAATTTAAAGTTTTTTGTTCAATTATATTTTACTGGAAAATTTATAAAAATAAATCTGAAATATTTTTTATCAAAAAAGATTAAGTTTTAATAAGGTTAACGCTTTATTTTTAATTTTATCATTTGTTTTTTAGATAAATAGGGGGCGAAACCCATATAAATTGTTTTTTTAATATAAAATATTTTAAATGTAGAATAAATACTAGGGGTAGGGGTGGCAAAATGGATGAATTGGATAGATATGAATTTGATAGTTAATAGATGGACCAAACCAATCCATTAATCCATTACCAATCCACTAAACTCTCTTAATAAAAACCGATTTTTTGTTTTTCGATAAATTTTAGAAAAAACTAGATTTTTCCGTTTTTCTGAAAAAAAAACTCGATTGGTGTGTTTCGCATTAACCTAAGTGGCATTGCAGAGAACATGTTTCTTTTGAATAGGTGCACCAATATGAGTATTTAACTTACAACTGTCAACAAGACAAGTCCTTATTTATTTATTAGAATAATGAAAATAATAATTTTAATTAAAATGAACATAATCTTTATAGTAATTAAATAATGTCAATAATTCAAAAGAACACAAGTTTAGTGATAGATAATAATGTGGATAATTAATTGTGAGATAAAATTCTCCTCGGTCATCCATTATAATAAAGTATTAATAAATTTAATTCATTCAAGAGAAAAAGACAAAAAAAGTACAAGAAAAAAATTCTAACGAGGAGATACGTGATGTATTGTTAAATAAATAAATAAGTAAATATACTTCTCATTATATTACATACATAAAAATAGGTTTCGGATAAACCTAATAGTGGCATTGCAGAGAACATGTTTCTTTTGAATAGTTGTATCAATATGAGCATTTAACCTACAACTGTCAACAAGACAAGTCCTTATTTTCTGGTGTTGGTGTGTTTCCAATAAATCGTATTCTCTGAATATTCCTACACAATGCCGAAACCTCTATCCACTAGTGGTAGTGGTGTCTCTCCGCTATCATTTCTCATATATATGACTTTTTGTCTTGTGGCATGCATGAAAGCTACATGAAAAAATATACTACCTCTTATCCTTACAAAACTATTATTTTCCGTTTTTCTGAAGAAAAAAAACTCGATTTGGTGTGTTTCCAATGAATAGTACTCTCTGAACATTCCTACACTATGCCGAAACCTCTATCCACTAGTGGTAGTGGTGTGTCTCCTGGTCACATTTCTCATATATTAGGCTCTTTTTCTTGTAGCATGCATGACAGTTACGTGAAAAAAATATACTACCTCTTATCCTTACAAAACTATTATTATCTTCAACACTTACATTACATAATTCAAATTCAAATGTTTATTTTTTTTATATATTGATTTTTCAGTCTCACTTTTAACTAATTCATTTTAATATAAATTCCCTTGTACACGAATTTCTTGATGAACAATTTTTTTCTAAAATTTTTCAAAAGAAAATTTTCAATATGTTATATTTTTCTATAAAAAAAAAATATTAAAGTTTTTGAAGAATTTCAAAAGAAGTTTTTTTATGTGTTATATTTTATTGAAAAATTTAAAGTTTTTTGTTCAATTATATTTTACTGGAAAATTTATAAAAATAAATCTGAAATATTTTTTATCAAAAAAGATTAAGTTTTAATAAGGTTAACGCTTTATTTTTAATTTTATCATTTGTTTTTTAGATAAATAGGGGGCGAAACCCATATAAATTGTTTTTTTAATATAAAATATTTTAAATGTAGAATAAATACTAGGGGTAGGGGTGGCAAAATGGATGAATTGGATAGATATGAATTTGATAGTTAATAGATGGACCAAACCAATCCATTAATCCATTACCAATCCACTAAACTCTCTTAATAAAAACCGATTTTTTGTTTTTCGATAAATTTTAGAAAAAACTAGATTTTTCCGTTTTTCTGAAAAAAAAACTCGATTAGTGTTTCGCATTAACCTAAGTGGCATTGCAGAGAACATGTTTCTTTTGAATAGGTGCACCAATATGAGTATTTAACTTACAACTGTCAACAAGACAAGTCCTTATTTATTTATTAGAATAATGAAAATAATAATTTTAATTAAAATGAACATAATCTTTATAGTAATTAAATAATGTCAATAATTCAAAAGAACACAAGTTTAGTGATAGATAATAATGTGGATAATTAATTGTGAGATAAAATTCTCCTCGGTCATCCATTATAATAAAGTATTAATAAATTTAATTCATTCAAGAGAAAAAGACAAAAAAAGTACAAGAAAAAAATTCTAACGAGGAGATACGTGATGTATTGTTAAATAAATAAATAAGTAAATATACTTCTCATTATATTACATACATAAAAATAGGTTTCGGATAAACCTAATAGTGGCATTGCAGAGAACATGTTTCTTTTGAATAGTTGTATCAATATGAGCATTTAACCTACAACTGTCAACAAGACAAGTCCTTATTTTCTGGTGTTGGTGTGTTTCCAATAAATCGTATTCTCTGAATATTCCTACACAATGCCGAAACCTCTATCCACTAGTGGTAGTGGTGTCTCTCCGCTATCATTTCTCATATATATGACTTTTTGTCTTGTGGCATGCATGAAAGCTACATGAAAAAATATACTACCTCTTATCCTTACAAAACTATTATTTTCCGTTTTTCTGAAGAAAAAAAACTCGATTTGGTGTGTTTCCAATGAATAGTACTCTCTGAACATTCCTACACTATGCCGAAACCTCTATCCACTAGTGGTAGTGGTGTGTCTCCTGGTCACATTTCTCATATATTAGGCTCTTTTTCTTGTAGCATGCATGACAGTTACGTGAAAAAAATATACTACCTCTTATCCTTACAAAACTATTATTATCTTCAACACTTACATTACATAATTCAAATTCAAATGTTTATTTTTTTTATATATTGATTTTTCAGTCTCACTTTTAACTAATTCATTTTAATATAAATTCCCTTGTACACGAATTTCTTGATGAACAATTTTTTTCTAAAATTTTTCAAAAGAAAATTTTCAATATGTTATATTTTTCTATAAAAAAAAAATATTAAAGTTTTTGAAGAATTTCAAAAGAAGTTTTTTTATGTGTTATATTTTATTGAAAAATTTAAAGTTTTTTGTTCAATTATATTTTACTGGAAAATTTATAAAAATAAATCTGAAATATTTTTTATCAAAAAAGATTAAGTTTTAATAAGGTTAACGCTTTATTTTTAATTTTATCATTTGTTTTTTAGATAAATAGGGGGCGAAACCCATATAAATTGTTTTTTTAATATAAAATATTTTAAATGTAGAATAAATACTAGGGGTAGGGGTGGCAAAATGGATGAATTGGATAGATATGAATTTGATAGTTAATAGATGGACCAAACCAATCCATTAATCCATTACCAATCCACTAAACTCTCTTAATAAAAACCGATTTTTTGTTTTTCGATAAATTTTAGAAAAAACTAGATTTTTCCGTTTTTCTGAAAAAAAAACTCGATTGGTGTGTTTCGCATTAACCTAAGTGGCATTGCAGAGAACATGTTTCTTTTGAATAGGTGCACCAATATGAGTATTTAACTTACAACTGTCAACAAGACAAGTCCTTATTTATTTATTAGAATAATGAAAATAATAATTTTAATTAAAATGAACATAATCTTTATAGTAATTAAATAATGTCAATAATTCAAAAGAACACAAGTTTAGTGATAGATAATAATGTGGATAATTAATTGTGAGATAAAATTCTCCTCGGTCATCCATTATAATAAAGTATTAATAAATTTAATTCATTCAAGAGAAAAAGACAAAAAAAGTACAAGAAAAAAATTCTAACGAGGAGATACGTGATGTATTGTTAAATAAATAAATAAGTAAATATACTTCTCATTATATTACATACATAAAAATAGGTTTCGGATAAACCTAATAGTGGCATTGCAGAGAACATGTTTCTTTTGAATAGTTGTATCAATATGAGCATTTAACCTACAACTGTCAACAAGACAAGTCCTTATTTTCTGGTGTTGGTGTGTTTCCAATAAATCGTATTCTCTGAATATTCCTACACAATGCCGAAACCTCTATCCACTAGTGGTAGTGGTGTCTCTCCGCTATCATTTCTCATATATATGACTTTTTGTCTTGTGGCATGCATGAAAGCTACATGAAAAAATATACTACCTCTTATCCTTACAAAACTATTATTTTCCGTTTTTCTGAAGAAAAAAAACTCGATTTGGTGTGTTTCCAATGAATAGTACTCTCTGAACATTCCTACACTATGCCGAAACCTCTATCCACTAGTGGTAGTGGTGTGTCTCCTGGTCACATTTCTCATATATTAGGCTCTTTTTCTTGTAGCATGCATGACAGTTACGTGAAAAAAATATACTACCTCTTATCCTTACAAAACTATTATTATCTTCAACACTTACATTACATAATTCAAATTCAAATGTTTATTTTTTTTATATATTGATTTTTCAGTCTCACTTTTAACTAATTCATTTTAATATAAATTCCCTTGTACACGAATTTCTTGATGAACAATTTTTTTCTAAAATTTTTCAAAAGAAAATTTTCAATATGTTATATTTTTCTATAAAAAAAAAATATTAAAGTTTTTGAAGAATTTCAAAAGAAGTTTTTTTATGTGTTATATTTTATTGAAAAATTTAAAGTTTTTTGTTCAATTATATTTTACTGGAAAATTTATAAAAATAAATCTGAAATATTTTTTATCAAAAAAGATTAAGTTTTAATAAGGTTAACGCTTTATTTTTAATTTTATCATTTGTTTTTTAGATAAATAGGGGGCGAAACCCATATAAATTGTTTTTTTAATATAAAATATTTTAAATGTAGAATAAATACTAGGGGTAGGGGTGGCAAAATGGATGAATTGGATAGATATGAATTTGATAGTTAATAGATGGACCAAACCAATCCATTAATCCATTACCAATCCACTAAACTCTCTTAATAAAAACCGATTTTTTGTTTTTCGATAAATTTTAGAAAAAACTAGATTTTTCCGTTTTTCTGAAAAAAAAACTCGATTGGTGTGTTTCGCATTAACCTAAGTGGCATTGCAGAGAACATGTTTCTTTTGAATAGGTGCACCAATATGAGTATTTAACTTACAACTGTCAACAAGACAAGTCCTTATTTATTTATTAGAATAATGAAAATAATAATTTTAATTAAAATGAACATAATCTTTATAGTAATTAAATAATGTCAATAATTCAAAAGAACACAAGTTTAGTGATAGATAATAATGTGGATAATTAATTGTGAGATAAAATTCTCCTCGGTCATCCATTATAATAAAGTATTAATAAATTTAATTCATTCAAGAGAAAAAGACAAAAAAAGTACAAGAAAAAAATTCTAACGAGGAGATACGTGATGTATTGTTAAATAAATAAATAAGTAAATATACTTCTCATTATATTACATACATAAAAATAGGTTTCGGATAAACCTAATAGTGGCATTGCAGAGAACATGTTTCTTTTGAATAGTTGTATCAATATGAGCATTTAACCTACAACTGTCAACAAGACAAGTCCTTATTTTCTGGTGTTGGTGTGTTTCCAATAAATCGTATTCTCTGAATATTCCTACACAATGCCGAAACCTCTATCCACTAGTGGTAGTGGTGTCTCTCCGCTATCATTTCTCATATATATGACTTTTTGTCTTGTGGCATGCATGAAAGCTACATGAAAAAATATACTACCTCTTATCCTTACAAAACTATTATTTTCCGTTTTTCTGAAGAAAAAAAACTCGATTTGGTGTGTTTCCAATGAATAGTACTCTCTGAACATTCCTACACTATGCCGAAACCTCTATCCACTAGTGGTAGTGGTGTGTCTCCTGGTCACATTTCTCATATATTAGGCTCTTTTTCTTGTAGCATGCATGACAGTTACGTGAAAAAAATATACTACCTCTTATCCTTACAAAACTATTATTATCTTCAACACTTACATTACATAATTCAAATTCAAATGTTTATTTTTTTTATATATTGATTTTTCAGTCTCACTTTTAACTAATTCATTTTAATATAAATTCCCTTGTACACGAATTTCTTGATGAACAATTTTTTTCTAAAATTTTTCAAAAGAAAATTTTCAATATGTTATATTTTTCTATAAAAAAAAAATATTAAAGTTTTTGAAGAATTTCAAAAGAAGTTTTTTTATGTGTTATATTTTATTGAAAAATTTAAAGTTTTTTGTTCAATTATATTTTACTGGAAAATTTATAAAAATAAATCTGAAATATTTTTTATCAAAAAAGATTAAGTTTTAATAAGGTTAACGCTTTATTTTTAATTTTATCATTTGTTTTTTAGATAAATAGGGGGCGAAACCCATATAAATTGTTTTTTTAATATAAAATATTTTAAATGTAGAATAAATACTAGGGGTAGGGGTGGCAAAATGGATGAATTGGATAGATATGAATTTGATAGTTAATAGATGGACCAAACCAATCCATTAATCCATTACCAATCCACTAAACTCTCTTAATAAAAACCGATTTTTTGTTTTTCGATAAATTTTAGAAAAAACTAGATTTTTCCGTTTTTCTGAAAAAAAAACTCGATTGGTGTGTTTCGCATTAACCTAAGTGGCATTGCAGAGAACATGTTTCTTTTGAATAGGTGCACCAATATGAGTATTTAACTTACAACTGTCAACAAGACAAGTCCTTATTTATTTATTAGAATAATGAAAATAATAATTTTAATTAAAATGAACATAATCTTTATAGTAATTAAATAATGTCAATAATTCAAAAGAACACAAGTTTAGTGATAGATAATAATGTGGATAATTAATTGTGAGATAAAATTCTCCTCGGTCATCCATTATAATAAAGTATTAATAAATTTAATTCATTCAAGAGAAAAAGACAAAAAAAGTACAAGAAAAAAATTCTAACGAGGAGATACGTGATGTATTGTTAAATAAATAAATAAGTAAATATACTTCTCATTATATTACATACATAAAAATAGGTTTCGGATAAACCTAATAGTGGCATTGCAGAGAACATGTTTCTTTTGAATAGTTGTATCAATATGAGCATTTAACCTACAACTGTCAACAAGACAAGTCCTTATTTTCTGGTGTTGGTGTGTTTCCAATAAATCGTATTCTCTGAATATTCCTACACAATGCCGAAACCTCTATCCACTAGTGGTAGTGGTGTCTCTCCGCTATCATTTCTCATATATATGACTTTTTGTCTTGTGGCATGCATGAAAGCTACATGAAAAAATATACTACCTCTTATCCTTACAAAACTATTATTTTCCGTTTTTCTGAAGAAAAAAAACTCGATTTGGTGTGTTTCCAATGAATAGTACTCTCTGAACATTCCTACACTATGCCGAAACCTCTATCCACTAGTGGTAGTGGTGTGTCTCCTGGTCACATTTCTCATATATTAGGCTCTTTTTCTTGTAGCATGCATGACAGTTACGTGAAAAAAATATACTACCTCTTATCCTTACAAAACTATTATTATCTTCAACACTTACATTACATAATTCAAATTCAAATGTTTATTTTTTTTATATATTGATTTTTCAGTCTCACTTTTAACTAATTCATTTTAATATAAATTCCCTTGTACACGAATTTCTTGATGAACAATTTTTTTCTAAAATTTTTCAAAAGAAAATTTTCAATATGTTATATTTTTCTATAAAAAAAAAATATTAAAGTTTTTGAAGAATTTCAAAAGAAGTTTTTTTATGTGTTATATTTTATTGAAAAATTTAAAGTTTTTTGTTCAATTATATTTTACTGGAAAATTTATAAAAATAAATCTGAAATATTTTTTATCAAAAAAGATTAAGTTTTAATAAGGTTAACGCTTTATTTTTAATTTTATCATTTGTTTTTTAGATAAATAGGGGGCGAAACCCATATAAATTGTTTTTTTAATATAAAATATTTTAAATGTAGAATAAATACTAGGGGTAGGGGTGGCAAAATGGATGAATTGGATAGATATGAATTTGATAGTTAATAGATGGACCAAACCAATCCATTAATCCATTACCAATCCACTAAACTCTCTTAATAAAAACCGATTTTTTGTTTTTCGATAAATTTTAGAAAAAACTAGATTTTTCCGTTTTTCTGAAAAAAAAACTCGATTGGTGTGTTTCGCATTAACCTAAGTGGCATTGCAGAGAACATGTTTCTTTTGAATAGGTGCACCAATATGAGTATTTAACTTACAACTGTCAACAAGACAAGTCCTTATTTATTTATTAGAATAATGAAAATAATAATTTTAATTAAAATGAACATAATCTTTATAGTAATTAAATAATGTCAATAATTCAAAAGAACACAAGTTTAGTGATAGATAATAATGTGGATAATTAATTGTGAGATAAAATTCTCCTCGGTCATCCATTATAATAAAGTATTAATAAATTTAATTCATTCAAGAGAAAAAGACAAAAAAAGTACAAGAAAAAAATTCTAACGAGGAGATACGTGATGTATTGTTAAATAAATAAATAAGTAAATATACTTCTCATTATATTACATACATAAAAATAGGTTTCGGATAAACCTAATAGTGGCATTGCAGAGAACATGTTTCTTTTGAATAGTTGTATCAATATGAGCATTTAACCTACAACTGTCAACAAGACAAGTCCTTATTTTCTGGTGTTGGTGTGTTTCCAATAAATCGTATTCTCTGAATATTCCTACACAATGCCGAAACCTCTATCCACTAGTGGTAGTGGTGTCTCTCCGCTATCATTTCTCATATATATGACTTTTTGTCTTGTGGCATGCATGAAAGCTACATGAAAAAATATACTACCTCTTATCCTTACAAAACTATTATTTTCCGTTTTTCTGAAGAAAAAAAACTCGATTTGGTGTGTTTCCAATGAATAGTACTCTCTGAACATTCCTACACTATGCCGAAACCTCTATCCACTAGTGGTAGTGGTGTGTCTCCTGGTCACATTTCTCATATATTAGGCTCTTTTTCTTGTAGCATGCATGACAGTTACGTGAAAAAAATATACTACCTCTTATCCTTACAAAACTATTATTATCTTCAACACTTACATTACATAATTCAAATTCAAATGTTTATTTTTTTTATATATTGATTTTTCAGTCTCACTTTTAACTAATTCATTTTAATATAAATTCCCTTGTACACGAATTTCTTGATGAACAATTTTTTTCTAAAATTTTTCAAAAGAAAATTTTCAATATGTTATATTTTTCTATAAAAAAAAAATATTAAAGTTTTTGAAGAATTTCAAAAGAAGTTTTTTTATGTGTTATATTTTATTGAAAAATTTAAAGTTTTTTGTTCAATTATATTTTACTGGAAAATTTATAAAAATAAATCTGAAATATTTTTTATCAAAAAAGATTAAGTTTTAATAAGGTTAACGCTTTATTTTTAATTTTATCATTTGTTTTTTAGATAAATAGGGGGCGAAACCCATATAAATTGTTTTTTTAATATAAAATATTTTAAATGTAGAATAAATACTAGGGGTAGGGGTGGCAAAATGGATGAATTGGATAGATATGAATTTGATAGTTAATAGATGGACCAAACCAATCCATTAATCCATTACCAATCCACTAAACTCTCTTAATAAAAACCGATTTTTTGTTTTTCGATAAATTTTAGAAAAAACTAGATTTTTCCGTTTTTCTGAAAAAAAAACTCGATTGGTGTGTTTCGCATTAACCTAAGTGGCATTGCAGAGAACATGTTTCTTTTGAATAGGTGCACCAATATGAGTATTTAACTTACAACTGTCAACAAGACAAGTCCTTATTTATTTATTAGAATAATGAAAATAATAATTTTAATTAAAATGAACATAATCTTTATAGTAATTAAATAATGTCAATAATTCAAAAGAACACAAGTTTAGTGATAGATAATAATGTGGATAATTAATTGTGAGATAAAATTCTCCTCGGTCATCCATTATAATAAAGTATTAATAAATTTAATTCATTCAAGAGAAAAAGACAAAAAAAGTACAAGAAAAAAATTCTAACGAGGAGATACGTGATGTATTGTTAAATAAATAAATAAGTAAATATACTTCTCATTATATTACATACATAAAAATAGGTTTCGGATAAACCTAATAGTGGCATTGCAGAGAACATGTTTCTTTTGAATAGTTGTATCAATATGAGCATTTAACCTACAACTGTCAACAAGACAAGTCCTTATTTTCTGGTGTTGGTGTGTTTCCAATAAATCGTATTCTCTGAATATTCCTACACAATGCCGAAACCTCTATCCACTAGTGGTAGTGGTGTCTCTCCGCTATCATTTCTCATATATATGACTTTTTGTCTTGTGGCATGCATGAAAGCTACATGAAAAAATATACTACCTCTTATCCTTACAAAACTATTATTTTCCGTTTTTCTGAAGAAAAAAAACTCGATTTGGTGTGTTTCCAATGAATAGTACTCTCTGAACATTCCTACACTATGCCGAAACCTCTATCCACTAGTGGTAGTGGTGTGTCTCCTGGTCACATTTCTCATATATTAGGCTCTTTTTCTTGTAGCATGCATGACAGTTACGTGAAAAAAATATACTACCTCTTATCCTTACAAAACTATTATTATCTTCAACACTTACATTACATAATTCAAATTCAAATGTTTATTTTTTTTATATATTGATTTTTCAGTCTCACTTTTAACTAATTCATTTTAATATAAATTCCCTTGTACACGAATTTCTTGATGAACAATTTTTTTCTAAAATTTTTCAAAAGAAAATTTTCAATATGTTATATTTTTCTATAAAAAAAAAATATTAAAGTTTTTGAAGAATTTCAAAAGAAGTTTTTTTATGTGTTATATTTTATTGAAAAATTTAAAGTTTTTTGTTCAATTATATTTTACTGGAAAATTTATAAAAATAAATCTGAAATATTTTTTATCAAAAAAGATTAAGTTTTAATAAGGTTAACGCTTTATTTTTAATTTTATCATTTGTTTTTTAGATAAATAGGGGGCGAAACCCATATAAATTGTTTTTTTAATATAAAATATTTTAAATGTAGAATAAATACTAGGGGTAGGGGTGGCAAAATGGATGAATTGGATAGATATGAATTTGATAGTTAATAGATGGACCAAACCAATCCATTAATCCATTACCAATCCACTAAACTCTCTTAATAAAAACCGATTTTTTGTTTTTCGAAAAATTTTAGAAAAAACTCGATTTTTCCGTTTTTCTGGAAAAAAACTCGATTGGTATGTTTCGCATAAACCTAAGTGGCATTGCAGAGAACATGTTTCTTTTGAATAGGTGCACCAATATGAGTATTTAACTTACAACTGTCAGCAAGACAAGTCCTTATTTTTTGGTGTTGGTGTGTTTCCAATGAATCGTACTCTTTGAATATTCCTACACTATATTGAAACCTCTATCCACTAGTGGTAGTGATGTGTCTCCAGCTCACATTTCTCATATATTTGGCTCTTTGTCTTGTAGCATGCATGACACCTACGTGAAAAAATATACTACCTCTTATCCTTACAAAACTATTATTATCTTCAACACTTACATTACATTATCCAAATTCAAATGTTTCTTTTATTTTATATATATATATTGATTTTTCAGTCCACTTTTAACTAATTCATTTTAATATAAATTCACTTGTACACGGATTTCTTGATGAACAATTTTTTTCTAAAATTTTTCAAAAGAAAATATTCAATATGTTATATTTTTCTATTAAAAAAATTATTAAAGTTTTTGAAGAATTTCAAAAGAAGTTTTTTATGTGTTATATTTTATTGAAAAATTTAAAGTTTTTTTGTTCAATTATATTTTACTGAAAAATTTATCAAAATAAATCTAAAATATTTTTTATCAAAAAAGATTAAGTTTTAAATAGGTTAACGTTTTATTTTTAATTTTATCATTTGTTTTTTTAGATAAATAGAGGGCGAAACCCATATAAATTGTTTTTTTAATATAAAAAAGTTTAAATGTAGCATAAATACTAGGGGTGGCAAAATGGATGAATTGGATAGATATGGATTGGATGGTTAATGGATGGACCAAACCAATCCATTAATCCATTACCAATCCACTAAAGTCTCTTAATAGATACTCGATTTTTTGTTTTTTCGAAGAAAAAAAACTCAATTATATTAATTTTTATTAATTTCTTTACAAATAATTTATTGGATTTGAAATATAAAATAAAAATAATCCATTGAATTATCAAAATGTGTTGGATGGATTTGATCTATCCATATATATAATTGGATGGAATTAATACATCCATTAACTTATTTTTTTATATGGTTGATAGATTGAATGAATTTTACCTTAACGGATCCAATTGCCACCCCTAATAAATACTAATCAATTATTTATTTCTTTAATTATTTATTAAAATAATAATTTGAATCATAACGAACATAATCAAAACATCATAGTGGTCAAAATAAATGCAATAATTCAAAATAATAAATAACACAGGTCTAGTGATCGAGAATAATGTCGATAATACAAAATAAATTAATATAATTAATCTAAGGATCAAGGGCGGATCCAGATATTATAAAAAACATCATGTATATTAAAAAATAAAACCATAATGAATAATAAGAAACTTACTTCCATTGCCCTGGTCTTTGATAAAGTTGAAAGTATCATTCTTTCTCCATTTATCAAATGAAGTAGTATCTTTCTGGTTTAAAAAAATCAAAATAAAATTATTTTTAAATTATAGATGTAAACATAAATAAAATAAAATTACATTAAATGATAATTGTAAATAATCACATTTAAAGTCTCATAAAACTAATTTTTAAATAAAAAATGCATAAAATACATATAAAACTAAATTTTAACTACTGATTTAATAAACTCAAAAAATATAAACTAAATCTATTATTTAGAATATAGTATGATTAAATGACAATATACAAAATAAAGTTGATAACAATAATGTGGTGAAATTAAAGATTAAGAAACTTCTAGATCTTATATGTTCTTAACGAAAATAAAAGAAGTTAAATAGTAAATTCCTTTAAAAGATGTATCAATGGAATAAAGGTTAAATTATTGATTATATGAGCAAATTAAATCCATAAGATTAAATTAACAAAAATGATTTTGACATTAAGAAAAGAGAAAGAAAAGCACACTTCCAGTAAGATTTCAGCAAAACTGAAACAAAAGAATCATTTCGGTGAAAAAAAACACATTTCAGCACAACAACAACAACAGTAAGTTAATCACCAGAAGTGAATGTTGCTCGGTTATTTCAGCTTCCGTGAGTTTCTGAGAAGAAGCCTGTAAGAATGAAACAGAAAAATAAGAAGCCATTTAAGAGGATGGAGATGATGAAGAAAAAAGAATAGAAGATTCAGAAACTTGACTCACCATGGTGATTGGTAATTGAACCCTAGAGTCACAAACTCAGAGAAAAAGGTCCACAGAAGAAGAAATAGGGAAGTAATGTGGCTGGAGATAGTGTGACCTAAAATGTGATTTTATAAGCCAAGGCAAGGGTCCCGAAAAAAACTCGACTTTTTGTTTTTCAAAAAAAACCTCGAATTTTCCGTTTTTCCGAAAAAAAACTCAATTTTTTGTATTTTCAAATTTTATTATTTTTTAAAAAAAAAATTATTGGATTTGAAATATAAAATAAAAATAATTCACTGAATTATCAAATGTGTTGGATGGATTAGATCTATCCATGTATATAAATGTTTTGAATTAATCCATCCATTAACTTTTTTTTATGTGATGGATAGATTCGATGAATTTTTTGATGGATGGATTTTACCTTAACGGATCCAATTGTCACCCCTAATAAATATAGTCAATTAGTTATTTCTTTAATTATTTATTAAAATAATAACTTGAATCATAATGAACATAATCAAAACATCATATTGGTTAAAATAAATGCAATAATTCAAAATAATAAATAACACAGGTCTAGTGATCGAGAATAATGTCGATAATACAAAATAAATTAATATAAATTAATCTAAGGATCAAGGGCGGATCCAGATATTATATAAAACATCATGTATAGTACGCCCTTCTATATCATCTGTTTCATTTTTTATGAGATGATTATATATGTCTTGGACAAATAAGAATGTAGGCTCTACATTGTTAGTAGAATACAATCTCTCAATTACATCACAAACAGCAAACGCGTAACAATATGGAGAAAATTATATATTATTTTATTAAAAATTTATATTAAAAAATAAAACCATAATGAATAATAAGTGTAACACCCCACACATATTTGTCTAGAATAATATGCATAAAGTATTATAAATGGTTCATAAGACAACAAAATACATAATGTTTTGCAGCGGAAAGTAGAAGTACACGAGTACAAAAAAGCCGAATGTATCATGGCCATAATACAAGTACATCATAATGGTACATGTCCAAAATACACAAAATAATAAGCACGATGAGAAACTAAAAGAAACATCCAAGCACCGCCAAGAGATCTAATCCATCTTTCCCTTACCGCGATCTTGCCTCGAACCACCTGAAAAATAATAATTGGAGTGGGATGAGATTACTAAATCTCAGTGAGTCCACCTATCCTATTAGTCCACTCGGGTCTAAAGGGAACATACAAAAATACACGAATCCACCATGGATTCGGGGTTACTCTCACTTCCGGTACAAGCACGGAGAAAACAAGCGACTCGTCCACCATTGGACTTGTCTCAAGCAAATACGCATTGTATAGCAACCAAGTATGCAATACCCGCATCCATGACGGGGAATCCAGAAGTACGTTAATACCACTAGACTAAGTTACTAACACACCCTCGGTGGGTTCACCCACGCCTATATGTCGAGAGACTTACACAAGCACCCTGCAAGAATGGTTAAACGGGTTCGCACAAGCCTACGAGGCTGCGAGGTGACCTTGCCTAAGAGGCGACACCGTCCCATTAACCATCTGTACGCACGTGGTGTTAACAGCAAGTGTAACACGCCGTCTCGACGCATGAGCCCATCCGGGTAGGAACCTAATGATGTAGCCTACATGGCATCATTAGAGATGGTTTACCTGTCATGCGTAGGCTTACTTAGCCGCATAACGCCATCATACCGAGCACGCGAGTGTGTATACAGCAAGTGAGTAAAACGCCTTCAGGCCCTCACAAGCACACTGCAACGGTAGTTCAGGTATGTGCCTCTGGGATCCAAGATCAGGGCAGTCCCACAGACAACTCAAGGACCTGTGGTCCGAATCGTAACTTAGTACCGGGTCTACTTCGATTCAGCACACACACGTAAGCAAACGTTAACAGCACACAAACAGACAACTCCGATTGTTTAACCAAAACAACGGGCATCAATAGAATGTTCATATTTCATCATAATATAGCATTCTCATTTCAGCAAAATATAGCAATTAGAAACAATGAGCTAATTTAGTCCAACTACACACAATTTACATAGTTTCAGTGTCGCACTTTCAACTTAAGGTATGTCAGATATATCGAAAAATATTAATTAAACACCAAAGCCAATTTTCCTAGATAGTACATTTAATTAGCTTTCTAACGGTATATAGTACGCGTCAATCGGGCGTACGAAACGGGAGATATGAATTTTCGAAATTCTGAAAATTCTGCTCAGCATGCAGAGTAACGGGTTACTTCATTTCAAGTAACCGGTTACTTCAGCCCAGAATCCATTTTTTTCACTTTTCGCTCCCAGGTAACCGGTTACCTCATCCAAGTAACCGGTTACTTCACCTGCAGAACTCAAAATTCTGCATTTTAAAGCTTCTAAACCAGTCCCAAAGTCCTATAATTGATTCCCTGCATCACTAACATAAACCCAACAAATTTCTAACATACATATGTTCAGAACCACCAGCATGCAAGGATTAATACAAAAACTAACATGTTTAGCATCATATGTTTATCAATTATCTCACAATCCCTAAACCCCAATTATAACCTCTACATGTAAAACCCCATGGTATCTAACTAAGGACTCACCTTAGAGAAAGAATCAGATGAAGATGATGCTGTAGCAAGGATGAAGATGATGATAGAAGCAAAAGTGGGACAGAATCTGTAGCATGCAAAGATGAACAATTGGACCAAGTTGGGACTCCTCTCCTTTCTTCCTCTTCTTTCACGCTTTCTCCCTTCCTTCCCTTCTAACACAAATTCTGATTTTGAAAAGGAATAGAATGATCATCCAAACATGACTCTATCCTACTTAAGGGTGAAAATACCATTATACCCTTCCTCTTACAACTAATATCTTTAGTTAACACTAAAGATCAATTTGTGGAATATACATCATATTTATCCATCTCACTTTATACCAATTTCATTAGTAATTATAATGATGGAATAAATATGATGTCGGGTATTACATTCTTCCCCCCTTAAATAGAATTCGTCCTCGAATTCGAAGAAACTTACCAAAATAAGTGAGGGTAGGATTCCCACATCTCTGACTCGAGCTCCCAAGTAGCCTCTTCAGGACGCGTCTCATCCCACATCACCTTCACGATAGGTATCTCTTTACTCCGGAGAGACTTGCTCGCACGCTCCAGGATACAGTAAGGTTGGGGATCATAGGTAAGATCTGGTTCTACTTCAACAGAATCCGGAAGAATAGGATGAAAGGTATCGGGCACAAACTTTCGGAGCTGAGACACGTGGAAAACGTCATGCAGCCCGGATAGTGAAGGTGGCAATGCCAACTGATAAGCCACTTCACCTACCCGACTCATAATCTGATATGGTCCCACATATCTCGGACTGAGCTTTCGTGTTTTGAACTGTCCTCCCAACCTCAATCTTGGAGTGACCTTCAAATACACATGATCACCAACTTCAAATTCTAAAGGTCTCCTTCGCCTGTCCGCATAGTTCTTTTGTCGGTCTTGGGCTTTCTTAAGATTTTCTTGGATTACCTTGACTTTCTCGGTAGTCTCTTGTATGATCTCCGGTCCAAGAATACTCTTCTCTCCTACTTCTGCCCAACATAGTGGTGATCGACACTTCCTCCCGTATAGAGCTTCGTAGGGAGCCATACCCAAACTAGCATGGTAACTGTTATTATATGCGAACTCTATCAACGGCAAATGATCCTTCCAACTCCCACCTTCTTCTAAAATGCAAGCTCTCAACATATCCTCTATTGTCTGGATCGTCCTCTCCGTCTGCCCATCGGATTGAGGATGGTTAGACGTACTCATGTCCAATCTAGTTCCCAATTCCTTATGAAACATCTTCCAAAATCTCGAAGTGAATTTTGGATCACGATCAGACACTATACTGGACGGCACGCCATGCAACCGCACAATCTCTGCTATGAAAAGCCTTGCGAGATGAATCACCTTGTGAGTGGTCTTTACAGGCAAAAAGTGAGCAGACTTAGTCAACCTGTCCACTATTACCCATATCGAATCATGTCCGCCTCGAGTACGAGGTAATCCCACAATGAAATCCATAGAGATAGAATCCCATTTCCACGTTGGTACCTCCAATGGTTGCAACATTCCTCCTGGTCTCTGATGCTCAATCTTAACCTGTTGGCAAATGGGACATTGTGCCACATACTCTGCAATCTCCTTCTTCATCCCTGGCCACCAAAAGTCCTTCTTCAAGTCTTGATACATTTTGGTCGATCCAGGATGAATAGAAAATTTACTCTTGTGGGCTTCATTCAGAATCAAACGCTTCAACTCAGAATCATTAGGTACACACATCCGTTGCTGAAACAAGATTACTCCATCAGGTGCCCTCACAAAATCAGGCATGCCTTCGCTCGCTTGCATTTGCTCGTCATACCCTTGGGATATCCGAATTCTTTCTCGTAGCTCATTCTGAATACTCAAATTACTGATCAACACACCATTGGGTGTCCATTCAAACTGAAGGTTAAGATCTCGAAACTTTTCTAACAATCCATGTTCTAACATCATCAATTCAGCAACTCTAAATTCCTTCCTGCTTAAAGCATCTGCCACCTTGTTAGCCTTTCCTGGATGATACTTCAATTCAAAGTCATAATCCTTTAGGTACTCCATCCATCTCCTTTGTCGCATATTCAACTCCTTCTGGTCAAAGAGATATCTCAAGCTTTTATGATCACTGAACATCTCAAAGTGAACGCCATATAGGTAATGTCGCCACACCTTGAGTGCAAAAACTATTGCGGCAAGCTCGAGATCATGGGTCGGGTAATTCTCTTCATGAGATCTCAATTGTCGAGACGCATAAGCTACCACCTGACCATCTTGCATCAATACTCCACCTAAACCCTTCTTAGAAGCGTCACAGAACACCTCATAGGATCGGTTTGTATCCGGAATCACTAACACGGGTGCAGTAGTCAACTTCTTCTTAAGTTTCTGGAAACTTTGCTCACACTCGGAGTCCCATTCAAAAGCAACCTCCTTACGCGTAAGCTTTGTCAATGGTAAGGCTAACTTAGCAAACCCCATGATAAATCTCCGGTAATAGCCTGCCAAGCCTAGGAAGCTTCTGACTTCAGTCACACTCTTTGGCCTCTCCCAGTTCACTACTGCTTCTACTTTAGAAGGATCCACTGCTACGCCTCCTCCTGAGATGACGTGACCAAGAAAACTTACTTCGGATAGCCAAAACTCACACTTACTGAATTTGGCATACAACTGTTTCTCTCGAAGGGTAGATAACACAATCCGCAAGTGTTCTTCATGGTCTTCAGGAGTGCGAGAATACACAAGAATATCATCAATGAAAATCACCACAAACTGGTCCAGATATGGCTGAAAGATTCGATTCATGTAATCCATGAAAACTGCCGGAGCATTAGTCACACCAAAAGGCATAACCAAAAACTCGTAGTGACCATATCGAGTCCTGAAAGCAGTCTTAGGTACATCTGAGCTCTTCACTCGGATTTGGTGGTATCCTGACCTAAGATCAATCTTCGAGAACACACTGGATCCTTTCAACTGATCTAGGAGGTCATCAATCCGTGGTAAAGGATATTTGTTCTTTATGGTGACTTTGTTCAGCTGACGATAATCGATGCACAGACGCATACTTCCGTCTTTCTTTTTCACCAAAAGAACAGGAGCTCCCCATGGAGAGACACTGGGTTGAATGAAATGCTTAGCAAGAAGCTCTTCCAATTGACGTTTCAATTCTCTGAGTTCAATAGGAGACATCCTATAAGGAGTGATGGAAACTGGGGCTGTCCCAGGAACAAGATCGATCGAGAATTCCGCTTCTCTTTCCGGAGGAAGAGAGGTGATATCCTCAGGAAATACATCAGGAAATTCGCACACCACCGGAATTTCCGACAATTCAATCCTCACAGAAGGCTCCTTGGAAAGAACTAAAAGAAAGGATCTTTCTTGAGAAAAGAGATAATTAACCGAGCTGATTGTACCTTCTATCAACTTGGCAATTGCATCGTCAGAAGAAGTCTCTTCAGCAGGAATGAATATGGCCTTCTCTTTGCAACCAATGTATACAGAGTTAAGAG
This sequence comes from Vicia villosa, assembly GCF_029867415.1. Classification (NCBI taxonomy): domain Eukaryota; kingdom Viridiplantae; phylum Streptophyta; class Magnoliopsida; order Fabales; family Fabaceae; genus Vicia; species Vicia villosa. The sequence goes on from NW_026705234.1 coordinate 673,875, forward strand.
ACAACCAATCCATCCCTAGAATAACATCAAGCTTTTTGAGGGGTAAGCAAATTAGATCAATCGGGAAGTCACGACCGTTAAAAGAGACTGAACAATCTTTACAAATTAGTCGAGCTTCCACGGTATCATCCGTTGCCGAAGAAATAATCATAGGATTGGATAATGGAGTAGCTTCCAAACCAAGTCGGTAAACACACTCAGTAGAGACAAAGGAATGAGTGGCTCCACAATCAACTAAAACACATAAAGGTTGATTGTTAACATAACACGTACCCGCAATGAGATTGTTGTTTCCCTTGGCCTTTCTCGAATCCAAAGTGTAAACTCGACCTGCAGTCTTCTCTGGAGCTCTCTTCTTCGGACAATTCCTCATCATGTGACCTTGCTCGCCACACTCAAAACATCTACCCGGATAAGCTTCACAATTTCCAGTGTGCTTCTTCCTACACTTATCACAAAAGGGTGGTCGGGGAAAACGGTCACCGTGGCTTTGCTTCATCTTTGGGGGAGGATTACGGGGCCTCAAGTTTTGGGCAGACCTCCCTTGCTCCCTAAAGTTAGTCCTGTTCTGGTTCCTCTCCTCTTGAACCCTCTTCAAGCTGTTTTCGGCAACGTAGCATTGCCTCAAACATTCAGCATAAGTGGTGAACTCTCTTTGGGAAACACTATGAGCAATGTCGGCCCTCAAACCCATCATGAACTGATCAATCTTCCATAGTTCATCTGGAGCATAAACAGCTTGTCTGGAGTAGTCTGCCAAGTCCTCGAATTTCTCTGCATATTCTGAGACAGACATGTCACCTTGCTTGAAGTTCTGAAATTCACGTTCCTTCTGAGTCCTCACACTGTTAGGGAAGTACTTCTCCAAGAATGCCACTTTGAAGTGTTGCCAATCCTTAGGAATCTCTTGAGTGGTGAAGTAAGTAGATGCAGTGTTCCACCACCTAAGAGCTGGTCCTTTCATCTTCTGAGTAGCAAAGATCACCTTCTCTTCTTCAGTACACTGAATAGCTTGAAACACCCTCTCCATACCAGCTAACCAATCATGAGCCAAGAGTGAGTCAAGTCCACCAACGAACTCCGGAGGATCCATCCTGAAGAAGGCACGAAAATCAGGTCCAGTTGCAGCTTGAGGAACGGGAACTTGAGCAGGAGGTTGTTGTCCCTGCATGCCTTGCATCATTTAAGCCATCATCTGGTTCTGTTGCATCATCTGCTGCATCATCTGTTGCCAGGGCACGCCTGCACCTCCAGCTTCTTGCTCGGGCTCCACATGCCTAGTCCTGGGCCTTCCGGGACCTCTGCGTTGCTCAGCCATCTCCCTGTCTGTCCTACGCATGGAATCAAGCTGATCAGACTCAATGCCATAAATAAGACATAAGGAATCATACTGATTATACACATATGAGGCAGAATTATACTGCATTATGATGTGTCTTAGCAAAGTCGAGGATCGACCTGCTCTGATACCAACTGTAACACCCCACACATATTTGTCTAGAATAATATGCATAAAGTATTATAAATGGTTCATAAGACAACAAAATACATAATGTTTTGCAGCGGAAAGTAGAAGTACACGAGTACAAAAAAGCCGAATGTATCATGGCCATAATACAAGTACATCATAATGGTACATGTCCAAAATACACAAAATAATAAGCACGATGAGAAACTAAAAGAAACATCCAAGCACCGCCAAGAGATCTAATCCATCTTTCCCTTACCGCGATCTTGCCTCGAACCACCTGAAAAATAATAATTGGAGTGGGATGAGATTACTAAATCTCAGTGAGTCCACCTATCCTATTAGTCCACTCGGGTCTAAAGGGAACATACAAAAATACACGAATCCACCATGGATTCGGGGTTACTCTCACTTCCGGTACAAGCACGGAGAAAACAAGCGACTCGTCCACCATTGGACTTGTCTCAAGCAAATACGCATTGTATAGCAACCAAGTATGCAATACCCGCATCCATGACGGGGAATCCAGAAGTACGTTAATACCACTAGACTAAGTTACTAACACACCCTCGGTGGGTTCACCCACGCCTATATGTCGAGAGACTTACACAAGCACCCTGCAAGAATGGTTAAACGGGTTCGCACAAGCCTACGAGGCTGCGAGGTGACCTTGCCTAAGAGGCGACACCGTCCCATTAACCATCTGTACGCACGTGGTGTTAACAGCAAGTGTAACACGCCGTCTCGACGCATGAGCCCATCCGGGTAGGAACCTAATGATGTAGCCTACATGGCATCATTAGAGATGGTTTACCTGTCATGCGTAGGCTTACTTAGCCGCATAACGCCATCATACCGAGCACGCGAGTGTGTATACAGCAAGTGAGTAAAACGCCTTCAGGCCCTCACAAGCACACTGCAACGGTAGTTCAGGTATGTGCCTCTGGGATCCAAGATCAGGGCAGTCCCACAGACAACTCAAGGACCTGTGGTCCGAATCGTAACTTAGTACCGGGTCTACTTCGATTCAGCACACACACGTAAGCAAACGTTAACAGCACACAAACAGACAACTCCGATTGTTTAACCAAAACAACGGGCATCAATAGAATGTTCATATTTCATCATAATATAGCATTCTCATTTCAGCAAAATATAGCAATTAGAAACAATGAGCTAATTTAGTCCAACTACACACAATTTACATAGTTTCAGTGTCGCACTTTCAACTTAAGGTATGTCAGATATATCGAAAAATATTAATTAAACACCAAAGCCAATTTTCCTAGATAGTACATTTAATTAGCTTTCTAACGGTATATAGTACGCGTCAATCGGGCGTACGAAACGGGAGATATGAATTTTCGAAATTCTGAAAATTCTGCTCAGCATGCAGAGTAACGGGTTACTTCATTTCAAGTAACCGGTTACTTCAGCCCAGAATCCATTTTTTTCACTTTTCGCTCCCAGGTAACCGGTTACCTCATCCAAGTAACCGGTTACTTCACCTGCAGAACTCAAAATTCTGCATTTTAAAGCTTCTAAACCAGTCCCAAAGTCCTATAATTGATTCCCTGCATCACTAACATAAACCCAACAAATTTCTAACATACATATGTTCAGAACCACCAGCATGCAAGGATTAATACAAAAACTAACATGTTTAGCATCATATGTTTATCAATTATCTCACAATCCCTAAACCCCAATTATAACCTCTACATGTAAAACCCCATGGTATCTAACTAAGGACTCACCTTAGAGAAAGAATCAGATGAAGATGATGCTGTAGCAAGGATGAAGATGATGATAGAAGCAAAAGTGGGACAGAATCTGTAGCATGCAAAGATGAACAATTGGACCAAGTTGGGACTCCTCTCCTTTCTTCCTCTTCTTTCACGCTTTCTCCCTTCCTTCCCTTCTAACACAAATTCTGATTTTGAAAAGGAATAGAATGATCATCCAAACATGACTCTATCCTACTTAAGGGTGAAAATACCATTATACCCTTCCTCTTACAACTAATATCTTTAGTTAACACTAAAGATCAATTTGTGGAATATACATCATATTTATCCATCTCACTTTATACCAATTTCATTAGTAATTATAATGATGGAATAAATATGATGTCGGGTATTACAATAAGAAACTTACTTCCATTGCCCTGGTCTTTGATAAAGTTGAAAGTATCATTCTTTCTCCATTTATCAAATGAAGTAGTATCTTTCTGGTTTAAAAAAATCAAAATAAAATTATTTTTAAATTATAGATGTAAACATAAATAAAATAAAATTACATTAAATGATAATTGTAAATAATCACATTTAAAGTCTCATAAAACTAATTTTTAAATAAAAAATGCATAAAATACATATAAAACTAAATTTTAACTACTGATTTAATAAACTTAAAAAATATAAACTAAATCTATTATTTAGAATATAGTATGATTAAATGACAATATACAAAATAAAGTTGATAACAATAATGTGGTGAAATTAAAGATTAAGAAACTTCTAGATCTTATATGTTCTTAACGAAAATAAAAGAAGTTAAATAGTAAATTCCTTTAAAAGATGTATCAATGGAATAAATGTTAAATTATTGATTATATGAGCAAATTAAATCCATAAGATTAAATTAACAAAAATGATTTTGACATTAAGAAAAGAGAAAGAAAAGCACACTTCCAGTAAGATTTCAGCAAAACTGAAACAAAAGAATCATTTCGGTGAGAAAAAAAAAACACATTTCAGCACAACAACAACAACAACAGTAAGTTAATCACCAGAAGTGAATGTTGCTCGGTTATTTCAGCTTCCGTGAGTTTCTGAGAAGAAGCCTGTAAGAATGAAACAGAAAAATAAGAAGCCATTTAAGAGGATGGAGATGATGAAGAAAAAAGAATAGAAGATTCAGAAACTTGACTCACCATGGCGATTGGTAATTGAACCCTAGAGTCACAAACTCAGAGAAAAAGGTCCACAGAAGAAGAAATAGGGAAGTAATGTGGCTGGAGATAGTGTGACCTAAAATGTGATTTTATTAGCCAAGGCAAGGGTCCTGAAAAAAACTTGACTTTTTGTTTTTCAAAAAAAACCTCGAATTTTCCGTTTTTCCGAAAAAAAACTCAATTTTTTGTATTTTCAAATTTTATTATTTTTTAAAAAAAAAAATTATTGGATTTGAAATATAAAATAAAAATAATTCACTGAATTATCAAATGTGTTGGATGGATTAGATCTATCCATGTATATAAATGTTTTGAATTAATCCATCCATTAACTTTTTTTTATGTGATGGATAGATTCGATGAATTTTTTGATGGATGGATTTTACCTTAACGGATCCAATTGTCACCCCTAATAAATATAGTCAATTATTTATTTCTTTAATTATTTATTAAACTAATAACTTGAATCATAATGAACATAATCAAAACATCATATTGGTTAAAATAAATGCAATAATTCAAAATAATAAATAACACAGGTCTAGTGATCGAGAATAATGTCGATAATACAAAATAAATTAATATAAATTAATCTAAGGATCAAGGGCGGATCCAGATATTATATAAAACATCATGTATAGTACGCCCTTCTATATCATCTGTTTCATTTTTTATGAGATGATTATATATGTCTTGGACAAATAAGAATGTAGGCTCTACATTGTTAGTAGAATACAATCTCTCAATTACATCACAAACAGCAAACGCGTAACAATATGGAGAAAATTATATATTATTTTATTAAAAATTTATATTAAAAAATAAAACCATAATGAATAATAAGAAACTTACTTCCATTGCCCTGGTCTTTGATAAAGTTGAAAGTATCATTCTTTCTCCATTTATCAAATGAAGTAGTATCTTTCTGGTTTAAAAAAATCAAAATAAAATTATTTTTAAATTATAGATGTAAACATAAATAAAATAAAATTACATTAAATGATAATTGTAAATAATCACATTTAAAGTCTCATAAAACTAATTTTTAAATAAAAAATGCATAAAATACATATAAAACTAAATTTTAACTACTGATTTAATAAACTTAAAAAATATAAACTAAATCTATTATTTAGAATATAGTATGATTAAATGACAATATACAAAATAAAGTTGATAACAATAATGTGGTGAAATTAAAGATTAAGAAACTTCTAGATCTTATATGTTCTTAACGAAAATAAAAGAAGTTAAATAGTAAATTCCTTTAAAAGATGTATCAATGGAATAAATGTTAAATTATTGATTATATGAGCAAATTAAATCCATAAGATTAAATTAACAAAAATGATTTTGACATTAAGAAAAGAGAAAGAAAAGCACACTTCCAGTAAGATTTCAGCAAAACTGAAACAAAAGAATCATTTCGGTGAGAAAAAAAAACACATTTCAGCACAACAACAACAGTAAGTTAATCACCAGAAGTGAATGTTGCTCGGTTATTTCAGCTTCCGTGAGTTTCTGAGAAGAAGCCTGTAAGAATGAAACAGAAAAATAAGAAGCCATTTAAGAGGATGGAGATGATGAAGAAAAAAGAATAGAAGATTCAGAAACTTGACTCACCATGGTGATTGGTAATTGAACCCTAGAGTCACAAACTCAGAGAAAAAGGTCCACAGAAGAAGAAATAGGGAAGTAATGTGGCTGGAGATAGTGTGACCTAAAATGTGATTTTATAAGCCAAGGCAAGGGTCCCGAAAAAAACTCGACTTTTTGTTTTTCAAAAAAAACCTCGAATTTTCCGTTTTTCCGAAAAAAAAACTCAATTTTTTGTATTTTCAAATTTTATTATTTTTTTTAAAAAAAATTATTGGATTTGAAATATAAAATAAAAATAATTCACTGAATTATCAAATGTGTTGGATGGATTAGATCTATCCATGTATATAAATGTTTTGAATTAATCCATCCATTAACTTTTTTTATGTGATGGATAGATTCGATGAATTTTTTGATGGATGGATTTTACCTTAACGGATCCAATTGTCACCCCTAATAAATATAGTCAATTATTTATTTCTTTAAGTATTTATTAAAATAATAACTTGAATCATAATGAACATAATCAAAACATCATATTGGTTAAAATAAATGCAATAATTCAAAATAATAAATAACACATGTCTAGTGATCGAGAATAATGTCGATAATACAAAATAAATTAATATAAATTAATCTAAGGATCAAGGGCGGATCCAGATATTATATAAAACATCATGTATAGTACGCCCTTCTATATCATCTGTTTCATTTTTTATGAGATGATTATATATGTCTTGGACAAATAAGAATGTAGGCTCTACATTGTTAGTAGAATACAATCTCTCAATTACATCACAAACAGCAAACGCGTAACAATATGGAGAAAATTATATATTATTTTATTAAAAATTTATATTAAAAAATAAAACCATAATGAATAATAAGAAACTTACTTCCATTGCCCTGGTCTTTGATAAAGTTGAAAGTATCATTCTTTCTCCATTTATTAAATGAAGTAGTATCTTTCTGGTTTAAAAAAATCAAAATAAAATTATTTTTAAATTATAGATGTAAACATAAATAAAATAAAATTACATTAAATGATAATTGTAAATAATCACATTTAAAGTCTCATAAAACTAATTTTTAAATAAAAAATGCATAAAATACATATAAAACTAAATTTTAACTACTGATTTAATAAACTTAAAAAATATAAACTAAATCTATTATTTAGAATATAGTATGATTAAATGACAATATACAAAATAAAGTTGATAACAATAATGTGGTGAAATTAAAGATTAAGAAACTTCTAGATCTTATATGTTCTTAACGAAAATAAAAGAAGTTAAATAGTAAATTCCTTTAAAAGATGTATCAATGGAATAAATGTTAAATTATTGATTATATGAGCAAATTAAATCCATAAGATTAAATTAACAAAAATGATTTTGACATTAAGAAAAGAGAAAGAAAAGCACACTTCCAGTAAGATTTCAGCAAAACTGAAACAAAAGAATCATTTCGGTGAGAAAAAAAAAACACATTTCAGCACAACAACAACAACAACAGTAAGTTAATCACCAGAAGTGAATGTTGCTCGGTTATTTCAGCTTCCGTGAGTTTCTGAGAAGAAGCCTGTAAGAATGAAACAGAAAAATAAGAAGCCATTTAAGAGGATGGAGATGATGAAGAAAAAAGAATAGAAGATTCAGAAACTTGACTCACCATGGTGATTGGTAATTGAACCCTAGAGTCACAAACTCAGAGAAAAAGGTCCACAGAAGAAGAAATAGGGAAGTAATGTGGCTGGAGATAGTGTGACCTAAAATGTGATTTTATAAGCCAAGGCAAGGGTCCTGAAAAAAACTCGACTTTTTGTTTTTCAAAGAAAACCTCGAATTTTCCGTTTTTCCGAAAAAAAACTCAATTTTTTGTATTTTCAAATTTTATTATTTTTTTAAAAAAAAATTATTGGATTTGAAATATAAAATAAAAATAGTTCACTGAATTATCAAATGTGTTGGATGGATTAGATCTATCCATGTATATAAATGTTTTGAATTAATCCATCCATTAACTTTTTTTATGTGATGGATAGATTCGATGAATTTTTTGATGGATGGATTTTACGTTAACGGATCCAATTGTCACCCCTAATAAATATAGTCAATTATTTATTTCTTTAATTATTTATTAAAATAATAACTTGAATCATAATGAACATAATCAAAACATCATATTGGTTAAAATAAATGCAATAATTCAAAATAATAAATAACACAGGTCTAGTGATCGAGAATAATGTCGATAATACAAAATAAATTAATATAAATTAATCTAAGGATCAAGGGCGGATCCAGATATTATATAAAACATCATGTATAGTACGCCCTTCTATATCATCTGTTTTTTTATGAGATGATTATATATGTCTTGGACAAATAAGAATGTAGGCTCTACATTGTTAGTAGAATACAATCTCTCAATTACATCACAAACAGCAAACGCGTAACAATATGGAGAAAATTATATATTATTTTATTAAAAATTTATATTAAAAAATAAAACCATAATGAATAATAAGAAACTTACTTCCATTGCCCTGGTCTTTGATAAAGTTGAAAGTATCATTCTTTCTCCATTTATCAAATGAAGTAGTATCTTTCTGGTTTAAAAAAATCAAAATAAAATTATTTTTAAATTATAGATGTAAACATAAATAAAATAAAATTACATTAAATGATAATTGTAAATAATCACATTTAAAGTCTCATAAAACTAATTTTTAAATAAAAAATGCATAAAATACATATAAAACTAAATTTTAACTACTGATTTAATAAACTCAAAAAATATAAACTAAATATATTATTTAGAATATAGTATGATTAAATGACAATATACAAAATAAAGTTGATAACAATAATGTGGTGAAATTAAAGATTACGAAACTTCTTGATCTTATATGTTCTTAACGAAAATAAAAGAAGTTAAATAGTAAATTCCTTTAAAAGATGTATCAATGGAATAAATGTTAAATTATTGATTATATGAGCAAATTAAATCCATAAGATTAATTTAACAAAAATGATTTTGACATTAAGAAAAGAGAAAGAAAAGCACACTTCCAGTAAGATTTCAGCAAAACTGAAACAAAAGAATCATTTCGGTGAAAAAAAAACACATTTCAGCACAACAACAACAACAGTAAGTTAATCACCAGAAGTGAATGTTGCTCGGTTATTTCAGCTTCCGTGAGTTTCTGAGAAGAAGCCTGTAAGAATGAAACAGAAAAATAAGAAGCCATTTGAGAGGATGGAGATGATGAAGAAAAAAGAATAGAAGATTCAGAAACTTGAGTCACCATGGTGATTGGTAGTTGAACCCTAGAGTCACAAACTCAGAGAAAAAGGTCCACAGAAGAAGAAATATGGAAGTGTCATACCCCAATTTTTGACCTAAGATACCACCTCATATCATTTGCATATGCATCATTTGCATCTCTAACAAATTGCATAGCTTGTGTTTGCTACTTGTGACTCAGCAGGGTTTAATCAAGAAACCACTCATCAGTACAAGTAACAATCAACTAGGGTTTTGTTCTCCCTTCATCTCAAATGAATCATCTTCATCAACAATCAACATTTGGTCCTCAGAGATTCATTTCAACAAGCTCAGCAGCTTTGAATCAATCAGATTAGGGTTTTGACTGAAGACAGTATACTCCTGACTTTTGCTCAGGATTTGACCTAATGACTTGGGACATGACCTCAAGACCCCAAGTACATCATTTTGGCCTAATCTATTGACTCAAGACATCTCCTACACAAGGATTGATCAACAGTGAAATTTCAAATCATCAGATTAGGGTTTTGAACTATCAGGGACTGAAATCAGGGATCACATTTGGGAAACCCTAAAAATCCCCAGGAAGTCAATCAAAGGTTTCAATCATTTTCAAATAATCCCTATGACAACATCCAATGGAAATTACATTTCAATTCAAGATCAACAGTCAACATTTCTTTGCAAGATAATTTCATGTTCGTGGATGTTTTCATTTTAAATGCGCCATTGCCATTTGTGTGATTCAAGAGATTTGTTTGGAATTTATTCCGCGACTCTTGGCTTATGGATTCATCATGGTGAAGAATTGATTATTTGAAAGTTGGTACAAATTTGAAACAATTCATGATGGCAAGAATGTGTTTCAAGACTTAAAGTTTCATGCTACTCCAAGGATTTCCCATCATTTTCTATATCAAAGGGAATTGAATTTTTAAATTCAAAGACCATTCAAGAATATTCAAAGCTTCATGCTTGAATAACAATTTCACTCAAGAATATTGGAATTTCATGATTGAATAATAATTTCATTCAAGTTCTAAAAGAAGTTCAAGCGTTTACATGGAACAAATGAATTACAAAGGAACTTTATCTAAAGTTCAAGAATTACAAAATTCCATTCATTTTCAAGAATGCAAAGTTCATACAATTTAAAGTTGGAATAAATTGGAATTACAAGAAAAAGAAAAGTAAAGCTTCAAAGACTTTCTTGAATTCTTCAATCTTCAAAGTCTTCATTCTTCAAAATTGAATTTCTTCATGCTTTCATCAAGAATGCTCATGTCACATGGAAAAAGAAACAAGAAGGGTGAGATTAGCAAAAAGTTCAACAAAATATTCAAAAGCCCAAATCAAGACAAAAAGGGGTGTATTTAGCAAAGAAATAATTCAAGACAAAAAGGAATCAAAGATATTTTTTCCCACTTGCATAAGAAATAATGTCATAAAGAATATTCTTATTCTTATGAGATTTTTGCAATGATTACAATTTGGATATCAAGTTTATTACCAAATGCCAAACACTCCCTTAACTTTTCCTATAAATAGAAGGCCTCACTTCATTGCAAATCACACCAAAGCAACCTTAACTACTTGCTTTTTCACTCCTCCCTTTTCTCTCATAATTTTCAAAGTTTCTTAGTTCCATAGTTGGAAAAGGGGTGAAGAAGTAGTTCATACCTTAGTAGAGAGCAACAACTTGAAGTTGCATCTTCAAGTCTCCCTAATATCCAAAAAAAGGTTTTGTTGCATCATCTTCATCAAAATAGATCCTACAACAACAAATTCAAAAGTTGTTACAATAAAAAAAAAATTTCAAAGATTGAGCAACTCAAAGTGTTCTTCAACAACACCACCCGAATTTCCAAAAAAAAAAAGAGATTCAAAACCATACCTCTAGTTGCAGCCCCGTATCAACGCATCAATCATCCTCATCATCCAACTTTCATCTTCATACCACCTTCAATCAACAAACTTTCTGCAGCAACAATTTTCAACAAAGAAATTCAGCAACACAACAACGATTCAGAAGCGGTTCAGAACAACACAACTACAATTCAACGGTTCAGACACTCAACAAAAATTCAGCAAAGCAACAATAATAACTTGCAGCCAGCGGGAAGAATTCGATACATACATCAATCAATTCAAAAATTCAGCCGCGACATCAATTAATTCAAAACAGCATCAACTCAGCGACAGTCGCGAATTCAAAAGCATAGCCATAGTTACAATTACTTGTATCAAAATTTCAGAAAGTAATCAAAGTCATACCTCGACGTAAAACCGGTAAAATCCTCCTTGCCGCAGGTAATTCGATTCCCCTTTCACTCTCAACCTTGCTGTTAATTATTGTTATACCTGTAAATTGCTCAAAACCGAAAGCAGAGAGTGTATAAATAATTGTTGCTATGTTCTGAAGGAGGAAAACGAAATTCATGTGTTGTTGGTAATATGAGTTTCAAAACCGGATTCATAGAAATCGTTTAAGAATTATACCTCTATCTGTCAAGATAGTTTGAATCTTGGTGAAGTTCTGTAGCAACCGAACCATTGTTGTCCACCGCGCGAGAGAGAGGAAAGACCGAGTTAAAGTTGTTGTTTACTGAGAATGAAAGTGAGCGGAGGTAGCCGAGAACGAGAGAGATATGTTGTTGCTGTCGTTGTTCCCTGAGAGAGAGAGCAGAGAGTGTTAGAGAGGGAGGCCGCGAGATGTTTGAGGGCTGTGTTGTTGTTGAGAGCATAAAGCAGAGAGAAGGATTCAGTTGTTGTTGTTTGTTCATAAACAGAAAAAATCGTGGAAAAATCATGATGGTGAGAAAGAGGCGCTGCCTCTTGTGTTGATTTAGGGTTCTCAAACCCAGCAACTTGTGATAAGAGCATGGGCGGATCCGGGTCACTCTGACCCGACCCGGTCCGGCCCAGCTTTCTTTCTTTTTTTTTTTTATTTACTCAGTCAGCTTTTGTTACATGTTGGGCCTGCACCTCCATACGAATTTCAAACCCTCTGGCCCAAATACTTAGTTGTTTTTTACTAACTATTTCTTTTAATTTTCTATAAGAAATTGTTTGCATAATAAAACTTAGTATTTTAATTTAAACATAGAATTGAGTTTTAATCCTTATTAAAAAAATGACAAAAATATGTCTTTTATATTAAAAGTTTTCTTTTAATATTTTCATATGTTTATAAGTGTGTTTTTTTTATTCTTATTAAAACTCCAAAAAAATATATTAGATGCATATTTAAATTTTATGTTTCTAATTATTTTTCTTCTCATAAAAAACAACAAAAAAATATATTAGATGCATAATAGTTTTATGTTTTTTCTAATTATTTTCTTCTTTCATAAAAAATCACAAAAAAATATCTTTTATTAGAAGTAATTTTCATTTGAATTTGATATTTTCATAGTTTGTGTAGCTAATCATTTAAATTTTTAATTGATTACTGTTGCATATTACTTGAATTTTCTCACTTCATCCAAGACTTCGAGATTATTTCTCCGTTGTCTTTTGGATTTGTCTGTTTTGTTTGGTCTTCCATTTGCTGTAGGAGTTCTTAAACAATTACTGGATGATCAAAGAATGCTGTAAGCTGTGAGCTTATCCGACGTTTCTCTTTTGCTGGTGTGGATGCTTAATATCTGTTGAGATCCTAATTTATTCCAAGCACATCACCTAAGAATCACGGTAACACCTCAAACTCAGAAATCCATTTTCTCATTCTTCGAGGTAAGCCTAAAACTCCATAATTGCAAAAATGAATTACTTGTCTGTTTTCATCAATTCAACTTCATTTTCAAAAAAACTATTTTCACAACAGTAATCAATTCACTTTCAAATCATGCAACTCATTGTTTTTCAAAACAGTGGGGCCTCTCGAATATTAGAGAGTATAAGACCCACTCTTTTTCTTTTATACAGTTTTTCTTTGTACAGAAAACTCTTTCAAAACAATACTTTTCAAACTGTTTTCGAAACAACAAACGACGCGTCTGTAAATAAAACGATCAACCATGTTTTCAATATACCATGGGCCTCCATGTAGGTATAAGCCCCAAGCCCTTTTGTACATACCCACTCCAGTACATGAAATTAGGTATTTCATTGTACGCCTTTTGTACATATCTCAATCTGTTTTTTTTTAACTTTGAATAACAAACCAAAAATGAAGGTTTCTTTAAATCTTCCCAAAAATACCATGGGCCTCCATGTAGGTATAAGTCCCAAGCCCCTTTGTAAATACCTGTTTACATAGCTTTGAATAAACTCAAGTGGACTTCTCCCCGAGTGTAAGTCCCGAGCCCCTGTGTATACAAATGGATCATGCTCACAGGTATATTTCCTTCATAAACTCCATTATATACACACACTTTGTCATATATGTATAACTGTTCATATTTGTTCATGTACTTGTTCATATTTGTTCGTACTTGTTCATACTTGTGATTGTGTTATATACTTGTTCAACTTAGTACAACACTAGGTTCCCCATAGCCTCCTATTGGGCTTCGTGCAAAGAATCTCCCTAGTTTAGGTTAGGACATAGAGTATGGTTTCCCGGTGAAATCGCTCTAAGAGCTCAAACCAACTATACCATGCCTCCCCTTGGGCTTTGTACAAACGAGTGACCCTCCCATAGCCTCCTCTTGGGCTTACAATGCAAGGACCCTGGATTGTCCCTCCCATAGCCTCCTCTTGGGCTTACAATGCAAGGACCCTCGGATAGCCTCCTCTTGGGCTTCGTACAAGGACCCACGGGCTTCTTATAAGCATCCCCCAATATCCAAAACCAAATACCCTAGGAGATTAGACATTTTTCATCTCTATGCTAGGAGTATCTCTTATATATCATCACAAACAATCAATCAATCAAACTTTTTGCCACAAGGTTGGCTAATCAATCAAACTTCTTTTTGCCACAAGGCTGGCTAATCAATCAAACCGTTTTGCCACCGTACTGGCTGATTAATCAAAGTTTTTGTCACAAGGCTGACTTCATTGAAACTTTTGCCACGAGGCTGGCTGATTAATCAAAACTTTTTGTCACAAGGTTGACTTCATTGAAAGTTTTTGCCACAAGGATGGTTAAACAAACAAAAATCAAACAGATGTATGTGATGATATAGATTAGATACATCTAGCATTTAGACGACATTTGTCTATTTTCCTTTGCTTCCACTAGCATAAGTGGGAACTACGATTGCTCTGACTTTCTCAACATCCCTTTGAGAATACGTAGGCACAAGGTCGATCCTTGGCGAGCAAAACAAAACACAAAAAAACCATTCAAACCTTAGCACCCGTAGACCCCGAGCTACAGATGCTCTGATTCCCTTTAAGGGATATGTATGCAGAGGATCGCGATGATCTTTGCGAGCATAATCAAACAAACACCTTAGGTCCCACCTATTTCACAACAGAACCTTCACCGTAGCATAGAATAAAAAACAATAAAGAACCCTGTAGAGTACTACAGATACGTTGGGTGCTAATACCTTCCCTTCGTATAACCAACCCTCTTACCCAAGATCTCCCCCCACTTTTAGGTTATTGCAGCTTTTTTCCTTTTCCTCCTTTGGAAATAATAAAAAGTTTGGTCGAATAAAAGAAAAATCATTTGTTATGAGCACTCGAGCCCAAAGAAGGCATCAGGTGTCTCATCCCACAAAAAAGAGGAACAAAACGGTTTTTCGCCCGCGACAGAAAAATGGCGACTTCACTGGGGACCATCTTTTTATTGTTTCCAAAGGAAGGGTTATTTCTAATTATTGTTTTTATTTTAATTTTTGTTACATGTGTGATTCTTTGGTTCTGTTACTTGTGTGGTTCTGTTACAAATGATACATTATGGACAAATCCTAACCCGGATTAAGTACACATAAGAAATTAGGTGGAGGGTATAGTCATGTGCAGGCGCACTTGAGAATCCTTCCGCTCAGTGGAGGTTCCTTGTTGGTAATATATGTTTAGCATGCTTTCGTAGCGAAGACATTATTGCCGCATTGAACTGTAGAAGCTGAGAGACCGTAGAACCCCAACCCATCCTGGCCTTATTAGGACGTGGTGCAGAAACGATCCAGGTGAAGACTTGGATAGTTGTCATGCGGAGAACCACACTCAGACGAGTTTTTCTTGAGAATATTTCTGGCTCATCAGTTTAGTTGTGAAAGCCGGTAATATCCGAAAGAAAAATGTAGACTCTGACGTATCAGTAGAACATGTTGTACAGGTGATTAACTAGATCTATCCCTATTTGGTTCTCTGACCTCATGCTCGTGACGCTGGACCTTTGAACCTGTGTGTACTATGTTTGAATTACCATGTTTGTGTACCATGTTTGCGTTACCATGTTCGTATTATCATGTCTGTTTTACCATGTTTGAATATGTGGCATTCATGCATCCACGCATTCATACATTAAAAAAAAAACCCATTTTTTCCATAAAAAACATGATTTTTCCAAAGATTTAGAGAAATTTTCTTTGCAAACATTTTAGGATTTAGTCATGGAAGAAGTAAAAAGGCATACCAAGAAATACGGTTTCAAAGCGCCTGATGTGGGAAAACTGATAGAGTTAGCATCTTCTGTACAAAATCCTTCCAATTTTAGAAAAAGTTATGGAAAACTTTTGCCTATCTTGAACACTCATGTTGATGAAGGACTTCTCAAAACTCTGGTTCAGTTCTATGATCCCGTCTACCGGTGTTTTACCTTTCCAGACTACCAGTTGGTACCGACCTTGGAAGAATATGCCAATCTTTTGGGTATTCCTGTGTCTGACAAAATACCCTTCAATGGTTTGGAAGCCATTCCTAAGTCACACGTCATTGCAGCAAGTACCCATTTGAAAAAGTCTGAAGTAGAGAGTAATTGGACTACCAAAGGAAACCTCCCGGGTTTAACCTCACACTTCCTGATAAAGAAAGCCTTTGATTTCATCGAAACTGGTAGCATGATAGCTTTTGAAGCTGTACTAGCCTTGCTCATCTATGGGTTGGTTCTGTTTCCCAATGTCGACAACTTTGTTGATATCAATGCCATAAAGATCTTTCTGATTGGAAATCCTGTTCCGACTTTGCTTGGTGACATGTATTTCTCTGTTCATCATAGGAATCGCCAAGGCGGTGGAATCATTGTATGTTGTGCACCTTTGTTGTTCAAATGGATTGTTTCACACTTACCTGAGTCTCCTATTTTCACAGAAAACCGAGAAGGTTTGCGTTGGCCTCGAAGACTTATGTCTCTTACTAATAATGATATACGTTGGTATACCTTGGCTCGCTGTGGTACAGAAACCATTGATAGTTGCGGAGAATTCGCCAACGTACCTCTCATTGGTACACAAGGAGGAATTAACTACAATTCGATCTTAGCCCGACGACAACTCGGGTATGCAAATTCAGTTAAACCTGTTGGTCTCGCAGTAGAAAGCTACTTCTATCAAGAAAGGGAAGATCCTCAAAGGTTGAAGACAAGAATGATGAGAGCTTGGTACGACGTCCGATGGAAAGAAAAAGGTGAGGAAAGGAATCGCATTGCTACGGACGCCTACACCTGCTGGGTAAAGAAAAGAGCAAAGGAGTTTCAAATGCCTTATGATTATGAAAAACCCATGTCTCTTGTGGTACCTCAACTACCCAATATTCCCATTCCCACTATGAAGGAATACCAAGACACTTTAGCCAAGATGAGGTTAGAGAAAAATGCTTGGGAGCACAAGTTTCGTAGGACCGATATGGAAAACAGAAGGTTGAAGAAACAAGTGAAAGATCACGAAGAAACTCTCTACTGTCAAGATGGATGGCTCATGAGTAAAGATGAGAAGATTCGTCAGAAAGACGCTGCAATCAAGAGGTACATCAAAGAAAGCAAGAAAAAAACCTGAAGGTTCAACAAGCAACGCCCCAACTCCTGACGATTGGAAGAATATTGTTGACAAGCTAAAGACCGAAAAGGCCGAATTGAAAGCTTACTATGGGAAAGAAATCATGAAGCTCAAGCTGCACAATGCATTTGGTTCTTCGTCTGATGAAGATGCTTAGGATTGTTTAGCTTTTTATTTATCATTTGCTTTTGTAAGGAGCTACGCTCCAATGTTGTAACATTTCCCATTATTGCAATAATAAAAAAAAAATAATGAATGAATAAAAGATCAGTTTGTGTACAAATGTTTGCAAGGAAATAATCTTTAAAATATTTGAAAAAATCATAAATTTCTTTTTGCATACATCATTCTGCATATCGAGTCTGTTGTATAGAGTCTTATCTTTTGGATCTTTCTCCAATAGATCGTCAAGCTGTCGCGTCTCAAAGTTTCTCGACCGCGCTCGCAATCAGATCACAGATACAATACTCGTTCAAATAGAAGAAGAGTAATGGAACACTCTGAACAAGAGAATATTGAGCTTCGTGGTACAGTGACCACTCTTCAGGAAAAGTTGGAAAGTCTCACTACTCTGGTTGACTCCTTAATGGCCGCACAGAATCAGCCGCCGCCACCAAACAGTCAAGCAACAGTAACATCTGAAGTCACTACTCCAGTTTCTACGGTTGCATTCGGCATTCCATCTTTCTCCATGCCAGAAGGTTGGGGCACGCCTTTCAGCTTTGGTACAGGTTTCCGCCATAATGTTTCTGGGGTTCAAACATCCACAACTGAAGCGCCTGCTGCACAAAGTTCACAGTTCACTCCAAATCAGGGGGTAACTTTTTCTCAAGTTACTATGGCACTTTCTCAACCCACTATGACGGTTCCGACTCCTATGGTTCACACTGTTCCTTACGGAGACAATGAGATTTATCATGATCAGGGTGATAGCACAAATCAGCGAAGTCTTGTGGGAGATCTCCAAGAACAGTTTAACAAGATTTAATTGGAAGTCAAGGCTATTCGTGGAAAAGATTTGTTTGGAAAGAATGCCCAGGAGCTATGTTTGGTTCCCAGTGTACAGATACCTGCTAAGTTCAAGGTCCCAGACTTTGAGAAGTACAAAGGTAGTTCTTGTCCACAAAGCCATCTTGTGATGTATGCCAGAAAGATGTCTACTTATGCAGATAATCATCAGTTGCTTATCCATTACTTTCAAGACAGTTTGACAGGTGCCGCACTGAAGTGGTACACAGGCTTGGATAGCACTCATATTCGAACATTCAATGACCTGGGTGAGGCCTTTGTCCGACAATACAAGTATAATTCGGATATGGCTCCAGACAGAGATCAGCTCCGATCCATGGCTCAGAAAGACCATGAAGCTTTCAAAGAGTATGCCCAACGATAGAGAGAAACTGCTGCTCAGATTAATCCACCATTAAAAGAAAAAGAGATGACAAAGATCTTCTGGAATACTCTCAGTCCGTTTTATTATGAACGCATGATTGCTAGTGCTCCAAGTGATTTCACCGAAATGGTAAACATGGGGATGCGTCTAGAAGAAGGAGTCCGAACCGGACGTCTGACTAAAGAAGGTGGATCTTCAAGTGGAACCAAAAAGTTCGGAAGTGGTTTCCCAAAGAAGAAAGAACAAAGTATTGACATGGTATCCCAAGGGAGGCCAAGAGGAAATGTCAATCGTCAGCGACAGGTTGCTTCTATCACACCAGTCGTTAATACGGCACCGAATCCGGGATTCACTCCTCAGTTTCAACAACAACAGCCTCGACAACAGGCTCAGCAGTTAAACAATAATCAGAATCGAGTACAAAGAGCTCCACAGTTCGATCCGATTCCGATGACCTACACAGAATTGTACCCTGCTTTGATTGAAAGAGGCCTTATTCAAACTAAAGCACCACCACCAGTACCTGAGAGACTCCCATGGTGGTACAAAGCTGAGGTCTCATGCCCTTATCATCAAGGAGCACCTGGCCATGACCTTGAGCATTGCATAGCTTTGAAATATGAAGTTCAGAGGTTGGTTAGATCTAATCTCCTCTCTTTCCGAAATTTGAATCCTAATGTGCAAGCAAATCCGCTGCCCAATCATGGAGGGCATGTTGTAAACATGGTATATGGATGTCCTGGCCAATACCGAGTCTATAATATCAACTTCTCAAGAGCAGATTTGGTACAAATGCACGCTACTCTTTGTCGGGGGCAGAATTTTCGCCAGCATCAATACGGTTCCTGTAGAATATGTTGTGTGGATCCTCACGAGTGTTCGATTGTGAGAAGAGATCTCCAAGTTTTGCTAGATAATGGTACTATTGAGATCTACAGAAATAGGGATGAAAATGAAGTTAACATGATAGGATGTTATCCGCATGAGCTTTTAGTCTCAGATATCAACTCGGAAATGCCTACAGTTAACGTCATCGTTCCTCATTTCAACATGCCTGAGCGCATGGAAGTTACTTACAACAAGCCGAAGGTTCCAATTGCTCCTTTGATCATTTGTCTACCTGGACCTGTTCCTTATGACTCTGACAAGGCAGTTCCATACAACTACAATGCAACAATGATAAAGGATGGACAAGAAGTTCCTTTACCTACTCTTTCATCTGTCGTGAACATCGCTGATGTGAGTCGAGTAACAAGAAGTGGACGTGTGTATACTCCGCCACCTCCAAAGCAGCCTGTTACTCCTGTTACCGGGCAAAATCCTGTCAATACACCAGTAGGGAATCCTGTGGAAACTCCTGTCAGTAATACAAACATTGATGTTGGTCAATCCAGTGGAACCAATGTGAATCCTGATTTTGATGAAATTTTGAAGCTTATCAAAAGAAGTGAATATAAGATTGTGGATCAGCTTATGCAGACTCCTTCAAAAATCTCAATACTTTCATTGCTGTTGAATTCAGAAGCCCACAGGGAAGCCCTGATGAAGGTCTTGGATCAAGCTTTTGTAGATCATGATGTGACTGTTGACCACTTTGATGGGATAATAGCCAACATAACAGCTTGTAACAATTTAAGCTTCTGTGATGAAGAACTCCCCGAGGAGGGTAAAAATCACAATTTTGCTTTGCACATTTCTATGAATTGTCAGTCAGACTCTTTGTCCAATGTACTGGTAGACACCGGATCTTCCTTGAATGTAATGCCAAAAACGACTCTTGCTCGCTTGTCTTACCAAGGAATGCCTAT
This sequence comes from Vicia villosa, assembly GCF_029867415.1. Classification (NCBI taxonomy): domain Eukaryota; kingdom Viridiplantae; phylum Streptophyta; class Magnoliopsida; order Fabales; family Fabaceae; genus Vicia; species Vicia villosa. The sequence continues at coordinate 694,285 of NW_026705234.1, forward strand.
GAAGTTCAGTGGTGTAGTTGTCAAAGCATTTGATGGATCGCGAAAATCTGTTATCGGCGAAGTCAACCTTCCCATGACAATTGGTCCACATACATTTCAAATCACCTTCCAGGTCATGGACATTCAAGCTGCTTATAGCTGCCTGTTAGGACGACCATGGATCCATGAAGCAGGGGCAGTGACTTCTACGCTCCATCAAAAGTTAAAGTTTGTAACAAATGGAAAATTGGTAACAATAAGTGGAGAGCAAGCCTTGATGGTGAGCCATTTATCCAATTTCTCTTTCATAAGTGCTGATGATGTGGAAGGAACGCAGTTCCAAGGTCTCTCTTTAGAAGACAAATCTTCCAAAAAGAAAGCATCAATCTCTTCTTACAAAGAGGCGGTAAAAGTAGTGAAAGATGGAACTACCACTGGCTGGGGGCAAGTTGTGATCCCGACCAAGAACGAAACTAGAGCAGGACTCGGATGTTCACCAATGTTCTCAAACTGCACCAAGAAGGATGAAACCCTTCGTCCGATCAAAGAAACATTCATTAGTGGAGGATTCCTTAACCCAATTCCTCAAGAGGTTAATGTCCTTATCGAAGAATGCATCGAAGAAGGTCTCTCCGATGATGAAGAAGAATGGAAATGTTATCTCAATGACTCGGGATATATATCTCAGGAAGAACCATATCCTCCGTCACAGAAATCCAAAGGCAAAGAAATTGAGCCTGTTCCTGCAGAGATCTGGGACACCTTGGGACAACCAAGTGGGAAATATGATTATATGGTGAAATATACTGCACCTGAAAGTTCAAAGATTGCGATTGAGGATATCCAACCAACTGGATGGGGAGATTCCTTTGAATATGATAGTCAACCAGAAGAGGTTTACCAATACTGTCAATTTTCTCAGCAACCTGAAATTACTGAAGATTTCAATGCATCTACCAAGATTAACAATCCTGAAGATGGTTATTATCACATAAATGCCATTTTTGAAGATGAAGGGGAAGATGGTCCCGCAACTGACTCGGAAAGTGTCGCTGACAATGAGTCTCTTCATCCTGAAAACTGGGAAATACATCCTGAAAATTCTGAAGATTGTGACTCATCATATGCTCTTCAAGAAGTAGAAGGAGATCGTTTCAACTCTACAAAGAACAAGGTTGACAAACCAGGACCTTCAAATCCTGCCCGACCAGCGGTCAATGTCAATACTGAAGATAATTCTGGGGAGATTTTTCCTGAATACATAATACACAGAGGAGTTCGTTGCTACTGGAAAGCTGTCGACGTTCCGAATGTTGTTCGCCGCTCAAAGTAATCACCTCGCTGTTATTTTGACCTCCTGCCTTGCCCAAAGCAGAGAGATGTTTTATAGGGCTTTGCTTTTAAATGTTCCGCCCAAATAACTTTGTGTATAGGGCTTTGTTTTAAAAGTTTCCCTCTTTGTCCTGCCCAAGACAAATGAGTTTGTGTTTAGGGCTTTGTTTCAAAAATGAATCATAAATAAAGTGTCATTTTGAATTCCCTACATTATATGTTTTATTTTTGCTTTTTCTGGAAATGGTAATCCTAAAAAACCAAAATAAAAAAAAAACTTTTCCAAAAAAAATCTGCATACACTCCTGCATTCATAAATATAAATCACATGTGCAGATTTACTATTGATAAACCCATTGAATGCAATAACCCTATGCCCTCTCCCAACTTTGAGTTTCCTGTGTTCGAAGCCGAAGAAGAGGAAGAAGAGGAGATCCCGGACGAGATCTCTCGATTACTTAAGCACGAGGAAAGAGCCATTCTGCCTCACAAAGAGCCTTTAGAAAAGATCAACTTGGGTTCTGAAGAAGACAAAAAAGAAGTGACCATTGGATCGCTGCTTGATGCTGATGTCAAGAGTAAGTTGACAGACCTTCTCAAAGAATATGTTGACGTGTTTGCCTGGTCCTACCAAGACATGCCTGGGTTGGATACCAATATTGTTCAGCATTACTTGCCATTGAAGCCAGAATGTCCGCCAGTTAAGCAGAAATTGCGAAGGACTCACCCTGATATGGCTAACAAGATCAAAGTAGAAGTTCAAAAACAGCTCGACGCAGGTTTTCTAGTCACCTCAGAATATCCTCAATGGTTGGCCAACATAGTGCCAGTTCCGAAGAAAGATGGCAAAGTCAGAATGTGTGTTGACTACCGTGACTTGAACAAAGCTAGTCCAAAAGATGACTTTCCATTACCTCATATCGACATGCTGGTTGATAACACCGCTAAGTTCAACGTCTTTTCTTTCATGGACGGGTTCTCCGGTTATAATCAGATCAAGATGGCTCCTGAAGACATGGAGAAGACATCTTTCATCACCCCATGGGGTACCTTTTGCTACAAAGTGATGCCGTTTGGATTGAAGAATGCAGGCGCAACTTACCAAAGGGCAATGACCACTCTCTTTCATGACATGATGCATAAAGAAATTGAAGTTTATGTGGACGACATGATAGCCAAGTCCAGCACAGAAGAAGAACATATTGAATACCTTTTGAAGTTGTTTCAACGACTAAGGAAATATCAGCTTCGCTTGAATCCTAACAAATGTACTTTTGGGGTTAGATCTGGAAAACTCTTGGGTTTCATTGTCAGCCAAAGAGGTATTGAAGTAGATCCCGACAAAGTCAGAGCTATTCAAGAGATGCCTGCACCAAAGACTGAAAAACAAGTAAGAGGATTTCTCGGACGATTGAACTACATCTCCAGATTTATCTCTCAAATGACTGCTACATGTGGGCCAATTTTCAAGCTTCTCCGCAAAGATCAAGGGGTTGTATGGACTGAAGATTGCCAGAAAGCGTTCGACAGTATCAAGGAATACCTGTTAGAACCACCAATATTGATTCCTCCAGTTGAAGGAAGACCATTAATCATGTACCTTACTGTGTTAGAAGAATCCATGAGTTGTATGCTTGGACAGCAAGATGAAACCGGTAAGAAGGAGCATGCCATCTATTACTTGAGTAAGAAATTCACAGATTGTGAGTCTCGTTACTCCATGCTCGAAAAAACATGTTGTGCTTTGGCTTGGGCTTCAAAACGTCTCCGCCAATACATGATCAACAATACCACTTGGTTAATCTCCAAAATGGATCCGATCAAGTATGTCTTTGAAAAGCCTGCCTTAACAGGAAGGATTGCCCGGTGGCAAATGCTGTTGTCATACCCTAATTTTTGACCCCCTTGAGATGACATATCTTCAGGATTTTTCATCAGGTCAAGACAAGTACCCAGAGCAGTCATTTCTCCATCTGGTACCTAATCGAGGATGCTCAAAGACAAGAAAGCTCAGGCAAAGGATCAATCAATACAAGGATTAGTCCCTAATACAATCATGAGGCTCAAAGACTTCACTTTTCTCATCTATGATTGATTAGACATCCAGTCATATGAGTACAGGTTTACTCAGGTCGCCAGACTAGGGTTCTGAGCCTATCAAGGACTGAAATCAGGGATCACATTTGGGAAACCCTAAAAAACCTTAGAGGGTCATTCAAAGACATCAATCATCTTCAAATAACTCATATTACAAGGTCTACTGGACATCACACTTCAATTCAAAGTCTACAGTCATTACTTTCACATGGTCGACAAATTAGGGTTTTGACCTAATTCATCAAGATAGTTGACTTCTGATCAGGGCATGAATCCAAAACTCAAGACATGATTCAAGGATCTCTACTACCTCCATATAATCCATTTATATCATCCATTTGTGGAGAAGATCTTATTTCTACACAAAAGCCCAAAAATTCACTTTGTCAGGAAAAAGTCAACTGTGAAGGATCATCATTGACTTTTAAGGTTTTTGGTCAAAAAATGACTTTCAAAGATCAATATCATCAATATATGGATGTCAAAGTCATTTGGCCAAAGAAATTCAAAGAAATTCATCAAGGAGAGAAAAGTCGGGAATTAGGGTTTTTGAAGGCATGGTGAGATCTCAAAATTTCACCTACACAACTCAAAAAACTTCCAACATGAAAGTTGTAGATCTTGCAAAATAAAACAACATCTTACAAAGGAACTTTTTTCAAAAGATCAACCATTTATGAAGTTTTGGAAATTTTGAAGTTTAGGTCATAAACACTTAGAAATTTTTCTAAGTGTTTTAACCTAGTTTTCATCCAACTTTGGGCTCATTTTTCACAAATTTCCTAAATGATTCTGAAGAAGACATAAACTAATGATTTGAAGTAGATGTTTAGGGCTTTCCAAATTGTGTTCAACCTTCTCCAAATTCAATTTGAGCTAGGAGTTATGCTTGTTCAAAGTTGGCCTCATGAAGTAAAATTATAGGTCATGGACACTTTTGGACTTTGCAAATTTTGTGCAAATAACCTCTCTTATGGATGCTACACGACCCATAACACATCTGAAACCATGCCATGCATTCATTTTCACCATGCCATAAGGATTGAAGAAGATTCTAAAAACAAGAACATGTGATTATGTAATGATTACATTTGTGAATTTATGGCAAATTGATGAATCACCCAAGGAATCTTCTCACCAACCAATTAGAGCTCATTTCTGGCTCAGAATTGTCCCCTAAGATCAAGCAAAATCGAGGGCTAGGGGATTGATCAAATGGAATCAAAATTCTCATCATTGCATAAGAGATATTTGCAAAATTCCTTCATGGCTAAGAAAGCAAATCAACTTCACTAAGGAAGCTCACTCCTCTGCAGCTATACTGATCCATTTGCCTATAAATACAGATGCATTCCTCATTCAAAAACACACCAAAGCAACCATATTACTTGCTTTCTCTTTCTCTCCTCTTGTTCATTGTTTTTCAAAGTTCTTTGGCAAGAAGAATCGATTTCTTCAAACCAAAGCTTATCTTTGGGAAGTGAGCATTCTAACATCTCAAGGGAGGTCATTTGAGGTGATCCAAGCACCTGGATCACTTCTGTAGGTGGAGGAACACCATTGTTGCTCTCACTTTGGAGCACTTGCAGTTGGAGGTCCATGGAGTGATTCAGAAGGTTTCAAGGCAAGCCAATCATCCAGACACACTCCTCAGGTCATAGTGAAGCTAACCAGATGGCTGCAGCTCATCTGTAACTCAGGATTCAACAACCTCCATGTCCACTTGAAGCTCAAATCGAGGGAGGTCCATAGAACAATTCAGAAGGATTCAGGCTACAATAAGCATCCAGTTAGCATCATTGAGTCTCAGGGAAGCTATTGAGATCATTCATTCAAACCCAGGTGCTCTCAATCATCCTCACGATCTCCATTTTCAGAGGTAAGTTTCTGAACTTCACCTCTCTAATTTAAGTACCTTTTGTGAAATAGCTCGATTC